>NC_091963.1:149658949-149958949 GCF_031021105.1 Erythrolamprus reginae
ATAAGAGTAACAACCACAACAACAATAATACTGCAAATAAATATCCATAGCGATCGTGCTTCAAAAGGATCACTTTTAAGGAACAATTAACCAGTGGAACTGCTTGCCACCAGACGTTGGAAGTGTTGTACCACTGGAGGTTTTTAAGAAGAGACTGGACAGCCCTTTGTCTGGAATTATTGATTGATTGATTGATTGATTGATTAGATTTGTATGCCGCCCCTCTCTGCAGATTCAGGGCGGCTCACAACAGTGATAAAAAGAGTATACAATGACAAATCTAATATTAAAAGTCTATAATAATAAATCTAACATTAAAAGTCTAAAAAAAACCTTGTTTAAAAATCATACATACAACATACCATACATAAAACTACATAGGCAAGGGGAGATATCTCAGTTCCCCCATGCCTGACGGCAGAGGTGGGTTTTAAGGAGCTTGCGAAAGGCAAGGAGGATGGGGGTAATCCTAATCTCTGGGGGGAGCTGGTTCCAGAGGGTTGGGGCCGCCGCTGAGAAGGCTCTTCCCTTGGGTCCCGCCAGACGACATTGTTTAGTCAATTTTATTGATTGATTGATTGATTGATTGATTGGATTTCTATGCCACTCCTCTCCAAGGACTTGGGGCGGCTCACAACATATAAAATATACAATACACAATATCTTAATCCAATTAAATAATTAAAAATCTAAAGAAACCTAATCTAATATTAACCAACTGAACTGCTTGCCACCAGAAGATGCAGGTGCTGCATCACTGGAGGCTTTTAAGAAGAGACTGGACAATGGTCTGGAATGCTCTACGGGGGTCTCCTGCTTTAGCAGAGGGTTGGTCTAGAAGACCTCCAGGGTCCCTTCCAACTCTTGCTATTCCGTTGCTTTCGGTTCTAGGCTATTTGAAAAGCCTGTTTTTTTTTCTTGTAGGTACGTGGGTGACCTTTGGATCCCAGATCACGGATGAGGTGAGTCTCAAGCTTCGCCCACCTATTCATTTGTTGAGCACGGAGGAAAGGTGGAAACGGCGTATCCACGTACAGTGGTACCTCCACCTAAGAACGCCTCTACTTAAGAACTTTTCTAGATAAGAACCGGGTGTTCAAGATTTTTTTGCCTCTTCTCAAGAACCATTTTTCACTTAAGAACCCGAGATTCTGAAACTGTAACCGGAAACGGCAGGGAGAAGCCTCCGTGGGGCCTCTCTAGGAATCTCCCGGGAGGAAACAGGGCCAGAAAAGGCGGGGAGAAGCCTCCGTAGGGCCTCTCCAGGAATCTCCTGGAAGGAAACAGGGCCAGAAAAGGTGGGGAGAAGCCTCCGTGGGGCCTCTCTAGGAATCTCCTGGGAGGAAACAGGGCCTCCACCCTCCCTGTGGTTTCCCCAATCGCATGCCTTATTTGCTTTTACATTGATTCCTATGGGAAAAATTAATTCTTCCTACAAACTTTTCTACTTAAGAACCTGGTCATGGAACGAATTAAGTTCGTAAGTAGAGGTACCACTGTATATGAAATTGAGTGTTTCAATCTGGTCTACCTTGCTGGGCTCTTGCAACAAGGTAGAACCAAGATCTCTTTGCTCTTTGACCATCAGGAGAAATCTATTTTGATTCAACAGAATTAAGAAAAATTAAAAGTTTTGTAGGCTACCCACATCCCCTTCACTGAATTTCTTCCGGTTTTCCCAAAACGGGATACCAGGACCAGACACAGTATCAGGGCTAGATCAGTGTTTCTCAAAAGCTGGCAACTTTTAACATGGGTAGACTTCAACTCCCAGAAGTCCACGAGTCTTAAATCAGGACTCTCCCACCCTGGCCAATTTAAGACTCGTGGACTTCAACTCCCAGAATTCCTCAGCCATCCATTGTAGGGTAATTTTCTTAATGGTGGTGGGTATCCAGTAAGAGTAATATATCTTTACTTCAGCAGAGTGAAGAGGGGGGAAAGCTGGCTGGGGAATTCTGGGAACTGAAGCCCACCCATCTTAAAAGTTGCCAGGGTTGCCGCATCTACACTACGCCTCCGTGTTAATTGGGGGGATTCTGGGAGTTGAAGTCCTGACCATTTGAAAGTTGGCAGCCTTAAAAAAAAAACCTAACCCAAAAGAGGTCTAGATTGACCTTGCTTCATCTTCATGTTTCATAATTGAAAAGATCCTGCTCCCTAGGTCTCTCTCTTTCCCTTACACACACACACACACACACACACACACACACACACACACACACAGAGTTGTGGGTCCCCAAAAGCAGAGAGAGAGAGGAGAGATGACGGAGAGAGAGAGAAAGAGATGATGGATGGATGGATGGATGGATAGATGCAGTGATGGGGTTGGGGAACACAGTGAGGGTAGTAACTTTATGCACTATTTATTAAATATTTAAATAGTTTTTTTTATTGTCCTTCCCAAATAGGAAATAATTAAATAGTACGTATTTACCCATAAATGCTTTAATCATTTTAATCATTATTTAGAACTGAACTTTTATAGCAATTAAAGAAAATTGAGCTACTTGCCTAATCCGTTATCCTGCTAAACCTTGCGGGTTCAGTACAACACGTTTAAAACGTTACTGGGCTCCTCAACAAATAACGCGCTCTCTCATTTGTCCTTTTTGTGGCTATTCAAACAATGTGACTTAATCAACTGAAAAACAGTTCAAGCACCTATTTGAAAACTTACCCTTGGTCAGTAAGCCACTCCCACCCAGTCACATGGCCTTTAAGCCACCCTGGTCACATGGCCGGAAAGCCACTCCTACCCAGTCACAAGACCATCAAGACACATCCACACAATAAGCCCTTCACTGGATGGATGGGTAGGTAGGTAGGTAGGTAGGTAGATGATGGATGGATGGATGGAATCGATGGATGGACGGACAGACAGACCGACAGACAAATAGACAAATAGGTAGATAGATTACAGATAGATAGATGAATGATGGATGAATGGGTGGATGGATAGGGGAGGGGCGACATACAAATCCAATAAATAAATACATACATACAGGGGGTGGACAAAAAGATGGAAACACCCTGAAAAATCATCAAAATGTCTTTTAATATGGTGTTGGTCCACCTTTTGCAGCAAATACAGCCTTAATTCTCCAAGGTATTGATTCATACAAATTGTGAATTGTTTCCAAAGGAATTTTAGCCCATTCTTCAGTTAAAGCACCTTCCAGTTCTTTTAGAGACAATGGTGGTGGAAATCGACTTCTTACTTGAATCTCTAAAATCGACCATAAATGATCAATAATGTTGAGGTCTGGTGATTGTGGTGGCCAGATGAGAGGCTGAACTCCATTAGAATATTCCTCGTGCCATTCTTTAACACTTCTTGCTCTAGGGATTGGTGCATTATCATCTTGAAAGATGGCATCCCCCTCTGGAAACAGTTCTTGAACCATAGGATGAATTTGGTCGGCCAAAATTCCTAAATAGCGATGGCTGTTAATTCTTCCATGAAGGGAAATCATTGGCCTGGGGGATTTCCAAGAAATAGCACCCCAGGTCATCACTGAACCTCTGCCATGTTTGACGGTTGGGAGAAGGCAGTCTGGATTTAATGATTCTTTTGGCTGTCTCCAAATGTGAACATGTACATACAACATACATACATACATACATACATACATACATACATACATAGGATGGATCGATGGATGGCAGATTTTTCTATCCGTACAAGGGAAGCTTTTTTTAGGGGGCAGGGGGTGGAGGAGTGGAGCCTTTCGGATTAAAAAAAAGCCCCCTCCCCTTGTCTCTTTTGCTGCTTCTGCTTCTAGGTGGCTGAAAACGTGCTCACCATCGCTTACGAAAACGGGGTCAACCTCTTCGACACGGCCGAAGTCTACGCTTCTGGCAAGTAGGTTGGGCTGGGGCTCCCTTGCGTTTCTTTTGTGGGAGGGGGAGGAGAAAATGAGACGGGGGGGAGGGGGAGAGAGAGACCGACAGGATCCAGAATGTTTGAGCTCTGCAGCTGCTGGTCACCTGTGAGCCAGGAAGGAATTCAGTGAGTGAGATTGAATGTTTGAATGGGCGGATTGGATGGCATGACGGGCAGTTAAGAAGTGTGTGGGTTTCTCCTCCGGCAAGCTCTGTCCAGAATGGAATAGAATGGGATAGATAGATAGATAGATAGATAGATAGATAGGTAGGTAGATAGATAGATAGATAGATAGATAGATAGATAGATAGATAGATAGATAGATAGATAGATACATACATAGATGGATAGATAGATAGCCCCCACCCCAGAGATAGATAGATAGATAGATAGATAGATAGATAGATAGATAGATAGATAGATAGATGAAGGATGGATGGATGGATGGATAGATATATAAATAGATAGATATAGAATAGATAGGTAGATAGATAGATAGGTAGGTAGGTAGGTAGATAGATAGATGGATGGATGGATGGATGGATGGATGGATGGATGGATGGATGGATAGATATAATAGGGGGGTCAGGCTAGAGGACCTCCAAGGTCCCTTCCAGACCTGGAATCCAGAGATTGTCTAGTACAGTGATGGCGAACCTTTTCTTCCTTGGGTGCTGAAAGAGTGTGGGCCCACGCTATTGCAAATGCACAAGTGCCCACTCCCATAATTCAATGTCTAGGGAGGGTGAAAACAGCCACCCCCTACAGGCCCTCTGGAGGCTGGGAATGGCTTGTTTCCCAACTTCTGGTGGTCCCTGTAGGCTCGTGTTCTGCCTGAACCGGCCCCACCTTTCCTTCTGGGCCTGGCCTGGCAGCTCCCCCCCCCCCCCCCCCAGCGTAGAAATTGAAGAATCAAAATAAAAAAATATAAAAGCTTTTAACTCCCCCTCTGGGGTGGTGGCTATTCTCTGTGTTAGGGGAGATAGAATAGAATAGAATAGAATAGATTAGAATAGAAAAGAATAGAATAGAATAGAATTTTATTGGCCAAGTGTGATTGGACACACAAGGAATTTGTCTTGGTGCAGATGCTCTCAGTGTCTATAAAAGAAAAAGAGACATTTGTCACAAATCATGGGGTACAACACTTAATGATTGTCCTAGGGGTCAAATAAGCAATGCAGAAACAATCAATATTAATAAAAATCTTAGGATGCAAGCAACAAGTTACAGTCATACAGCCCTAAGTGGGAGTAAAAGGATGATAGGAATGATGAGAAAAACTAGTAGAAATAGAAGTGCAGATTTGATAAAAAGTCTGACAGTGTGGAGGGAATTATTTGTTTAGCATTCGGGGGGGAAATGTCCTTGTGTCTAGTTGTCTTGGTGTGCAGTGCTCTGTAGGGACGTTTTGAGGGTAGGAGTTGAAACAATTTGTGTCCAGGATGTGAGGGGTCAGTAAATATTTTCCCCGCCCTCTTTTTGACTCGTGCAGTCTACAGGTCCTCAATGGAAGGCAGGTTGGCAGCAATGGTTTTTTCTGCAGTTCTGATTCTCCTCTGAAGTCTGTGTTGGTCCTGTTGGGTTGCAGCACCAATCCAGACAGTGATAGAGGTGCAGATGACAGACTCAATGATTCCTCTGTAGAACTGAATCAGCAGCTCCTGGGGCAGTTTGAGCTTCCTGAGCTGGCGCAGAAAGAACATTCTTTGTTGTGCTTTTTTGATGATGTTTTTGATGTTAGGTGACCATTTTAGCTCTTGAGATATGATAGAACCTAGAAATTTGAAGGTCTCTACTGTTAATACTGTGTTGTCTAGTATTGTGAGAGGTGGAAGGGTTTCTCCTAAAGTCTACCACCATTTCTATGGTTTTGGGTGTGTTCAGTTCTAGATTGTTCTGGTCACACCACAAGGATAGTTGTTCAACCTCCCGTCTGTATGCGGATTCATTGTTGTCTCAAATGAGTCCGATCAGATGGCTCGAACAGTCCTACCACGTTTCACAGGCTGTCGAGCTGTGCATGCACTGGGCACAGATGGGAGGGGGAATGCTCTTCCTATGCTCAGGAGCTCTCTTGTGCACTGTGCATGGAAAAAAGTGCTTTTTCCATGCTCAGAAACCCTCTCGGGCAGTTTGCAGCAAGAGAAGCAAATGCTTTTCTCCATGCTCGGAAGGCACTTTTCCCATGCTCAGAAGCCCTCTTCCTTTTAACAGCCCCGTTCTAATCCAGATGGTTGATCTCTGCCGGAGCCCTGGGGGTTTTTTTCCCTCACGTGTGGCTTCGTAAGCCGAGCTTTGGCTGGGAGCGCTTCCCTCTAAAATGTGGACAATTTCGGAGTCGGTGACACAATTCTGTCATTCTGGATTTGGGGATCAGTCCAAACGATGTGTGTGTGTGTGTGTGCATGCATGCATGTGCGTGTGAAAAAAAGAGAGAGAGAAATAGAGAGAGAAAGAAAGATAAAGAGAAGAAGAGAAGAGAAAAAAGAGAAAGAGAAAAGAAAAAAGAGAAAGAAAGTAACAGAGGAAAGGGAGAGAGAAGAAGAGAAAAAGAGAGAAAAGAGAAAGAGAGGGAGAGAAAGAGGAAAGAGAAAAAGAAAGAAAAGGAGTAAAGAGAGAGAAGGAGAAAGAGAAGAGAGAGAAAGAAAGAGGGAGAGGAGAGAAAGTGTGAAAGAAAGAGAAAAATGAGGAAGAGAAAGAAAGAAAAGGAGAAAAGAGAGAGAAGGAGAAAGAGAAGAGAGAGAAAGAAAGAGGGAGAGGAGAGGAGAGAAAGCATGCAAGAAAGAGAAAATGTGGAAAAGAAAGAAAGAAAGAAAGAAAGATTTTTTTCAAAGGATGAAGGAAAATTTGGAAAGGTTGATTCAGGTGGAGCTGAACAGCACACAATTACGTCAACAACAACCTGACAGAGAGAGGCCCACAGAGCGCACACACACACACACTTGTGCAGTCAAACACACACACATAGACACACACACACTGATTGCACAAACGGGCATTGGTCAACTGGAAAGCTTACAACAGGATTGCAATTTCAGCTGCTTTAGCCATTGCTGCAAAATTGTGTTCATGTTGTATTCATATGCAATGCTCAAAGAACAACAACAACAACAATCGGGATCCCGGCAGCAGCTTTGCACTATTCTAGGCTTCTGTCCTGGGAATAAAATGAGTTCTCATGATTATGTCCATTTTTCCTTCCTTCCTTTCCTTCTTTTTTTTTCTCTCCCTCCCTCCTTCTCATGACCATCCATTTTATTCCTTCTTTTTTTTTACCCCTTTCCATCCTTATTATCATCAATTTTTCTTCCTCTCTCCCTCCCTCTCTTCTTTGTCCTTCTGTCCTCATGGTCACCCATTTTACTCCTTCCTTCCTTTCCCTCATCTCCCTCTTTACTTATTATCATCTGTTTTTCCTTCCTTTCTTCCTTATCTTCCTTCCCACCATTTTCTTTCTTTCCTTCCTTTTTTCCCTCCATTGTTTTTCTTTTTTATTTATTTCTTTTTCTTCCTTCCTTCTTACCTTACTTCCCTCTATTTTATTTATTTCTTTCCTTTTTTCCCTCCATTGTCTTTCTTTCTTACTTACTTTCTTTTTCTTCCTTCCTTCCTTTCTTACCTTCTTTCCCTCCATTTTCTTTCTTTCTTTCCTTCTTTCCTTTTCCCCCTCCATTTTCTTTCTTTTTTTATTTTTATTTTTCTTCCTTCCTTCTTACCTTCCTTCCCTCCATTTTTCTTTCTTTCTTTCCTTCCTTCCTTCCTTTTTCCCCTCCATTGTTTTTCTTTCTTTCTCTTCCTTCCCTCCTTCCTTCCTTCCCTTTTTTCTTTTGCCTTCCCTTCTTTCTTTCCTGTTTTCTATTTCCATCCTTTTTCCTCTTCCATTATTCTTTTCCAGAGCAGAGAAAACTTTGGGGAATATCTTGAAGAGCAAAGGATGGAGGTAAGGAATCCGCACCCCCCTTTCTGGCAGATGGCACCAAGGATGCCCCAAAGCCAGATTGACAGCTGGATTCATTCCCAGAAAGGCAGATGGGAGGGGGAGAGGAAGAGTGGGTGGGGCTGTGAACTCATCACAGGGGGCGGAGTCACCACATCTGGATCCCTGGCTAATTTAGGGGGGGGGGTCTTTCCTCAGTGAAACTTTGCCCCTTTTGCAAAATAGTCCTTGATTTATTACCGCAATTGATCCCGACATTTATCTATCTGGTAAGCGAGACGGCTGTTAAGTGAGTTTGGCCCCATTTCACAACCTTTCCGGCCACCATTGTTAAGTGAATCGTTGTTAAGCGAGTTGCCTGGCCATTAAGTGAGGCTGTCTCCGCCCTTGACTTGGCTTTGGCGGAAGGTTGCCAGAGTGGATCCTCCCAGGGTCTTGAGTTCTGATCCTGGGCTTTGGACCCACCCTGGGGATGGCCTGCAATGGTCTTTAAGTGGGGGGGGGGGAGAGAGAATGCTTATACGTCCCTTTTTCCCCAAGGATGTAACTTTGAATGGTCACTAAATGAAACATCATACGTTGAGGACTTCCTAGCCTTTCTCGCTGTAGGGTTTTGAGGGCCTGGGTCTGCTCAATTTTCCCGCTTTTGACTTCCTTTGCAGGCGTTCCAGCTACGTGGTGACCACCAAAATTTACTGGGGAGGACAGTAAGTGCCCCCCCGGGGAGGTCTGGGAGGAAATGGGGGCTCAGCTGTGGAGTGGGAAGCAGGGAAGGACCCCCCCCACAAGCACCTACCCCTCAGCCCCATCACCCACACCTGCAGAAAAATCAATTTTGGAGGGGGGAGGGTCTATCTTTTCAAAGGCTTCTGGTGGCATTGGACTACAAGGACCATCCTCCTCGGCAGTGTGACACTGGCAGCAGGGGGAAAGGCCCCCAGCATGTGAATAGGGCTGTGTTTCTTATTGTGAGATTGTGGCCGCCACCACCACTCAGTATTTTCTAAGGGAACAACCCCCCCCCAAAAAAAATCTTGGGGTGTGTGCAGTGGTGGCGGCTGGGCCTGGATGTCATCTCACCTTTTTTCTTCTTTCTTCCTCCTCCTCGTCTTCTTCCTCCTCCTCCTCCTCTTTTCTTTTTCTTAGGGCTGAGACCGAAAGGGGCTTATCACGGAAACACATCATTGAGGGTGAGAACGGGGGAGGGGGCTGGGGGGGCTGAATTTATGGAAAGGGGGATTAGCTTTAAGTAGGTGAGAAGGGGGGAAGGGAGGGAAGGGAAGGAAGAGAAAGGAAGAGAAAGGAAGGAAGGGGGGATGGAGGGAGGAAGGGGGAAGGAAGAAGGGGGAAGGAAGGAGAAAGAGTGAGTGAGGAAGGGGGAAGGAAGGAGGGAGGGAGGAAGGAGAGGGAGGGAGGGAGGAAGGGAGAAGGAGAGAGGGAGGGAAGGAAAAGAAGGAAGGAAGGAAGGAAGGAGAGGGAGGGAGGGAGAAGGAGGGAGGGAATGAAGGAAAAGAAGGAAGGTGGGAGGGAGGAAGGAGAGGGAGGGAGGAAGGAGAAGGAGGAAGGAAAAGAAGGAAGGAAGGAAGGAAGGAAGGGGAGAGAGGGAGGAAGAAAGGAACAGTGGAAGGGCGAAAGGATGGATTTGAGTACGGAAGTGTTGGGTGGGTCGAAGGGATGGAGGGAGAGACGGAAGGAAAGAAGGACGAATAGAAGGATGGATTTCGGGACAGATGGATAGGTGGAAGAGCCCATGGGTAGACAGAAGGAGAAACTCACCAGCTTTGCCATCCTGGAGGGTGACCCCCCAGCTCCCATCATCCCCAGCCCTCCAACTTCCTTCTCCCTCCCACTTCCCAGGGCTGAGAGGGTCCCTGCAGAGACTCCAGCTGGGATACGTCGACATCGTCTTTGCTAACAGGATGGATGCTAACAGCCCCATGGAAGGTGGGTGCCTTCTGCTCTCCCCCCCCCCCCACTGTCAAAACTTTAGAAGTTCAGGATGAAGGGACCCCAATCTTCCAACCTTCCCATTTCGAGTAAAGGCTGCCTCCTGTGTCCACCCTTTTAAAAATACACACACGGGTTTAAACAATTGTCCGTCCAGGAAAATAACACAACAGAAAACACACAGAGGCACACACACACACACACACACACACACAGCATTGTTCCTCCATCAATACAGCACACTTCAGATCTTGGGCAGAGGCAGAGCTCAAGGAATATTCCAGAGAAGACCTTTTGGCAAGGGGTGCGTCGCAAACAGCCAAGATGGTGGCTGCGGTGGTCGCCATCTTGACTTTTTTGACCAGATCTGCCTCCACACAACGCTGCTTTCTTTCAAGAAAGGATAAGAACGAGGAAGAACCACGAAATTAGTTGCAAAGAAGGGGGAAAGGGGCTAAATCGGTGACTCCACACTGGTTCCTCGCACTTACGACATCCGTGTGGCCACGTCGTCAAAAATTTGGTTTGTTGAGCAACCAGCCGGTATCTACCACAGGTCATGCAATTGCCATTGGTGACCTTCTGGCCACAAGCCAGATTTGCCGAACAAAAATGTACAACTCGCTTTAACAACTGTCCTGACTTGCTTAACAACCGTCACGAAACTCAGACGCGACTCCCTTGAACAACCGCAGTTTTGCTCAGCTCTCGCGGACACCTCCCAATTAGTGCAATCAACAGCCTCTGTTTCCACCACCACGACCACCATTTTTTTCTAGGGAGGGGGTGAGTGCAGGGGAGGGGGTGAACTGCCCTGGGGGCCTGTATGACACCCCCAAATTTTGGTACCCAGTCAACCAGGCTTAGCTTTGCAAACTCCAGCCCATCTCACCGGTTCTCTCCCTCCCGCAGAGACCGACCTGAATTCCCAAGTGTTCTTGCTAGAAGGTACTACGGAGAGGGGCGGCATACAAATCCAATAAATAAAATAATAATAATAATTCAGAAAAACAGGTCAGGGTGGGGGGGGGGAAGGAAAATAGGGAACAAAGGGAAGAGGCTTGGTGTGGAAGTTCACCTTAGCAGGATATCGGAGTTGGAAAAAATCCATCTTTATGTTTCTGAGTAACTTTTGTGGACATCTCTACTTTTTAGCAAACTCGAGGAAATTGAAAAACTTTGTCCAAGTTCTCGGTAGGCCAGGGTTAGAAAGTCCCCACAAACAACATGATGTATGTATAAACAGGGCTTCTTTTGGTGAATGAACCTAAATCTTGGGGATGATTCAACAAACAAACAACAACTACATACACACCTGCGTTTAATGCCTGAGTGCATGGGTCCATTGCCATTTTATATTTTCAATTTAGTACCAGCTAATGAAAAACGGGCTAGAGGGTTTTATTTATTTTTTAAATCACTTTCCATAAAGAAAATCATTACCTCCTCGGAGGGCGGAAAAATACTTTAGCGCTGATCTCTGCCGATTAGTTTCCAGTCACAATTCAAAGTGTTGGTTATGACCTGTAAAGCCCTACATGGCATCGGACCAGAATACGTACGGGACCGCCTTCTGCTGCATGAATCCCAGCGGCCGATTAGGTCCCACAGAGTGGGCCTTCTCCGGGTCCCATCGACTAAACAATGTCGTCTGGCGGGGCCCAGGGGAAGAGCCTTCTCTGTGGCAGCCCCGACCCTCTGGAACCAACTCCCCCCAGAGATTAGGACTGTCCCCACCCTCCTCGCATTTTGTAAGTCATTAAAAACTCATTTTTGCTACCAGGCATGGGGAAACTAACACACACCCCAATTGTCAAGGTTGGTGTATCGTTTGATTGGGTTGTGTGATTATTTTATTTTATTATAGGGGTTTTAAATTGTATTTTTAAAATTAGATTTGTACACTGTTCATGTTGTTGTGAGCCGCCCCGAGTCCTCGGAGAGGAGCGGCATACAAATCTAATAAATAATAATAGTAATAGTAATAATAATAATAATAATAGTAGTAGTAGTAGTAATAATAATAATAATAATAATAATAATAATAATTTCATTATTTTCCCGCCAGAGATCGTCCGAGCCATGACTTATGTCATCAACCAAGGCATGGCTATGTACTGGGGAACGTCTCGCTGGAGTGCCATGGAGATTATGGTAAATTCTGACTCTTTTGGGTGGGTGGGTTGTGTTGTGAGCGGTCCGCATCCGGCTCAGCTGGTCACGGATTTCGAGGACCAGGAGAGGGAGGAATATTGTCATCACAGTGTTCTTTTCACCCAAGCCTGAGAGTGAGAGTGAAGGGGAATTGGAGACTGGGGAACCACCAGAGACTGTAGAACCCCCAGTTATGGGACTGTCTGAGTCAGAGGACGATGGGGACTTTGAGGATCCTCTCTTAGATATGAGGGTCAGAAGGATGAGAGCCAGTGTTCTTCCTGACTGGGCTCAGGCAATGCGTAACAGTCCAAGGAAAAGAAATCAAACACACACGTGCTCTGCTAATCAGCAAATTTGTATTAAATAAACAAAAAAGGGTTACTCAAAAACAGTTCTTAGTGTCCGAAAACAATGCAAGGCTTACTTCAGCCACATACAAAAACACAGGAGAAAACAAACAAAGACAACCTGGAATGAGCGAAGATGTTTCAGGAGTCCTTTTGAATCTTTGGAGCAAACAGCAAGTCCCAGAGTTTTCACCTCCCACTTGTCTGAAAAAGCTGGGTTGAAAACTCCAACGGCACAGAACAGAAACTTCAGAGCAGGAACCACAAAATAACACAGATAAACAGCCACAGTTTGCCTTGGGCCTTTGTTCCCTTTTATCCCTTTAGCCCTCATTAAGGGAACCACACCCAGCCCTCAGTATAAGAACCACACCCAGCCCAGGTGCTACGATGATGACTTGTAATACTCCTTCAGTCGATCCCTTCTCTGCACAGCTCTTCTGCTACGCAGATCAATATATTGATCTGCAGAAGAACCCAGGGATGAAAGACTGTCTGAGGGACTGCATGCCAAATCCCCTGGGCTGTCTGCTGAATCCTGTGTCCCAGTGGCCTCGTCCTCCTGGCTGTCTGCCACGTCTTCCTGGTTGTCGGCCAGGCTTTCGCATTCACTTTGTGCCACGTCTCTCCCATCTGTGGGAGCAACGGCTGGCCCAGGCCCAAACACAACAGCCAGGCATGAATATCTCTCTGGAAGGGGTTCTAGGCATTGATTAGATCTATGGGACATTTAGCCACACCTAGGAGAGACTGATGGGAGAAGAGGTGTAACAAGCAACGTTCATCATGAAGATGGTGTCTAGAGAGAGTGCTCCTGATTGCATGAATTTTGATGCCTGCTTTTACAGAAGCTGGTTAAGCCCTGAACAGTGAGTGAAGCGAAAAAAATACCAGAGCCACTTCATTAGGGAGGATTTATGCCTCTAGCTGGCTGGCATCCTGGACTGTTATCTCTGCTCCTTAGACAGGAACGCTGTCAGTCTGAAATGCCTGAGAATTCACTTACTTCTTGCTGGATTTTGTGTAAATAGTAATAGTGATACCTCGTCTTACGAACGCCTCGTCATACAAACTTTTCGAGATACAAACCCAGGGTTTAAGATTTTTTTGCCTCTTCTTACAAACGATTTGCACCTTACAAACCCACCACCACCGCTGGGATGCCCCGCCTCCGAGCTTCCGTTGCCAGCGAAGCGCCCGTTTTTTTGTTGCTGGGATTCCCCTGCAGCATTGTAAAAACATAGAAGTCTGGAGGTGGGGTTTCCCCATGGAGGGGAGCCTCAGGGGAATCCCAGCAGCACAAAAACGGGCGCTTCGGCTGGCAAAGGGGGTGAGTTTTGGGCTTGCACACATTAATTGCTTTTCCACTGATTCCTATGGGAAACATTGTTTAGTCTTACAAACTTTTCACCTTAAGAACCTCGTCCCGGAACCCATTAAGTTTGTAAGACAAGGTATCACTGTACTTTTGCCTCAGTCAATGTTTCAAGCGTGTGTGGATTTGCTTTGTAATAATTGATCCGGCCAAACAGAACAGGTTGGTTCCTCTCTTCCCCCACCCCCATCCATTATTTTCTTCCTGTTCTCCCCTTTTTTCTCTGCTACGTAGGAAGCTTACTCGGTAGGCTCGGCAATTCAACCTGATCCCTCCTGTGTGCGAACAAGCGGAATATCACATGTTCCAGAGAGAAAAGGTGGAAACGCAACTTCCAGAGTTGTATCACAAGATAGGTATGAAGGAAGAAGGGCTTGGGGGGGAGGGGGGAGGAGAGGAGGGAAGGGGTCTCAGAGAGAGAGAGAGAGAGACTTTCTTCCCCCTCCCAATTTTCCTGTCCTACATGAGAAGGTTCTTCCTTTGTCCTCCATCTCTTCATTGCAACCCTGCTTTGACCTAGATCAGTGGTTCCTTGGCCACTTGTGGACTTCAACTCCCAGAATTCCCCAGCCAGCCACATTGGGTAACTTTCTTCTTAGATGGTGGGTATGTAGTAAACGTAATATATCTTGACTTCACCAAGTGGGTGGGGGGGGGGGGGAAAGAGCTGGCTGTTGAATTCTGGGACTTGAAATCCACCCATCTTTAATAATAATAATTATTATTATTATTGTTGTTGTTGTTGTTATTTATTAGATTTGTATACTGCCCCTCTCCGAAGACTTGTTGTCAGAGTTAGAAACATAGAAACATAGAAGACTGATGGCAGAAAAAGACCTCCTGGTCCATCTAGTCTGCCCTTATACTATTTCCTGTATTTCATCTTACGATGGATCTATGTTTATCCCAGGCTTGTTTAAATTCAATTACTGTGGATTTATCTACCACGTCTGCTGGAAGTTTGTTCCAAGGATCTACTACTCTTTCAGTAAAATAATATTTTCTCATGTTGCCTTTGATCTTTCCCCCAACTAACTTCAGATTGTGTCCCCTTGTTCTTGTGTTCACTTTCCTATTAAAAACATTTCCCTCCTGAACCTTATTAACCCTTTAATATATTTAAATGTTTCGATCGTGTCCCCCCCTTTTCCTTCTGTCCTCCAGACTCTACAGATTGAGTCAATGAAGTCTTTTCCTGATACGTTTTATGCTTCAGACCTTCCGCCATTCTTGTAGCCCGTCTTTGGACCCCTTCAATTTTGTTGGGAAATATTGACCTAGGATGAACACAAAAGGAGTTTGGTTGTGTTCTTTAGAGGTTTTCATACCTAAGAGACAAACCATGATTCCAAAACACAGCACAGTGCAGAAGTGAAGTTGGCTTATTTTAGTCCAAGGTTAATGGGCGAAGCATCCAGCTGTCTGATGCTTGAAAGATCTGCAGGTCCCTTGCTCTAGAGTAGTGATGGCAAACCTTTTTTGCTTCCTGTGCCAAAAAGGGGTGTGGGCATGTGCTAGCACAAACACACTTGCCCATACCCATTCCCTCGCTCCCCACACATGCAATGCACACTTGCACAATCCCCCCCCCCCCATTCTATGCACAGTGAAGCCTGGGGTGGTGAAAAAATAGCCAAACGGGCAAACTGGAAGTTTGGACAAATGGACTTCCGGTTTGCCCGTTGTGCTGTTTTTTGCTCCCCGGAGCCTTCGCGGAAGCTTCCTGGAGCCCCACTGTACAAAAAAACAGAACAACGGGGAAACTGGAAGTCCATTTATCCAAACTTCCAGTTTGCCCATTTGGCTGTTTTTCACACACTGGGGGCTTCATGGAAGCTTCCCTGAAGCCTCCTGACAGTGAAACGACTTTCCCCAAGGCCAAAACCAACCGATACAGCTCTGTGTGCCACCTGTGCCAGGCGTGCCATAGGTTCGCCATCACAGCTCTGGGGTCACAGTCCACTTGGGTGAAGACTGCAAGTGATACTTGAAGATTCCGTGAGGTCTTGAAAACGCACCTCTGCCAACCAGCCTCTGAATTTTAACATCTACCCCTCGCGTATGATTAAATGTGACAGGAGGGATGTGGCTGTTTGGTTTTTAAATGCATTGGGGTGTTAGAATATAAATTAAGTTAGATTTTTTTTTAATAGGAAAGTGAACACAAGAACAAGGGGGCACAATCTGAGGTCAGTTGGGGGAAAGATCAGAAGCAACGTGAGAAAATATTATTTCACTGAAAGAGTAGGAGATGC
Source organism: Erythrolamprus reginae (assembly GCF_031021105.1). Classification (NCBI taxonomy): domain Eukaryota; kingdom Metazoa; phylum Chordata; class Lepidosauria; order Squamata; family Dipsadidae; genus Erythrolamprus; species Erythrolamprus reginae. The sequence continues at coordinate 149,674,857 of NC_091963.1, forward strand.
TTGGAACAAACTTCCAGCAGACGTGGTATGAATCAATCCACAGTCACTGAATGTAAATGTAAACATGCCTGGGATAAACATAGATCCATCCTAAGATAAAATACAGGAAATAGTAGAAGGGCAGACTAGATGGACCATGAGGTCTTTTTCTGTTGTTACTCTTCTATGTTTTCTATGTTTCTATTTTTATATGTTTTTAATATTGAGATTTTTAAGAGTATTTTAATATTGGATTTCACCTCCTTCAGGTGTAGGAGCCATAACTTGGTCTCCGCTGGCCTGTGGACTCATCACAGGAAAATATGAGGAATGCGTACCAGAGAACTGCCGGGCTGCCATGAAGGTAGGATTATTATTATTATTATTATTATATTATTATTATTATTATTATTATTATTATTATCATCATCATCATCATCATCATCATCATCATCATTATTATTATTATTATTATGTCAGTACAACACAGCCAACGAGATCACTATGCTGGATTTCGTATTTCATCCCCAGTCGGGCGCTTCCCAAGCACCTAGGACTGCGTGATGTAGCGGCGAATTATGTTTGCCGATCCCAGTAAAGTGGCCTTTTGCAATTGACAGATGGAGATTTGGTCAATTCCGATGGTTTTCAAATGTCCGCTGAGATCCTTTGGCACTGCACCCAATTATTATTATTATTATTATTATTATTATTATTATTATTATATTATTATTATTATTTATGAGATTTGTATGCCGCCCCTCTCTGAAGACTCGGAGCGGCTCACAACAACAAAACACAGTACAAATCCAATGATTAAAAAACCAAACGAAGAAATGGTGATTAAAAAAATATTAGACTGCGCCAAATTTAGCAAATTAACACATGAGATACAAAACCAACAAAATAAGGACTATTACAGAGTGTGGGAGAAATTGTACAATTGGGTGGACATTTAAAAAAATGCATAGTAAATAGAATTGTAAAAGATAAACTTTTTATACATATAGGAAATTATAAATGTTTAATGTTGTTTGTATGGTGTTTAAATGTTTGTATGTTAAATAAAATCATTAAAAAATAAAAATAAAAAAAAAATAAAAAACCATTTAAGATCCTTAATATAAAAACAGTCATACATCCCAGACAAACCATACATAAAACGGAAACGGCCCAGGGGAATCAATTTCTTGTCTGATGATAGAGGTGGGTTTTAAGGAGTTTGGGAAAGGCAAGGAGGGTGGGGGCAGTCCTAATCTCCGGGGGGAGTTGATTCCAGAGGGTCGGGGCCGCCACAGAAAAGGCTCTTCCCCTGGGGTCCCGCCAGACGACATTGTTTCGACGACGGGACCTGGAGAAGGCCGACTCTGTGGGACCTAACCGGTCACTGGGATTCGTGCGGCAGAAGGCGGTCCCGGAGATCTAGAGCAATAATCCCAAGTGTCCGTTCTTGTCTGCTGAAATACAGCACAGATCTTTTCCAGTTGAGTTTTCAAGTTCTCCTTGATGAGGGGGGCGTTTGCCCAGGTTTGCCTGGTGCACCAGTTGCGGACCTACTTGGACAGGGAGTCACTGCTCACAGTCACTCATGCCCTCATCACCTCGAGGTTCGATTACTGCAACGCTCTCTACATGGGGCTACCTTTGAAGAGTGTTTGGAAACTTCAGATCGTGCAGAATGCAGGTGCGAGAGCAATCATGGGCTTCCCAGATTCGCCCACGTTTCTACAACACTCTAGGGCCGCAACTGGGGCACCAGGCGAACCTGGGAAAACACCCCCCCTCGCCACAGTCGAAAGATGTTTCTCTAATGTGAGCTGTGGATCGAGGAGGACGCCCAAGTTGCAGACCCTCTCTGAGGGGGTCAATATTTGTCACGTCTGGGTGCCAGCGGGGAAGAAGAGCGGAGTTTTCAATGTTGTAAATCCATCATGGACATGTGCCGATACGGCTACGAAGTAAGCCTAGTTTATTCTCTGATATTTAACACCTGTTTTTTATTGCTTTGAACTCCGCTGCCTAGACATAAACCTTAAGATAAGAGAGGAGGTCTGGAGGAATGCTCTTGTGTTCTCTAATGGTTAAGATATGAAAGAATTTGACTGCCTGTAATTCATTTTGAATACGGAGGAGAGGAGGAATAATGATGGAGTTTCTGTTTACGAAAGCCTGCATCCAGTAAGCGTCATTTCCAATTTAACCCAAGTTCTAACCAGAATCCAGAACAACAGGGACCCTCCATGACGACCTTGTCCCTCTCCTCCTCCTCTTTCAGGGCTACCAGTGGCTGAAGGAGAAGCTGCAAAGCGAAGATGGGAAGAAACAGCAAAGCAAAGTGAAAGCGCTCCAGCCCATTGCCGAACGCCTGGGCTGCACCGTGGCACAGCTGGCCATTGGTGAGGATGCCGGAGGGTGTGCGCATGAATGTCTGTGTGTGTGTGTGTCTTTTTTGTAACAACACCCCAAGACAGGCGTCAACTCTCTCTGTCAGGGAAGTCAAGCAAGGCTTTTTCCGTGGGGCTCTTGTCGATGGGGCGCAAGGCCCAGACCTAGCTTTTTCAGGGCAGCCACTGCCCCCCTGGGTGAAATGTTCTCCAAACAAACTAACAATGTCTTTCAAAACTGGTTTGAAGGGCTGCATAGCTGCAGGCTGCCTGTTGTGGCCTGTCAGCTGTTGTCCCCCTCCAGCAGCTGAATCGGAGGAGGAGGTGAGGGAATCGGACTCAGATCAAGGCAACCTGAGAGCTCTGGGGGGGGGGGAGGGAACAGAGGGGGGAGAAGAGAGACAGAGACAAAGTTTGGGCTGGCCATTAGCCCTCCGATGGAGACTCTACAGCTCCTAGGTCTGGAAGTGGCTGATGAGGAAGAGGAGGAACGGCTGGGTCCTGTGCTTGACACAGATGTGCAGAAGGCAGAGGAGAGGAGAGCAGTGGAAATCTATGGGCCGGTCCTTGGGACAGAAGAGCCACCGCTGCTAGTGAAGCCCCACCCTACCTACAGGGATAAAAGTCAGGGGGGCGGAGATGAATAGATGTGGCAGACAACTGTTCATCTTCCGAACAGATGGACTTTGTTAGCCTGTGTCGAGAGAGAAACTTTTTTGCCAGCACAAATGAAAGGAATAGGGGAAGATTTGGTAGGGAAAGTTTTGCCTATTTGCCGATGACTCTAAAGTGTGCAATAGGGTTGATATTCCTGGAGGCGTCTGTAATATGGTAAATGATTTAGCTTCACTAGATAAATGGTCAAAGCAATGGAAACTGCAGTTTAATGTTTCCAAATGTAAAATAATGCACTTGGGGAAAAGGAATCCTCAATCTGAGTATTGTATTGGCAGTTCTGTGTTAGCAAAAACTTCAGAAGAGAAGGATTTAGGGGTAGTGATTTCTGACAGTCTCAAAATGGGTGAACAGTGCAGTCAGGCGGTAGGGAAAGCAAGTAGGATGCTTGGCTGCATAGCTAGAGATATAACAAGCAGGAAGAGGAAGATTATGATCCCGCTATATAGAGCGCTGGTGAGACCCCATTGGGAATAATACTGTGTCCAGTTCTGGAGACCTCACCTACAAAAAGATATTGACAAAATTGAAGGGGTCCAAAGACGGGCTACAAGGATGGTGGAAGGTCTCAAGCATAAAACGTATCAGGAAAGACTTCATGAACTCAATCTGTATAGTCTGGAGGACAGAAGGGAAAGGGGGGACATGGTCGAAACATTTAATATATTAAAGGGTTAAATACGGTCCAGGAGGAAAGTGTTTTTAATAGGAAAGTGAACACAAGAACAAGGGGACACAATCTGAAGTTAGTTGGGGGAAAGATCAAAAGGCAACATGAGAAAATATTATTTGACTGAAAGAGTAGTAGATGCTTGGAACAAACTTCCAGCAGACGTGGTTGGTAAATCCACAGTCACTGAATTTAAACATGCCTGGGGATAAACATATATCCATCCTAAGATAAAATACAGAAAATAGCATAAGGGCAGACTAGATGGATCATGAGGCCTTTTTCTGCCGTCAGTCTTCTATGTTTCTATGTTTCTATGAATCTTTTAGTTTTCCTTCTGAGGGTTCGTCGTGTTTGGGGAGCCCGGTCAGAACCACTGCCCATGGGTTAATCTCGCACGACCATTTTTATCCTTGCATTTCTCAGAGGATGTTGGTTGTGTTTGGGAATCCTTTGAGCAGAGCTGCAGGTGCTCCAACCCAAAAGGTTTTCAAGCAGCGACTGGACAGTCATTTTGTCTGGAATGGCTAGGGCAAGGGTGGGCAAAGTTGATTCTTCTATGGCTTGTGGACTTCAACTCCCAGAGTTCCTGAGCCAATCATGCTAGCTTAGGAAATCTGGGAGTTGAAGTCCACATGTCATAGAAGAGCCAACTTTGCCTACCCCGGTCTAGGGCAGTGATGGCGAAACTTTTTTTGGTTCGCATGCCAAGCTAATCCCATGCTGTTACCTAGCAAGCCCTACGTCCGTTTTGTTCTGTAAGGATTTTGGCTACGTTTGAAAATCTAAGGAGAAATTTCCTGAAAGGGAGAACAATTAACCATGGAACTGCCTGCCTCCAGAAGTTGTGAGGTGCTCCATCACTGGAGGTTTTGAAGAAGAAGAGACTGGACAGGCCCATTGTCTGAAATGGTGTAAAGTCTCCTGCCGCCCCGAGTCTTCGGAGAGGGGCGGCATACAAAACCAATAAATTATTATTATTATTATTATTATTATTATTGAGCAGGGGGGAGGGGTTGGACTAGAAGACCTCCAGGGTCCCTTTCGAACTCTGATATTCTATTAAAGTGGGCCTTACTTGGGTATTTGGATGGGAGGCCACCAGGAAAAGCCACCGTGCTCATTTAGACGGGGGGAAGTGGAAAGAAATAGCTAAGGAGGGACCTGTGGAAGACTGTCCCTGAGTGCACCAGAGACAAAAGGCAACGATCACACTCACACCCACACGCAAGCACCAATTTGAGAAAGGTGGGGGAAAAGACGAAGCTAAACTTGTTCTTTTCTGACCTATTTCGGGGGAATCCTCTTTTCCAACAGCCTGGTGTCTTCGCTCAGAAGGGGTCAGTTCCGTGCTTCTGGGGGTCTCTAGCGCCGAGCAGCTCGTCGAGAACCTGGGATCCATTCAGGTGAGGAGGAGGAGGAGGGAGAAGAAGACTGTGAGGTCCTTGGGGCTCTCTGAGCTGAGCTTTCCTGGAGACGTTTCAAGACCCAGCTAGATAACATCATCAGGGCTAGAAGGGAGTGGGGTTTGTGAAGAGGAGGAGGACAATGACTGTGGGGCCCCTTGATGCTCTCGGAGCTGGGTAGTTTAACTTGCAGATGTTTCCTAACCCAACTGGGTAATGCTATCAGTGCTAGGAAGGAGTGAGGCTTGTAGAGATGGGAAGGGGAGGAGGAGGAGGCCAGAGATCTACCAATCAATCACTCAGTGGGGGAGGGGCTCCTGTAAAGGTGGGGAGCTATGGGTGAGGGGGAATCTGTCTCCCCCACCTCTCGGCTATCTATGTTTTCAATTCGCCTGAAGTTTTCCCCACCAAGCAAGTTGGCTTGAATGAAGACGGGGGGAAAAAGCTGAGCAGGGGGAGAGAAGCCCCCCCCCCAAGCGCCCCCCCCCCCAAGAACATCCAAGCAGGAGGGGAATGCAACCCAGGGTGGGATCCAGAAGCTGTAGGGCTACAGTGTATGTCTGCTTTAATAACAGGGTTTTTTAATGTTTTTAAATTATTAGATTTGTCTTGAATTGTTTTATTCTTGTTGTGAGCTGCCCCGAGTCTACAGAGAGGGGCGGCATATAAATCTAAATAATAATAATAATAATAATAATAATAATAATAATAATAATAATAATAATAATAATAATAATAATAATCGAGCTGCAATGACTCTGGCATAAGCCCGTGAAAGTGGTCCCAGTGGTACTTGGCACGCTGGGCGCAGGGCCAAAGGATCTCAGCAGACATTTGAAAACCATCGGAATTGACAAAATCTCCATCTGTCAATTGCAAAAGGCCGCTTTACTGGGATCCGCACACATAATTCGCCACTACATCACGCAGTCCTAGGTGCTTGGGAAGCACCCGACTGGTGATGAAATACGAAATCCAGCATAGTGATCTCGTTTGCTGTGTTGTACTGACATAATAATAATAATAATAATAATAATAATAATAATAATAATAATAACAACAACAACAACAACAACAACAACAACAACAACTTCCAAAGGGGCATGGCTTTTTCTGCGGCTGGACATTTTGTGCCCCCAAAACAACCGAGTGGTTCAGCCATAACAACATGCAGATGTGATGCTGGGGGTGGGTGCGTGCATCATTTTTTTTCCCTTTTCATGCTGACAACCCCCTCCCCTCCTGTTCTTCCTTTCTCCTTGGACAGGTTCTTGCCCAGCTGACCCCATCAAGTCACCCAGGAAATCGATGCGGTCCTGGGGAACAAACCGAACACCAAGAAGGAGTCACGGGCGTAGTAGGGCCGTCGCGGCTCCACCAGGACTTGCCTCCCTCCTGCTCCTCCGTGGACCCCGCGTCCCGTGTGTCCCGCTCCCCTCCGCCCGCCTGCCGCCCACCAGCCGCTGCCTTCGATCAAGGTGGGGGTGGACCGAGAGGAGCTGCTTCTGCGCATGAACCGAATATCCGTATTCTTCCAAGGCAGGTGAAGCAGAAAAATTTCATCCTGCCGCGCCCCCCCTCCCTTTCCGGGGTTGGCTGCTTAGTCTCGAGTTCAAATCCACGGCATGAGCAATTGCGCTTGGCGGGCTGACTCCCTACCGCCTTGGCCTGGCTGGGCTGGTGCCCGGGGAAGCAAGCAAGAGAAATAAGCACAATCTCAGTCTACAAGAACCTCGATCCGTCTGGAGGGGCGTAAGAGTAACCTCAGTTTCCAGGCTACCCCTACGTCCCATGCGTGAGTCACCCTACATCCCATTTCTCTCTTTTCCGTGGCTTGGCTTTCCTTCTCCCTCGGAGACTGTGGCACGTGGCAAGCTGCTTTCCCCAATCTCAGGGGGGGGGGATGTGTCCTTTTCCAGATACGCCTGGGAACGATGGGGGCATCCTGGTAGTTGTGGTTCCAATACATATCTGAAAGGACCCAGCTCTCAAAACCGTCACAATTTGCCGTACGGTTCCCAGATGAACACCATAGAGGTGGTATTCAGCTGGTTCGGTCGGGCGAACCAGTAGTAGCAACCTGCGAATGGGGGTATGTGAGTCATCCGATTTAGGCATGTTTTCAAGCTCCGCGCATGCCCGGAAGCCGCGCACAAGAGCAAAACAAACCAATAGATAGAGAAAGCGAGCGAATGCCACTAAGATATCGCTGAGAGGGTTAGACTGGCCTAAATCGGAACCAATATACCACCCACAGCGGAAGAAAAAACAAACCCACCCTTCCTTAAACTCCGATTTAATTCCCCCCCCCCCCCCCCCGAGTTTGTCTTTTTTCTTCTCAGTTCTTTTTGGTCTTATTTGTTGTTCCTCCTGTCACTCGTCGAGCAGAGCTTCGGGATCTCCCCTTCCCATTCTTAATTGTTTTACCCCCACCCTACCCCCACCCAAAAAAGGGGGGAGCAAAACTTACTGTGGCCCCTGCGAGGTCAAGACTGACCTGCCTGGCTCACCAGTGTGGGTCCCTCCTTACCTGCTGGCTGTGGCCGATCTCGTAAGCCAAAGGTCCAGCTTGATCAAGGTTTTGGGGATGGGAGACCACCAGGCTCTCTCGAGGCAGGCGACTCAACAAGGAAGGGGAAAGCCGTCCCGGAGGAAAAGAGACTGAAGTGACTTATGTGGGGTTGTCAGGACTTGAAGTTCTCCCACCGTCTTTGGTTTTCTGAAAGAAAATTGTGCCAGGTGTGAAAAGAGGCTGCTCTAGAGCTGGTTCGTAACAGAGGGACTTGGATTCCCTCTGCCAGCATCAGCCAAAAAAGGCACATTTTCTCCCCTGCGGCAAGTGATCAGTTGGGAGGGAGGAGAGTTCCTCTCTTTCTCCTGGGACTCAAGTCCCCCAAAAGCTCCTGTGGGTCAGGACTCGTGGTTCTCAGCTGCTCAGTCTCCCTTCCTCAGCCTGCCTGCCTTTCTCCCTTCCTTCCCTCCTTTCCTTCTCTTGTTCTTTCTGTTATTTCCTTCTTTTTGTCTTTTACTTCCTTCTTTCTTTCTTTCTTCCTTCTCTCTTCCTTTCCTTCTTTCCATTCCCTCCTTCTTTCTCCTTCCTTCCTTCCTCCCTTCTTGTTCTTTTTGTTCCTCCTTCCTTCATCTTGTCTATGCCTTCCTTCCTTCTCATTCTTTATGTTCCTTCTTTTTTCTTCCTTCTCCCTCACTACTTCTCTCCTGTTCTCCTTACTTACTTCCCTTGTTCTTCTGTTCCTTCCTTTGTCCTATCTATTCCTTCCTTCCTTCCTATTTCTTTTCCTCTCTCATTTTTTCTCTTCCTTCCTTCCTTCCTTCCTTCCTATTTCTTTCTCTCTCTCTCTTGTCTTTTCTTCCTTCCTTCTCTGTTTCCTGTCCTTATTTATTTATTTATTTATATTTATTTATTTATTTATTTATTCGGTTTTTTATGCCGCCCTTCTCCTTAGACTCAGGGCGGCTTACAACCTTTTAGCAATAGCACTTTTTAACAGAGCCAGCCTATTGCCCCCCACAATCTGGGTCATTTGACCCACCCCGGGAGGAGGGAAGGCTGAGTCAACCTTGAGCCGGTGATGAGATTTGAACCGCTGACCTTCAGATCTACAGTCAACTTCAGTGTTCAGCTTCAAATTGTTCTCTGTGCTTGGCTCTTTTCTTTCAGATGTTTCATTACCCAAACTAGGAGACACCATCAGTGTGCCTGGGGTAGTACTGATGAAGTTCCCTAGTTTGATCATGAAACGTCTACAAGAGAACAACCAAGCTCGTTCCAACCAGGAGCTTCAAACATTGGTATTTACTGTCCCTTCTTTCCTCTTATTCTTTCTTTTTCCTTCCTTCCTCCCTCCCTCCCTCCATCCCTCCCTCCCTCTTTTCTATTTCTCCTCCCTCCCACCCCCCTTTTCCAACCCTCTCCAATCTATTCCTTAGGAATGAGCCATCTCTCTTAAAAGCAATAATAAAAGTGCCCCTCAGGGTCAAGGGTCACATGGGGCAGTGGGGAGTAAAGAAGGACAGCTACTGCGTTCCCTGCCTTTCCCCACTGCTTCGCTGGGGGGTGCCTGGCGTCCCCCTCCTTTTGCTTTGGGTCCAATATCTTGCACGGGCTGTGAAATTTGCTCTAAGGTAGCACCTCTGCCTCTTCCCTGGGTCTCTGCGGAGGGCAGCAACATCTGCTGGTCAGAGAACGGACAACAACGGTGGGCTTTCTCACACGCACACAAACGCGCCACGTCCCTTTTTGAGTGCAGCCAACTATAAAACTCTCCAAACCAGAAGCTCCATTCGCCCCCCCCCCCCATCTCGGAAATGGCAATAAAACTCAAAAGGAGATGCCCGTTTTGAACTGGCGAATGATCCCAGTCATTTAAATCTCATGTGGATTCCTGCATTTTTCTGTTCCAGTACGTGACTTTGGAACGGCTACATTGCACCAGAAATTTAAAAAGCAGATTTTTTTCCCCTTAACCTCAGTCGCTTTAAGATATGTGGACTTCAACTCCCAAAATTCCTGTGACACTAATGCATTTTATTTATTTGTTTGTTTGTTTGTTTATTGTCAAGTACGTATTGGTGGCATACAAAGATATAACAATATGTACATGATACTAGTTAAAAGAGAAACATTAGGACAGGGGACAGAAGGCACAGTGGTACACTTATGCGTGCCCCTTATTGACCTCTTAGGAATCGGGTGAGGTCCACAGTGGACAGTCTAAGGGTAAGGTTTTGGGGGTCAGGTGATGAAACCACAGAGTCGGGTAGTGAGTGTCATACATTAACTACTCATTGCTCAAGTCGTATTTCCTACAGTCAAGTTTGGAGCGGTTTACTTTGAGTTTGTATCTGTTGTGTGCTCGTCGGTTGTTGTGGTTGAAGCTGAAGTAGTCGTTGATAGGAAGGACATTGTAACAGATGAATTTATGGGCTATGCTTAGCCATAAGCAAGACGCTGCCCCCGAGTCTATGGAGAGGGGCGGCATAAGAACCAAAGAAAGAAAGAAAGAAAGAAAGAAAGAAAGAAAGAAAGAAAGAAAGAAAGAAAGAAGGAAAGAAAGAAAGAAAGAAAGAAAGAAAGAAAGACCTATGCTTAGGTTGTGTTTAAGGCAACTTAGTTCTAAGCTTTCTAAGTCTAGGATTTCAAATCTGGTTGAGTAGGATAGTGGAGGAGTAGAGGGCTCTTCTTGTGATGTATTTCTGGACGTTTTCTAATGTATTTATGTCCAAAATGCGGTGTGGGTTCCAGACAGATGAGCTGTATTTGAAGATTGGTCCGGCGAAAGTTTTTGATGCACATACCCACCGATGTGCTTATTCTCTTATAATCCCTTCCTCTGCAATCTCTCCACCGTAGGAGGTAGGGAAAAAGAAAAAGACACGGCTGGCTCGGGAATTTTTATTTTATTTTATTTATTTATTTATTTTGTTCAATACACAATGAGGGTTTTAGTGGATATATATCTATATACACATAGTAAAATACATGATGAAGGTTATAGAGGAGATACTCATAGTAAAATATATCTATGAAAGAATAGAAAAGAAGGTATAGGAATAAAACGTATCAATGAAAGAATAGAAGAAGAGATATAGGAATAGAAGAAAGGAATAGGAGATATAGGAGAGAAATAGGACAGGGGACGAAAGGCACTCTAGTGCACTTGTACTCGCCCCCTTACTGACCTCTTAGGAATCTGGATAGGTCAACCGTAGATAATCTAAGGGTAAAGTGTTGGGGGTTTGGGGATGACACTATGGAGTCCGGTAATGAGTTCCATGCTTTGACAACTCGGTTACTGAAGTCATATTTTTTACAGTCAAGTTTGGAGCGGTTACTATTAAGTTTAAATCTGTTGTGTGCTCTTGTGTTGTTGTGGTTGAAGCTGAAGTCGTCGCCGACAGGCAGGACGTTGCAGCATATGATCTTGTGGGCAATACTTAGATCTTGTTTAAGGCGTCTTAGTTCTAGGCTTTCTAGGCCCAGGATTGAAAGTCTAGTCTTATAGGGAATTCTGTTTCGAGTGTAGGAGTGAAGGGCTCTTCTGGTGAAGTATCTTTGGACATTTTCAAGGGTGTTGATGTCTGAGATGCGGTATGGGTTCCAAACGGATGAGCTGTATTCGAGGATGGGTCTGGCAAAAGTTTTGTAAGCTGTGGTAAGTAGTGTGAGATTGCCAGAGCAGAAGCTACGTAGGATTAGGTTTACAACTCTGGGAGTTGAAGTCCGCATGTCTTAAAGTGACCAAGGTTAAGGGGAAAAAAGTTGGCTTCAACTTGGTCAAGAGTTCCAAACCCTGCGGAGAAACCTTCCTTCTTCTGAAACCTCCAGGCTAATTTCCACGCACCACGCACCCCCAACTTTTGTCCAAGTGAGACCCATCACGCCTCCTTCCCAAACCACGTCTGCTCCTCTTTCTCACCTCCCACTCCCAAGATTGTGGTGGCTGGCCGCCTTTAGCAAGACCGCACTCCCGTTTTCTGGAGCGTTGAACCTTTTTGATAGCTAAGAAGAGCTTCACCAGGTTCGGGAGATAACTCGGTGTAGAGCTATTAAAACTGAAGAAGAAACCAAAAAAATAAAATAAAATAAACCAGCACCAGTAGCATTTCTACCTATAAAACCCAGACAGACCCTTACCTGAGAAATGTGACTGGATTTTTTGGGGAGGGGGAATGTGCGTTTTTTACAAAAAAAAAAGTGTTTAAATTTTTAAAAAGAATCTAGATTTCTACCTGCGGAAAAGCCCAGGACGAAGGTGTTTTTTTTTTTAACTCTTTGGGAAGACTGGGATTTAATTGACTTATTTAGCATTCGGCAGAGGAGAGGGGAGATTTGAAGGGAATAAAATATGTTTTCAGGGGAAATAATTCGCCTTAGAACCAAACAACTGAAGAACCGATAACAACTGAAGTGCTAAACGAACTCCGGCGAGAAGGAAATTAAAAGGATTTTGAGAGGTTTGTTCAAGTCAGTCCCCAGCTGTCTGTGGAGATTCTCCAACATCTAGGTCACAATTGTCACAAAGATGCTTTGGGCTTATAATTTTTGTTTTCTCTTGAAGACGTTTCGCTTCTCATCCAAGACGCTTCTTCAGTTCTGGTGGAATCATGGAGGATGAAAGGATTTATATAGATTCCAATCCTCTGGTTGTTATCGCTCTCTCTCTCAGAATCACTGAGGCCCCTTGGAGGTTTTATAGCATCTCTGCCTTCAGGGTCACCCCCTTCCACTTTCAACGGGGGTGGGGAGAGGGATACGACACCCCCCCTATCTCCTGTTCACAACACAGTCCTTCCAGCCATTCCAGGAAGGTTGAATTGAATAGACCTGGAAGGGACCTTGGAGGTCTTCTAGCCCAGCCCCTTGTTCAAACAGAAGAACCAGTGATGGAGAACCTATGGTGTGCATCCCACAGGGGGCATGCAGAGCCATATCAGAAGGCACATGAGGCATTGCCCTATGTCAGCTCCAGCGTGCATGCCCAGCTAATTTTCGGCCTTGCGGAAGGCTGTTTCGCCCTCTGGAGGCTTCAGGGAAGTTTCCTTGAAGCTCTGGAGTGTTAAAAAAAAGCCCAGTGGGTGAACCGGAAGTTCAGAATAAACAGACTTCCGGGTTGCCCATCGTGCTATTTTTTGCACTCAGGAGGCTTCAGGAAGCTCTCTTGAAGGCTCCGGAGTGCAAAAAACAGCATGACGGGCAAAATGGAAGTCTGTTTTTCCAAACTTCCGCTTTGTCCGTTTGGCCATTTTTTCACTGTCCCAGTCTTCAGTGAGGCCTGGGGAGGGATTGGGTGCATGCACAGGGGCAGCACAGGGTAGTGCACATGCGTGTGGGGCAGGGAATGGGTGTGGGCACATGCACATGTGCTAACACACACACACAAACCAAAAAGAGTTCATTGTTGCCTTATACCATTTCAGATAAATGACTGTCTAGTCTCTTTTTAAAACCTTCCAGTGACGAAGCATCTACAACTTTCTGGAGGCAAGCTGTTCCACTGGTTAATTTTCCCCACTTGTCAGGAAGTTTCTCTTAATTCCAGGTTTCTTCCATTGTTGTGTGCCCTGCCTTCCAATGGTTTGGAGGATAATTTAACCCCCTTCCTCTTTGGGGCAGCCCTTCAAATCCTAGAATGCCACTATCACTTCGTCCCTAAATTCTTCTTTTCTTTAGTAATAAAAATAACAACGAGTTGGAAAAGGCCTTGGAGGTCTTCTAGTCCAACCCCTTGCTTAGGCAGGAAATCCTACACTACTTCAGACAGATGGTTATCCAACAGCTTAAAAACATCAGTGTTGGAAAATTCACAACTTCTGGAGGCAACTTCTGTTCCACTGATGAACTGTTCTGTCAGGAAATTTCTCCTTAGTTCTAAGTTGCTTCTCTCCTTGTTTAGTTTCCACCTATTGCTTCTTGTTCTATCCTCAGGTGCTTTGGAGAACTCCTTCTTCTTTGTGGCAGCCCCTGAGATATTGGAAGACTGTTATCATGTCTCCCCTGGTCCTTCTTTCCATTAAACTAGCCATGCCCAGTTCCTGCAACTGTTCTTCCAGTCCCCTCATCATCTTTGTCGTCCTTCTCTGCACTTTTTCTAGAGTCTCAAGATCCTTTTTGCATTGTGGTGACCCAAAGTGAATGCAGGATTCCAAGTATGGCCTTACCAAGGCCTGATAAAGTGGCATTAACCCTTCATGCGATCTTGATTCTATCCCTCTGTTAATGCAGCTTAGAACAGTGTTGGCTTTTTTGGCAGCTGCTGCACACAGCTGGCTCCTACTTAAATGGTTGTCCACTAGAACTCCAAGGTCCCTTTAATAGCCAAATCCAAACCCGGCAGCCGTTCCATACCCCACTGGCACTGCTCAGGTGACCCTAAGGACACAGAATAACCTCCAAGTGGGCCTCAATGATTCTTAGTAGAGAGGACTAGCGACTAGGTGACCGCAGAGAAAATGAATCCTTCCATTCTCCACCCTTCAGGCAGAACCGAGGAAGCTTCTCTCAGGTGGGAAGCAAAACGTATTCAAGGCAAAAGCCCAGTTGTCTCTCGAAGAAACCACTTTTGGGAGATCTCTCCTGGCTAAAAGCTAGCCTTGAAATAACCAGGTTTGCAGTGAGCGAAACGCACAAAGACGGGGTAGGATGGGCAATAAAAGAGAAACCAACCATTTTCCCCTCTTCTTCAAGCCAAACAGCTCTACCCCCCTTTGCCCCAGCTGCTTCTGCAACCTGGCGAACTCTACCTGTCTGGCTGTACCTTGTGTGGGAGGGTGATGGCATCGTAGTCCAGGGCTGTTTAGTGGTGGCTCTGCCGCCATCCGCAGAGGCTGCTTTGGGGGAAGACATGCTTGATATCAATAGAATGGGCCCATCTAGCTACTTCTAGGTTCTTTATTTTTTCTTCTTCTTCTGGATTGTCGGGGTGGGTGGGAGGGAATATCAACTGTTGAAATAAACAGCAAATGATGAAACCAGATGTGGCTGGCCTGCGTGTCATTCCTTGCTCATGCGTCCCCTTCTGAAGAGGCGGGGAAGTTGATTTACAGCTGGACTGCTGCAGGGATGAAGGTGTCAGGTTAGAAACATAGAAGACTGACGGCAGAAAAAGACCTCATGATCCATCTAGTCTGTCCTTATACAATTCCCTGTATTTTATCTTAGGATGGATATATGTTTATCCCAGGCATGTTTAAATTCAGTTACTGTGGATTTACCAACCATGTCTGCTGGAAGTTTGTTCCAAGCATCTACTACTTGCAAGGAGGGTGGGTGCAACTCTGATATCTGGGTGGAGCTGGTTCCAGAGGGTCGGGGCCGCCACAGAGAAGGTTCTTCTCCTGGGTCCCGCCAAACGACATTGTTTAGTTGACGGGACCCGGAGAAGGCCGACTCTGTGGGGACCTAACTGGTCGCTGGGATTCGTGCAGCAGAAGGCGGTCCCTGAGATAATCTGGTCCGGTGCCATGAAGGGCTTTATAGGTCATAACCAACACTTTGAATTATGACCGGAAAACTGATTGGCAACCAATGCAGACTGTGTAGTGTTGGTGTAACATGGGCATATTTAGGGAAGCCCATGTTTGCTCTCGCAGCTGCGTTCTGCACGATCTGGAGTTTCCGAACACTTTTCAAAGGTAGCCCCATGTAGAGAGCGTTACAGTAGTCGAGCCTCGAGGTGATGAGGGCATGAGTGAATGTGAGCAGTGAGTCTCGGTCCAAATAGGGGCCGCAACTGGTGCACCAGGCGAACCTGGGCAAATGCCCCCCTCGCCACAGCTAACATAGTTCTCCACCTAAGGCAGGCGGGACAGGACCACTTTAATGTGGTTATCTAGCGCAAAATTTACCCCCAATCAGAATTTCGGTGATTGAGGTCAGGGATCTCCAACCTTGGCAATTTTAAGACTTTGTGGACTTTGCTTTGTTGGCGGAAGAATTCTGGGAGTTGAAGTCCACAACTCAAACTCCAAACTTTAATCTCAGGCTGGCTACAGTCGACCTCACCCCATTCCTAAGATAGAATAGAATAGAATTTTATTGGCCAAGTGCGATTGGACACACAAGGAATTTGTCTTGGTGCATATGCTCTCAGCGTACATAAAATAAAATAGACATTTGTCAAGAATCATGTGGTACAACACTTAATGATTGTCATAGGGGTCAAATAAGCAATGAGGAAGCAATATTAATAAAAATCTTAGGATATAAGCAACAAGATCCAGTCATACAGTCCTAAGTGGGAGGAAAAGGATGATAGGAATGATGAGAAAAACTAGTAGAATAGAAGTGCACATTTAGTAGAAAGTCTGACAGTGCTGAGGGAATTATTTGTTTAATAGAGTGATGGCATTTGGAAAAAAAACTGTTCTTGTTTCTAGTTGTCTTGGTGTGCAGTGCTCTATAGCGACGTTTGTAAGATGTTTGTAAGGGGCTCACATAAGTGGCGCTATCGTGCCTACCATCCCTGTCCTACTGTCCTATTGTCCAAATTCACCTGTACCTACTTTGCTTTTGTTTATGTGAGAGGGATCCTGGAGTCCTAGTGGACAACTATTTGAATATGAGCCAGCCGTGTGCAGCAGCTGCCAAAAAAGCCAGCACAGTTCTAGGCTGCATTAACAGAGAGATAGAATCAAGATCACGCAAAGGGTTAGTACCACTTTATGAGGCCTTGTAAGGCCATTGTTGTAAATGCTCCAACACTGGAAGTTTTTAAGAAGTTGTTGGACAACCATTTGTCTGAAGTAGTATAAGCAGGTTATCTAGCCCAAGCAGGGGGTTGGACTAGAAGACCTCCAAGGTCCTTTCCAACTCTGTTGTTGTTGTTATGTTTATACCAATATCTGCTATCTACATGTCTTGACAAAATAAATAAAATAAAGTCTTCAAGTTGCCAAGGTTGGAGACCCCTGATTTAGGAGAACTAAGGAACAATCACTTAAATATGAGCCAGCCAATGTAATCCTAACCGGAAACAACAGAGGAATGGCATCAAGATCACGTAAAGTACCAGCCTAGTTAAGACCACGTTAGAAAGCCTTGATAAGACCACTCTTGGAATATCACACCTAGTTTTGATGATCACAATATAACAAGGATGCGGAGACTCGAATGCAGAGAACAGCAACGAAGATGATAAGGGGAATGGAGGCTAAAAAAATATGAGGAACGGCTGCAAGACTTGGGCATGGCTAGTTTAATACCCAAAAAAAGGACCAGAGGTGACACAATAGCAATCTTCCAATATTTGAGGGGCGGCCCAAAAGAAGAGGAGGGGGTCCACCCCCTATTCTCCAAAGCACTCAAGGGCAGGAGAAGTAACGGATGGAAGCTCAGCAAAGGGAGATCCAACCTAGAATTAAGGAGGAATTTCCTGATAGCCAGAACAATTAATCAGCGGAACATCTTGCCTCCAGAAGTTATGAATGCTTCATCACTGGAGGTTTGTGTTGCTGCTGTGGCCTAGAGGTGGAGTCTTGCCTCACACTCAGGAGGTTGTGAGTTCGATCCTAGATGCAGATGTAGGTTCTCTTGCTTGGCCAAGGGATTGGACTAGATGACCTGCAAGGTCCCTTCAACACTGTTCAAATGTTAAATCTATTCGTCAGGGTCTCCTGCTTGGGTGGGAGGGGGGTTGGACTAGATGATCTACAAGGGCTCTTCCAACTCATCTAATCTAATCTAATCTAGTCTAATTTTATTTTATCTAATCTAATCTAATCCAATCCAATCCAATCCAATCTAATTAATCTAGATTTAGACCAGCACAGTATTTTTTCAATCTTGGCCACTTTAAACTGGGTGTATTTCAATTACGGTAGTATTTGCACATTGTGAGCCACACTAAGTCCCAGGGGAAGAGTGGCATAAAAATATGATTAATAAAATAAATTATCAGAATTCCACAGACAGCCTAGGTGGGAACCCATCTTAAAGCATCCTGTCTGGGGAACTCTGTGATTCTGTTCACACATCTTAAAGTATTCTGGAATGGGGAATTCTGGAAGTTGAAGTCACCCATCTTAAAATGCCCAAGGTTCAGAAACACCGCTTTACACTCACAAGATAGCTTATGAGTAGGTAGGTTTGCAGATTTCACAATTCCCCCCCCCCCAGAACAAAATATGCAATTGTTCATCAAATAGGCACACACACCAACATCTGACCCAGAAAAGGGCCTCACCTTACAGCCATTCCCCGCTATTTCAAAGGCCCTCGTGATAGGCTGGGTGTTTAACTCCTTTGTCAGAGACCATTCCAGCTTCCAGGAATGAAACTGTGCTGAACCGGTTTGATGGCTTCCTGTTTACCTGACTGATGGGACTGCTGCTACTCTATTCTATTCTATTGTATTCTATATTCTATTCTAATTCTGAATTCTGTTTTTATATATAGTATTTTATATATGTATCACATGTAATTCATTCTGAATTCTATTCTATTCTAATTTTCATTTTGAATTCTATTCTATCATTCTAAATTGCTATTCTACTATATTCTATATTCTAATTCTAAATTCTACTATATTCATTTTCATTCTGAATTCTATTTTATGCTAATTCTGAATTCTATCTTCTAATTCTATATTTTATTCTAATTTTCCTTCTGAATTCTGTTCTAATTCTGAATTCTATTCTATTCTATTCCTATATTCTATTCTGTTCTATTCTTATTCTAAATTGCTACTCTACTCTATTCTATTTTAATTTTGAATTCTGTTCTATTCTAATTTTCATTCTGAATTCCTATTCTATTCTATTCTATTCTTATATTTTACTCCCAGAATGCCCCAGCCAGTATCGTTAATTCTGGGAGTTAAAGTCCATGAATCGTTAAGTAGCCAAGGTTGAGAAAAACAATGCATTAAATATTTTTATTTCCTACCTATGGGATCCTTCCACCTTTCTGCCATGTTAAAATGTACAGTCTGCAGCAGTAACTTTCTGGAGCAATGTAAGAGCTTCTGGACTACAAAATTAGCCAGAATTGCAAATTATGTTCAGAACGGATTTCAAGAATATTTTTTTAAAAATGGATTTGGATGGCAACTGACATGTATTTATAACAATTGCAGTGTCCTGGGGTCATGTGATACCCTTCTAGCACCTTCTGACAAGCAATGGGCGAAGCCAGATTCGCTTAATGACCAGGTTATCAATTTAATAACTGCAGTGGTTCGCTTAAGAAAAGTCGTAAAATGGGGCAAAACTCACTTAACGAATGTCTAAGGAAGACATTTCAGTGAGTTTTGCCCCATTTTATGACTTTTCTTGCCATGTTTCTTAAGCAAACCACTGCAGTTATTAAATTAGTCATTAGTCAATTATAGTCATAGGTCGAGGACTACCTGTAGATAGACAATTAAAAGATACATAGGAAGACATTGTCTGTCTGAACAAAACTCCATGTTGGCAATAGGGCTGGTCAAATTCCAGACAGCGACTGTTCCCAACTGCAATAAATGGTAACTATTAAAAATTCCTATCTTGACTGCATTAATTTAACCACTAGTAGTGGATTTTTTTGCATTATATTACTGCATAATATAACTGGTTACATTTATGGTTAACCATAAATTCTTTATTTATACTGGTTATGTAGTATAGGTTCTTGAAAATGGCACAAAAAGGTTGTAAACCTGGCTGCAACTCACTTAAACAATTCCCTCTTAGAAGCAACGCAAGGTCTGGCCCCACTTGTGCCAGTTTTAAGCAAATCTCTCAAGTTGCTAAGTGAGTCCTGCCCAATTTTATAATCTCCTTATTATGGCCACACTTGTTAAATAGATCGCTGCAGTTGATATGTGAATCCTACGGTCATTAAGCAAATCCAGCTTTCCCCTCATTGACTTTCAAGTTTCAAGTTTAATCAGATTTGTATGCCACCCCTCTCCGCAGACTCGGGGCGGCTCACAGCAATAGCAATACAATGTACGACAAATCCAATATTTAAATTACTTTTTTTTAAAAAACCACCACAAATTAAAACCAATCATACACACTAGCGTACCATGCATCAATTTTATAAGCCTAGGGGAAGGAACATGTCAATCCCCCCATGCCTGACGACAGAGGTGGTTTTTAAGGAGCTTGTTCCTCGTGAATGGTAATCAAGATGCTGAAACTGTCATAAATATGTGGTTGCTTGAATTTTGATCACATTATCAATGGGGGGGGAAAGCTCTGATGGTCATATGAAAATTGGTCATAAAAATAATTTCTTGCCGGACCTTTGTAACTTTTATGAATGGCCATACTGCTGGAAGAAAAATCCACCTGGTTCAGTTCCAAGCCTCATCACTTGAAGTTCATCACTTGAGACTTTCAAGAAGAGATTGGACTGTGAGAAACAGTCCAGTCTCCTGCTTAGGGGGGGTGGGGGTTGGACTAGATGACCTACAAAGTCCCTTCCAATTCTATTAATCTGTTAAAGCCAGAATAGGGCACTGGAAACAACTTGGAGGCTGACTGGAAAGATGGTTTATTCAACGGAACCAATAAAGACAGTTGAGTCAGCTGACCAAATGGTTGAAAAGAGTGGATAAATCTTTACATAGGTTCCTGTGATTCCGAAGTTTGGGATTTGTGCAGTATGGGCTTTGTGTTTCTAAAAAAGAGGTTGGGCAATTTCTATTGTGGCTAACAGATTTCATCCTGTGTCGGATCTTGGGCGAAGGAGCTGCTTCTAATCCTATTGTTCTACTTTTTTTGTTAGCCATCAAACTCTTCTGCAAAGCAAGTTTGGAAGCATCCCACTTTGAATGGAGTTCTGCCTGCTTTGCTTATGGATAGAGCCATCTAGATGGCTGGCTTCCTCTTTCAATAAGCTCTTTTATCACATTAAGTGCTGTGGTCTATAGAGAAAGACTGGGGGGGCGGGGGCTGTTCCTTTTCTCCTTTAGGGAAATATTCTACATTTTTAAAAAATATGTCATTCTTCTGTGATTCTCACACTGTATAGACTGGGGGCCTCCAACCTTGGCAACTTTAAGACTTGTGGACTTCAACTCCGAGTTGAAGCCCATGAGTCTTAAAGTTGCCAAGGTTAGGGACCCCTGCTGTAGAGGACAACCTGCATTATTTATCTATTTGCCCAAAGCTAAATTAGAGGCACACCTAAACATGGCTCTACCCTGGAGGCATTCAATTAATGCTGTTCTGTTCGGGTTTGCGAGACCCGAAATCAAAGTTTGAGACCCTGTAAAAAATTTTCCCTGCATATCTGAAACTTGAAATTTCATGACTTTACATCATTTCAGGGGTTCTCTCTATGAGAATTTTTTTGGGGAGTGGGGGGCTTCTTTCTTGCTGAAAAAAAAAGGCCCTAAAGTTCTGTTCCTGGGTCACCCTGACCCGGCCCGAAAATCCTTCATTTGAGGTGCTTATGTTTGGTCAATTTGAAAACGTTTTTCACTTGGAAAGTAGTCTGAACATTTCTGCACACAATGATAAGAAAATTGAACTGAAAAAAATGAAGCTTATTCGGTTTTTTAAAATCAGAAATAAGGCCTTCACACACCCCAAAAATGCTTGCAGGCATTTTCACTTTAAATTTTTTTTAGGCTCCAAATCAGAAATATTTTTAATATCTAAGGCATTGATTTACTCAATTTAACATTGCTAATCATCATTAAAATATTTTTTGGGGGTGGGAGCTAATTTTTTTCTGGGCAAAATTTTACCCGAAACAAAAAAATTGAAAACTTTTTGAAAACATTTTTCACTGGGAAACTAGTTTGAACATTTCTGAACAAAATATGAAAATTTAACTGAAAAAAATTGATGCTTATTGGTTTATTTTGATCAAAAAGCCCCCCCCCCCAATTTTTTAGCATTTGGTGTCAGTTTATATTTTTTTTAGGCTACAAATCTCCAAGGGATTTCCCCCCAAAAGGTTTGATATACAAAATTGAACATTCCTGATCATAAGAAAAATATAAATGAACTGAAAAAATGGATGCTTATTGCTTTATTTTCGAATATAAGATCATATGGTCTTATACTAGAGTATAAGCCTACTTGAGTATAAGCATGGGGCCCTTTTATGAGCAAAATAAACCGCTAAGCTTCATTTTTTTGTTTAATTTTCATATCATTATGTTCAGAAATGTTCAAGCTACCAATCACACACCAACTTTAATAAAATGAAATGCATTTTTCAGGCAAAACTATACATTGAAAAAAAAATCACAAAAACGGGGAGGGGGCGCATTTTATGAGCAAAATAAACCTATAATAATTATTTTTTTCCTTTCAATTTTCATTTCATTGTGTGCAGAAATGTTCAAACTTGTTTCCAAGTGAAGAAATGAACAATTTGTGGTCGGGGTCAAATAGACCCCGGAACAGAACTTTAGGGTGTGTTTTTTGAGTAGAACAGCAGGGTTAAGCGGGCAACAATCCTGCTTTTCCTACCTGGGAGCTTCAATTCCCGCCTGACCAAACCTCAGCCATTCCATTCGCCTCAGCTCAAGCTCCACCCTTTTTTTTTTTTGTTTGCTTTCACTGCCCGTCATGGCAGCAACCGCTTTTCCCGCCATAAAAGAGAGCAAGCGCGAGCGAACGGATGAGGGCGTGTCCCCGTCTGCGCGCGCCCCGTTCTGATTGGAGAGAAATGATGGGGGCAGGACTGGTCTCCGCGCAGCTCGCTCCTTATTGGATGGTTTAGAGGCGTGGCCCTTATCCCCCACGCGGCTATATAAACAGAGGCAGAGCGCGAGCGCGATCGGCCAGAGGCATGGCGGCGGTGGAGGAGGTCAGGAGCGATGGGGTGTCCGAGCTGGAGTGCGGGATTTGCTGCATGCCTTACGACCGCTGCGGGCGGGCCCCTCGGCGCCTGGGCAGGGCGCGCGGTTCCTGGAAGCCCTCGCGCTGCTGCCACGTGATCTGCAGCGCCTGCGTCTGCCAGCTGGCGCGAGAGAGCTGGTGGAGGGAGGTCATGTGCCCCTACTGCCGGACCGTCACCTCCCTCCGCCAGCGCGGCAACCTACTGACGGCAGGCAGGAGAAGCACCTGGCGGCGGCGCCTAGTCCTGCCGCCAATCGACGCCGAGCTCTGGCAGCGGATCGTGCTCCTGGAACGAGAGCAGGCGGAGCGCGTGGAACGCTTGGCCGGCGACGACGACCTCGAAGAGGAGGGACAAGAGAACGGTGAGAGAGGGCGGCGGCGACCCTGGCGGACGCTGAAGAAATTCCTCAGCGGAAGAGGCGGTGAAGCGCGTGATGAGATAGGGCGGAGCCGCTCCATGTGGCGGAGGCGGCAACCAATCAATCGTGAGTGTCCTTCCCGCGGGGGCTGACGGGAATTGATGTCCCAAAGAGATTCCACCATCTTTCGGGTTTATTGGGACGGGCAATAGAGTTGGCTGGCGAGAGGGGGCCAACAAACAGACACGTGGGCGTCGACCGCTCTCCCCCCCCCCACCACCACTTTGCTGAAGTGCAGATATATTTCGCTCACTTGTATACCCACCATTTATGAAGAAAGTTATTCTACGTGGCTGGCTGAAGAATTCTGGGAGTTGAAGTTCACATGCCTTAACTTTGGCAGCTTTAAGACTTGTAGACTTCAACTCCCAGAATTCCCCAATCAGCTCTTTTCCCCCTTCAATTTGCTTAAGTCAAGATATATTACACTTACTGCATACTCACGATCTATGAAGAAAGTTAGCCTATGTGGCTGGGTAGGGAATTCTGGGAGTTGAAGTTCCCCAGTTTGCTCTTTTTTAAAAATAGTTTTTATTGTTCTTTTATTAAACAGCATCTTACTTTTACACACAGGTTAGGCATTGTTATTTGTGTATCTTATTGCTATACTTCATATATTTCCATTACCCATTTCCTAGTCTTTTTCCCCCCTTCCACGTTGTCCTTCAATCTTTCTCTTTAAAAAAAAATCCAAATGTACCATTTAGTCCAGACATTGTAGTAATCCAAGTTTGTTTTGTCCTTTTAATTCTATTGTCAGTTTGTCCATTTCTGCGCATCTATATTTTCTCAATATGTTTTCCAATGGAATATGTTTGTCTTTTCAGTATTGAACATAGGCAGTTCTTCCTGCTGTAATGACCTGTAGTGTGATAAGTATTGTATACCACTCTTCCCTCCCACCCCTTCACTTTGCTTGTCAAGATATAATATGCTCACTGCATAACCACCATCTGTGGAGGAAGTTACCCAATCAAAGGAGGTAGTCTAGCTGCTTTGGTCCTGTCCCTGCTGCTGGCTGGGGAATTCTGGGAATCGAAATCCTCCAAAACTGCCATGGGTTGGACAAGAGCCTCGGTGGCGCAGTGGTTAGAGTGCAGTATGGCAAGCTACTTCTGCTGATTAGCGCTGCCAGCAGTTTGGCAGATCGAATCTCAGTGGGCTCAAGATGAACTCAGCCTTTCATCCTTGCAAGGTTGGTAAAATGAGGACCCAGATTGTTAAGAGCAATATGCTTACTCTCTGTAAACTGCTTAGAGAGGGCTGCAAAGCACTGCAAAGCAGTATATAAGTCTAAATGCTATTGCTATTCTTTGCCTTAAAACTGGTTCTTAACCGGGGGGTCGGGACCCCTTTAAACGACTATTTCATAGAGGTTGCCTAAGACTATAGGAAAAGGCGAAACCTCTGGTGAGTCCCCTAGACCAGTGTTTCCCAACTAGTGTGCCGCAAGACATGGTCAGGTATGCCACGAAGAAGGAAGCTCAGCTTCTGGTCTCGCAACTTTTTGCTGAGAGTGAAGAGCAAACAAGTTGTGAGACCGGAAGCTGAGCTTCCTTCTTTGCGCCTTTCAAGTTTTCCAGCAGCTGCAGCGCCCTGCCTGGCTGGAACCTCCCTGGTGGCAGCAGCAGGTGAGCTTTGGGGCCTGACGGGAGGGCAGCAGGAGAGCGGCGGCGCCAGGCAGTAGCCGCTGGGAGGCAGCAGGGTGGTCAGCTGCGAGCCAGAACTCCAGGACAGGCACCGACAGCGGTGGCTGGACATGTTGCTGTATGCCGTACATACTGGCATTGCGTGGCTGGCACTTGCCTGCTGGCTGGGCCGGGACGGAAGCTCCAGCCCCATGCCCAGCGCAATGCCAGCATGTACAGCGTCTAGCAACACGTCCAGCCGCCACTGTCGGTGCCTCTGTTCCGGAGCTCCGCCTCACAGCTGACCACCCTGCCTCTGCCACACAGCTACTGCCCAATGCCGCTGCTGCGGTGTGGTGTACGAGAAAGAGAGAGAGAGGGGGGAGAGAGAAAGCAAAAAAAAGAGAGGAAGAGAGATAGCAAGAAAGAGATAGCAAGAAAAAGAGAGACAAAGCAAGAGAGAGAGAGAGAAATAGCAAGAGAGGGAGAGATAGAAAGAGGGGGGGGAGAAAGAGAGAGGAAGCAAAAGAGAGAGATAGCAAGAAAGAGAAAGACAGCAAGAGAGAGAAAGGGGGGAAGGACGGTGAGGGAAAGACAGAGAGGGAAGGAGGGAGAGAAAAAGAGCAAAAAAGAGGAAGGAAGGGAGAAACAAAGAGGGATGGAGAGAGGGAAAGGAAGAGAGAAAAATAGAGCAAAAGGGAGGAAGAGAGATTTTTTTGTCCAAACTTTTTTTACCACCCACCCCCCCAATTTAAATTTGTTTGTGTTGGCGAGCACCATGAAAATCAGCTTTATCTAATTTTATATATGTTCATATCGAAATTTATATCGTCTGCATTTCTAAACTGCCCATCTCCCTTGAAGGGGAGGCTCTCTACAATATAATAAATAAAAATCTAACATTAAAGGTAAAAAAATAAAGATAAAGTACAAATTATAGAATGACAAGACGTCGGAAGGGGAAATTCTAAGACCGCTATTTAATGGTGGATTATGGCAGGTGAGGAAGGTAGACATCCCACACAAGGCCACAATTTTTGACCCCTTTGTGGAAGGCCAGGAAACTGGGGCCTTTCCTCATTTGTGGGACAGGATGTTCCACAAAGCTGGGGCAGAAGCAGCAGAGATGGTTCCCTTCCTACTAGACCGGCCTGTTGAAACTTTATTCCAATTCTCTCTCTGTCATCGGATGTGTCTTGTCTATTCTTCCCTTCTGATACAGCCATGTTTTCCTCTCAAGAGTTGCACGTGTCTTATAAATGGTCCTGCTACATCAAGTCTCCATCTTAGCAGGAGCAGAGACCAAGGTGATTCAGTTAATTTCCATGTATTTTTTTTAAAAAAATTATTGACTCACCGGTTCTTAATATGTACTTTTATTTAACACACACAATGCTTGGATTTTTAATTAAAAGTGTTCGAAGGGTGCTGTGTATTTAGCTCTGCGCCCTGCTTTTTAATCGTCAGGAGTGATTCATAAACTTGCATTGAGCTGCATGCTTTGGAAGCAGCCTGCATCCCTTAGGCAGGATGTGTCTCCTAAAAAGCCCGGTTGAGTTACAACATCCAAAAAAAATAAAATAACACTCATGACTTTTAAAGTAACTGTTGAAAATCTGGCTGTTGCAAAAAAAAAAAAAAAAGCATCTGGAGTGGTGGTCTCAGCTATAATTAGAGGTAGTCAGCATGAAACCTAATGATGGATTAGGCTGACACGGTTTAGGGCAGTGATTCCCAACCTTGGCAACTTGGAGATATTTGGACTTCAACTCCCAGAATTCCCCAGCCAGCGAATGCTGGCTGGGGAATTCTGGGAGTTGAAGTCCAGATATCTTCAAGTTGCCGAGGTTGGGAAACACTGTTTTAGGGAACTGATTGTGATAAAATATGAAATTTGCTTAGTTGCATGACTGATGTGACATAAATATAGCTGTTTGCTGTTATTTTATCCCACCGCAGCAACTGATGTCAGGCATAAAGTAATAAATAAATGAGAACAGTTTCTCAGTGGAACAGCTTGCCACTGGAAGGTGGGGAAGTTCCAACACTGGAAGTTTTTTTTTAAAAAAAGACATTGGATTACCATTTGTCTGAAATGATACAGGATTTCCTGCCTAAGCAGGAGGTTGGACTAGAAGACCTCCAAGGTCCCTTCCAATTCTGTTATTCTATTTTATTCTATTCTCAATAAGATTGGTGAAAGGGCAAGGAATAAAGGAACATATTCGTAGCTCAGGGTTGAAATTGTGAGGGGTCCTTGGTGCTCTCTGAGTTCAGTTGTTTTCTTGCAAGCATTTCACTACCAAACTAGGTAACACCATCAATGTGCGGCAAGAAAACCAAACTCCGCACCAAGGACACAACAAGAACTTTTTTCGGGAGGAAAGCAACTCTCGTTCTCCCAGGCCAGTAGACCTCTGTCTCTTGGCCAATTGTAACCATTTAAGGAAACATGTCAGTCCCATTAGACAGCTCAGTGTAATTGTGCCCACTTTGAAGACATAAGTGTCTTGTAAGTGGGCACCAAAGCCACACACACACACACACGGCTCAGTCAGAAACAGCCTGTCTCCTCTTAAGTGTCAGAATGATCACTCAGTTTGTCTCAAAAGAGAAATTTTAGCTGCTTGTAATTGTTATCCTTTCTTTTCATTTCTGCATTTGGTGGGTTGTGGTTGTTGTTTTTTCTCAATCAGGGGAAATACTGTATTTTTTAGATTATAAGATGCACCTACATTTACAGGAGGAAAACAAGGGGGGGAGTTTTTTTGCTTCCACATGTTGCGTTTTCATCCTTTCAGGCTCCCAGAAGCACTGCGGTGCTCCAATTAGCCTGATTTGGGCAAAAATGGGACATGGGACAACCACAGAGTGTTTCTGGGGAAGAGCGAAAGCGTGACGTGGGGAGTGTCCGGAAGGCAAAAGATGCCCATATTTGTTCTATATAAGATGCACCTAAATTTTCACCCACTTTTTGTGGTCTGGAAAAGTGCATCTTATACAGTGATACCTCTTGATACGAACTTAATTGGTTCCAGGAGGAGGTTCGTAAGGTGAAAAGTTCGTAAGACGAAACAATGTTTCCCATAGGGATCAATGGAAAAGCAAATAATGCGTGCAAATCCTTCAGGAAAATCCCAAACTTTAGAAGGGAGGGGAACAGAGGGCAGGGAGGAGCAGCTAAAGGGGGCGGGTGGAAGAAGCAAGGCTAGGCTAAAGGGTGAGTGGGAAGGAAGGAAGGCAAAAGACACCCTTTCAGGGCCTCTGCAAGCACCCTGTTCTCTGCAAACTCTTTCCCTCTCCAAGCCGCCCCTCCCTTTTCTTTCTTCAAAAAAGGGGGGGAAATGAAACCCCTTCATCCCAGCAGCAGTGGCTTGGGTTCGTAAGGTGAAAATAGTTCGGAAGAAGAGGCAAAAAAATCTTAAACACCGGGTTCGTATCTTGAAAAGTTCATTAGAAGAGGCGTTCGTAAGATGAGGTACCACTGTACTCTGAAAAACATGGTAACTTGACAATGAAAGGGCCTGGAGGTAAATAAAGGCTAATCAGGGAATGCTGGTCAGTTCCTAGGCAAGGAAGCATGGGAGCTAAAGAGGTTTTCTGTGTGTATTTATTTGGCAGAGATTTGGCTGAACAGGTTTCATCAGGGAAGCGCAATTAAGCATACATTATGGCGCTGGGCACCTGGCGTCTCTGGGATTTAGAAAGGCATTTGGTGGCAGGAATTGAGGCATTTGGTGGAGGTGGGCCAAGGTGAGGGTTTTGGACACAGTTGTGACTGACTGAATAATTAAACACACACACATATTATGAGAATTTAAACGCCTAGCTTTTGGGGGGGGGGGAAGCAGGCTTCCTTCTCAGCTAATCTCAGCTGCTCTTCTCTCCCACAGCCTACGATTCCGAGATGAAGGATGTGACCCTGGTGACTTACTATGCCATCTGAAAAGCAGCAGTCACTTTGAACGGACGGAACTATTTTGCGGTCAATTGCATCGAGGCCAGGTATCTGAGGAAAGTAGCCGCACTCTCTCCCTTTGGGATAGATGCAGCAGTCTGTGGTCTTTTTGCGTTATCACAGGAGCAGTGTTGGCAAGAAGCATCGGCAGAAATTATTTCACCATGTCTCACTGTGAAATTACAGCAGAAGACAGAAATTGCAGCAGAGAAAAGAATTATACAGCCGGCCACATTGAGAAAGAAGGTATTTCCTTCAGGGTTCAAGGGGGCCGTTTTCTGTTTGTTAAATTCTTCAGGGGTTAGTAGCCGTGACCTAAATCTGTTCATAATTTAGACAAACTCCGAACATTATTCTCTGGAAGTGCTTCTCAGGTACCCTGACAAAGTGATAATAATCTATGTGACCAAAATGATAATAATCTACGTGACTCCTTTTTATACGACAACACAGGTCATTGATTCCTGGGAGAAGTACGATAAGGGGCTAATGGGCCACCTATAGTCCTTGTTTACAGTGTTTTTTCTCTCAATCTGAGGCTGAAATATTTTGCACAACCTCTTTCCAACCTGCAGAGAACATGAAGAACATTAAATCATTGTGAAGACATTTTATATTAATTGTTTTGCCTCTGGGACGATGCGGCAATGGGCCTTCTGCCCTTTAAGTAGAATGGACATTTCTGCTAGGAATTTTATTTATTTTTCTGGTTGGATTGGAGCCACCTTTGCATCCGTAGAACTGAAATGAAGAAAAAACCCCATCAAATCTGAATTTTAGGAGTATCTCTGGTTTGCAGAATACTTGACCTCTTGGTCTTGTTTGATTATTAAATGAGGAACTGAAATGAAATAGGTCCAGAATCACAACAGCACCCAAGGTTTTTGAAGACAAATGTACCCTTGTGATAGTTTTTGACACGGTCACTCAGAGTTGTGTCTTTTGTCAGGATGATCCTTTTCTTTGGTTGCACAGATTAGGAAGGGGACAACGGTCTTTTTCCTGCCCCTGTGCGTGAAGAGTTTGCCTCTGTGGACGGAGATCGTGTGCAATCTTGCCGCCTTGTCAGGCGTGTCGAGTTTCAAATGCTGTATCTATCTTTAACTTTTTTGAAAAAAAGAATCCATTTCTGTGAAATGTGTTTGAAGGCCTCCTTAAATTAATATTTATATTCTCCTTTCCTAGTTTGGCAGTTAAATTATTTGATGTTAATAAAAGATGTAAAAAATTAAAAGGTTTGTCGATGACGTAATTGAGATTTCCCTCTGCGACTGAGGTATAAACACACACACACACCAGCCAGCGTTGTGGTTTCCATAGTTGGCATTGATAAAATTCCCCGGGCTACATGCCACGATGGGTCTCTTTAGCTTTAGCCAACGGGTGAAGAGAGAAACTACTAAGAATTGTGGAATGTAGCCTTCGAGTTTGATTCAGGCGCAGAGCCCGGCAGGCATTCGATCCCCGTTTCTCCCTGGAAAAGGTTGCTGCAAACTTCCTCCGACCGTATCCTGTTTGTTCACCGCTTGGGACCGATAATCTTCCCCCAACCTCGCGTGACCTGCGACAGAGGTGTTGCTGTTTTGGATGGACTGCGTGGGAGGCCACAGAGTCAGTCAACGTGAGGCGACACCCAGGCCCTGGGGCTTTGCCGTGGCCCACTTTTTTTTGCCAACCCCGACTGAGCACGGCAAGATGTGTGTGACTCAAAAGCTTTTGGAAGCCAAAAGAGCCTCGTTTCCCAAAACAGACGATTGTAAAAATGCCTTTGGGGGTGGGGGCTCATTGGGCAGTCAGTCCCCAAATTTGGAGTCTTTAGAAACATAGAAGACTGACGGCAGAAAAAGACCACATGGTCCATCTAGTCTGCCCTTATAGTATTTCCTGTATTTTTATCTTACAATGGATATATGTTTATCCCAGGCATGTTTAAATTCAGTTACTGTGGATTGACCCACCATGTCTGCTGGAAGTTTGTTCCAAAGATCTACTACTCTTTCAGTCAAATAATATTTTCTCATGTTGCTTTGGATCTTTCCCCCAACTAACTTCAGATTGTGTCCCCTTGTTCTTGTGTTCACTTTCCTATTAAAAACACTTCCCTCCTGGACCTTATTTAACCCTTGAACATATTTAAATGTTTCGATCATGTCCCCCCTTTTCTTTCTGTCCTCCAGACTACAGATTGAGTTCATTAAGTCTTTCCTGATACGTTTTATGCTTAAGACCTTCCACCCTTCTTGTAGCCCGTCTTTGGACCCTTTAGTGCCAATTCCTATTTTAAAAAGTAAGTGCTGCATCGGTCTCAAACTTCCTTCCTAGGCTTGCAATTAGTTTTACGTGTCATTAAGATGGAAAAACTTTTACAGCAATTAACCTGGGTTGTGGCCATAGGACACTTAACCACGTTCAACTAGTTTTCCCCGTTTTATTTTTTTAAAGTTGTCACAATAAGCTGGCACATAATATGCTACACGCAGGCAGCCCTTGACTTATGACCAGTTGCTGGTTGTTCAAAGTTACAAAAGACTCCCCACCCACCCAAAAAATGTACTTGGCGACCTAGGTTTTAAAGTTCCCATGGCTGTGGCTCTCATGTGAACACATTTTGGGTAAAGGAAATTGATGTTACCGCCTAACTTGCTCTCAGTGACTCTAGGTGGCTTACAAGAATTGGGAAGCCAATATTAAGAAAAACATTTAAAAGTAATCTTGGCTTCATCCCACTTTGGAGTCTCCAGGCCTTGCAGGGAGGATCTTCCACAGGAAGGCAGAACCCCCATAGAATCCTTTATTGGCCAAGTGTGATTGGACACGCAAGGAATTTGTCTTGGGGCAGATGCTCTCAGTGTACATAAAAGAAAAAGATCCATTTGTCAAGAGTCATGAGGTGCGGCACTTAATGATCGTCATAGGGGCCAAGTAAGCAATGAAGAAATAATATTAATAAAAATCTTAGGATACAAGCAACAAGTGACACTCATACAGTCCTACGTGGGAGGAAATGGTTGATAGGAATGATGAGAAAAACTAGTAGAATAGAAGTGCAGATTTAGTAGAAAGTCTGACAGTGTTGCGGGAATTATTTGTTTAGTAGAGTCATGGCGTTTGGGAAAAAACTGTTCTTGTGTCTAGTTGTCTAGGTGTGCAGCGCAGTGCTCTGTAGCGATGATTTGAGTGTAGGAGTTGAAACTTCCGCATCCCACCAAGCCCTTCATGGCATCGGGCCAGAATATCTCCGGGACCGCCTTCTGCCGCACGAATCCCAGCGACCGATTAGGTCCCACAGAGTTGGCATTCTCCGGGTCCCGTCAACTAAACAATGCCGTTTGGCGGGACCCAGGGGAAGAGCCTTCTCTGTGGCAGCCCCAACCCTCTGGAACCAGCTCACCCCTGAGATTAGAATTGCCCCCACCCTCCTCGCCTTTCGTAAACTCCTTAAAACCCACCTCTGTCGTCAGGCATGGGGGAATTGAAACATCTCCCCCGGGCCTATACAGTTTATGTATGGTATGTTTGTGTGTATGTTTGCTCTTAATAATGGGTTCTTTAGTGTTTCTCTTAAATTATTAGATTTGTTATATATTGTTTATTATTGCTGTGAGCCGCCCCGAGTCTACGGAGAGCGGGGACCCCTACCATCATCCTTCCCTCTTGTAGATGGAATTTGGGCACAGATGCAAGCAGCTGCCAGTTCAAACCGCCCCTTTATTGCTCCAAATTTCCCCAAATGCTCCCACATTTTTGTCATGTCCCAGAGCAAAGTGATCACACTCACACACACACACCCCTCAAACAGCCTCTGGCTGCAAATGGCCCAGCCCAGGGCTGCGTACACCACAGCTGCACAGCAAGAATCCAGCAGGGCACATCAAGGAGTTTAAGTAGCCAGAAAAAATGCAAATACTCTTGGAAAGTTCAAACGTCACACTCAACACTTTGGGGTTCAGTGTTAGTTCCCGACAGGTGCTCCTCCCCACAGCGTCTCCTCAAACCCCTCTGTCCCCAGGTGTGCCTTGCGAGGGGCAGGATGCGCTGCTCTCGCCTTCTCTCCGCGTTTGAGGATCAGAGGGGGGGGGGGGGGTCCTTGCTATTCTGGTGGGTCTCGCTGGGAAGAAGGGGTCCTTCCAATAAGTACCTTTGCAGTATCCTATGGTCACATGACTCAGTGGGAACGCGGAAGTCCATTCGTCTTAATGTTTGAGAAATGCTCCCAGGGACCCAGACCTGAACAAAGCTTGTTTGTTCCCCCACCCCAAATCAACTGCCCCTCTATTTGCATCCCTCCCAATTTTGGGATGAAACAAATTGGGCGAAACCCCAATTTTGGGGTAAAAGATGGGGACAGAAGGGGTGTACCACTGGTGTGCCTTTCGTCCCCTGTCCAATTGCCTTTCACTTATCATATATCTTTTCTTCCTTTCAGATATCCTCTCCTCTTAAGTTCACTTTACCCTTATATATATTACTACATGTCTATTTTTCTTCCTATGTATTTGTGTATTGGACAAATGAATAAACAAAGACCCAAAAATGTGGTGCGTGTGGTTCGCCCTAGACAGAAGAGGCAGGTGCAACAGGGGTTATGTAGCCAAGGAAACAGTGCCTTTATTCTGCAAGGATTTAAACAAGTGACTCAAAATTCAGCAACCCGTCCAGGAGTGCAGCTTGGCCTCCCCCTCCCCAATTCCCCCCACCCCCCCAAAAAAACCCGGCTTGCTTTCACAGGGGGAGGGGCGGGCAAAGGGGAGGAAACAGGCCTGCCCTCCCAAAGCGGGGGGCATATCTGGGCAGGCTCCCCCCAAAGTTCTGGCTCGAGGGGTGGGGGCTCTCCAAACCAACCGTGGTTGGGGAGGAGGGTCTCTGCATTCTCCTCCCCCCCCCCCCTCCCGCAGGAAGCCAGGCCCAAAACAGGAAAAGGGGATTAAACATACAACATGAGTGTGTATACATTATATATATATTCATATTTATAAAGAGTCCCTTTTTGCAGTGTTTCTCAACATTTCCAATGCCAGGGAGAGGGGGCAGTAGACCCCCCTCCTGTCCAAGCCTCACGCGGCCTGGATCCTAGCTCTTTTTTTAAGTTGGCCCCATCCTGGAACCGTGAGCCGGGGATACAAACCAGCTCGGTCCTGAGTACCTTCTTGGTCAGTCTTAAGTCCACCGGGGATGGCTTTCCAGATGTGGCCGGGGCCTGCTGCTCCCCCCAACAGAAAGGGGAGGGGTTTGGGAGGAGGAATTGGAATCCAGGGCAGGAATCACTGGCAGGCCCCAAAGCCGTCACATAATCCGGAAATCATAAAGGAGGAGAGGGCCTCGGGGCAGAAGCGGGGCTGGTGCAAAGTGGGGCTCGGTGGCGGGCAAGTAGCCCATCCACCCCCCACCTCAGTCATCTATGCAAATCACCTCCCCGCTCTTGGCTTCTTTCTTCTCCAAGCCTTCACCTTCCTTCTCCTTCTTCACGATCACAGGGGGCCCGTTGGCTGCAACGACATTTGGGGTGGTGGGTTAGACAGGAAGAGAAAGAGGGAGGAAGAGAGAACAGGGAGAGAGGAAGAGAAGGGGAAGAAAGGAAGAGAAGAGGAAGAGAGAAGGGGAGAGAGAAATGGAGAAAGGAAGAGAGGGAGAAGGAGAGAAGATGAGAAAGGAAGAAATAGAGGGGGGGGGGGAAGAAAAGATAGACGTTCTATCTTAGGGGTCCTCAAACTGCAGCCCAAGGATGGATACGGCCCGCTAAAGCCCACATCCTGCTTACCCACCAGATTTTATATCCTGGTTTGTTTATTTATTATTAGAGTTGAAAGGGACCTTACAGGTCATCAAGTTCAACCCCCTGCCTGAGCAGGAAATCCTACAGCACCCCAGCCAAAGTTGGGGAGTCCACAACCTCCGCTGGCAGGCCGTTCCACTGGTTGATCGCTCTCACAGTCAGGAAATTCTTATCTCCAGGTTAAATCTTTCCTTGGTCAGTTTCCAACCGTTGTTCCTTGTCCGGCCCTCTGGTGCCCTGGAAAACAGTGTGTCCCCCTCCTCTCCGTGGCAACCCCTCAAGTACCTATAGACTGCTATCATGTCCCCTCTACTCCTTCTTTTTACTAGACTATCCATGCCTTTCCTCGTATGACCTGGTCTCTAGTCCCCTTATCATTTTAGTTGCTCTTTTCTGTACCCTCTCTAGAGTCTCCATATCTTTTTTGAAGTGTGGTGACCAGAACTGGATGCAATACTCCAGGTGTGGTCTGACCAGGGCCTTATAGAGTGGTATTATTACCTCTCTGGTCTTGGAGTGTATCCCCCTGTTCATGCAGCTTAGGATTGTGTTGGCTTTTTTAGCCGCTGCTGCACATTGCTGGCCCATGGTTAGCTGGTTATCCACTAAGACTCCAAGATCCCTTTTACAGTCACTCGTGGTGAATGTGGTTTCGCCTAATTTGTATGCATGTTTTGGGTTTGAGTATGGGGTAGTCCTTGACTTACAACCTTTCACTCAGTGACTGTTCAAAGTTACAATGGTGCTGTAAAAAAGGGGACTTGAAGCCATGTTTCTCACTCGAGCGTTGGTAGCCATCCCCTGGGTTACGTGATCAAAATTTGGATGCTTAGCCACAGTTATGATGGAAATGGGAATGTTGGGACTCCGGGGACGGGGGGTTGTAAGTCGAGGATTCCCTTCCCACACAGGATGTGGGTATTTTGGTAACTCTTGGTTTTTTTGTGCCACGCAGTCCTGACTCCCAAGCCCCCTGCCCCTTCACCTCACCCTCTCCAAAACTGACCTGTTATGAAGGAGCCAGTTGGCATTTGGCTGTAGTTGGCCCCCAAGGTGGGCAAGCCTCCGCCGGGGGTGGCACCGAAGGAGACCCCAAAACTAGGTGGGGTGGCGTAAGGTCCTGGAGGGAAGGCCTGGGAAAGGAAAAAAGGGGGAGGGGGGGAAAGGGAAGGGGAGGAAGGAAGGAAGGAAACTCATTAGCTACCCAGTCGCTGTGTTGACAGGCAGCAAACACATTTCACATATAATAAAAGTAGCAAAATAAAATAAATGAAAGGAATTTTCTGTTCAAATTGCCCTGTGGATGAAAAGCCAATGGAAAGGGACCTGGATTCAAAACCTTTAGGAGGGGATTGCCCCAACTACTGTAACGCTCTCTACATGGGGCTACCTTTGAAAAGTGTTCTGAAACTTCAGATCGTGCAGAATGCAGCTGCGAGAGCAAACATGGGCTTTCCAAGATATGCCCATGTCACACCAACACTCCGCAGTCTGCATTGGTTGCCGATCAGTTTCCGGTCACAATTCAAAGTGTTGGTTATGACCTATAAAGCCCTTCATGGCATCAGACCAGAATATCTCCGGGGCCGCCTTCTGCCGCATAAATCCCAGCAACAAGTTAGGTCCCACAGAGTTGGCCTTCTCCGGGTCCCGTCGACTAAACAATGTCGTTTGGCGGGACCCACGGGAAGAGCCTTCTCTGTGGCAGCCCCGGCCCTCTGGAACCAGTTCCCCCCGGAGATTAGAACTGCCCCCACCCTCCTTGCCTTCCGTAAACTCCTTAAAAGTCACCTCTGCCGTCAGGCATGGGGGAATTGAGGCATTCCCCCCCCCCCCGGGCCTATATAATTTATGTATGATGTGATTGTGTGTATGACTGGTTTAATAATGGGGTTTTTAAATGTTTTTTAAATTTATTAGATTTGTTATGAATTGTCTTATTGTATGCTGTGAGCCGCCCCGAGTCTACGGAGAGGGGCGGCATACAAATCTAATAAATAAATAAATATATAAATAAACAAACAAACCATCCTCCCCAGTCATCCAGCTGCAAAGGAAGGAAAACAGCTGCACAGATATAAAATCTAAGCTGAGTCCAGTCTTTCCCTCCAGAAAAAAAGCCTTTCCAATTTTATCTTTATTGATAGTTCTCCATTTTTCATTTTCGGTGCTTACTGGCGGTTCCCACCCTACGGCCCAAGCCAAAGCAGGGGAAATAAAAATTTTGCAGCCTTATAACCCAATACTGTACATTTCAAGGTCCCAATCGAGCAACATAAATACAGAATAACAGAGTTGGAAGGGACCCTGCAGGTCTTCTAGTCCAGCCCCCTGCTTAGGCAGGAAATGCCTACACCATGTATATGTGTGTGGTCCTTGTTGGTGTCTGAGCCGGGTGGTTTCCTTGCAAGACCTTTTGTGACCCAACTAGGGAACATCCTCAGTGCTAGGCAGGAGTGGGGCTTGTGAAAAGGGGGGAGGACTGTCGGGGTCCTTGGTTCATCTCTGAGCTTGGTTGTTTTTCTTGCAAGATGTTTTATGACGCAACTTAGGGAACATCCTCAGCTGCTAGAAAGTGCAAAGCCCTTCGAACGCTGCTGATGTGACCTGGTCAGGAAAAGCAACCCAGTGGTCAAGATATATGACGTTTACTGCATTCTTATCATCTATGAAGAAAGGGACCCTCCCGAAGTGAAGGGTTTCTGGAAAATGATACATAGATGCCTACAAAGAGATAATAGGCTAGGAAATAGAATTTACCCCTGAAAGCAT
Source organism: Erythrolamprus reginae (assembly GCF_031021105.1). NCBI lineage: Eukaryota > Metazoa > Chordata > Lepidosauria > Squamata > Dipsadidae > Erythrolamprus > Erythrolamprus reginae. The sequence goes on from NC_091963.1 coordinate 149,711,825, forward strand.
ATTTTTGGGAGTCTGGAAGAAACAATATCCTTTAAAAATTCAATACTTAATAATTCACATAATAACGGCTGCAAGGATATGTTACTCACAATATTGGAAAAATAATGCAATACTGTACTGCCAGAAAACGTAATGATAGATTTTATAATTATAAAAATTTTATAATCTGCATTTAATAAAGATATTGGTCTATAATTTTGATTTTTTTTTCCTTCTCTGTTCCTGGTTTATGTATTAATGTTATTAAAGCTTCTGACCACGATCTATGTTTCAAGTTTTATTGGATTTTTGAGTATTTGCTGTAATTCTACTATAGTAAATGGTGCATTAAGCTTCTGTTGTAGTTCTTCTGTTAACATTGGTAAGTCTATAGAATATAAAAATTCGAAAACCTTCTGTTCTTTTATTTCTTCTTTTTGGTATACATTTTTATAAAATTCCTGTACTATCTCCTTGTTTTCATCTGTTCTATATCTTATTGTTCCCTTACTGTCTTCTAATTTCTTTATCACTTTAGATTGTCTATGTTTTCTCAGTTTAAAAGCTCAGTTTAGTATTGGATTATTATTATATGCTGTTTTATTATTGCTGTTAGCCGCCCCGAGTCTCCGGAGAGGGGCAGCATACAAATCCAATAAATAAATAAATAAATGATAGATAAAATTTATAGATGTGCAGAAATGGATAGGCTGACAAGGGAGATCAAAGGACTAATCAACTCAGAAACATAGAAACATAGAAGACTGACGGCAGAAAAAGACCCCATGGTCCATCTAGTCTGCCCTTTTACTATTTCCTGTATTTTATCTTACAATGGATATATGTTTATCCCAGGCATGTTTAAATTCGGTTACTGTGGATTTACCAACCACGTCTGCTGGAAGTTTGTTCCAAGGATCTACTACTCTTTCAGTAAAATAATACTTTCTCATGTTGCCTTTGATCTTTCCCCCAACTAACTTCAGATTGTGTCCCCTTGTTCTTGTGTTCACTTTCCTGTTAAAAACACTTCCCTCCTGAACCCTATTTAACCCTTTAACATATTTAAATGTTTCGATCATGTCCCCCCTTTTCCTTCTGTCTTCCAGACTATACAGATTGAGTTCATTAAGAATATTATGAAACTTGGAATAAGTGGTGTAAATGGACTGAAAGCAAAATTAATGTTATGTGATACAGTGTGAAAGAGCACGAAAAAAGAGAATTAAGTAAACACAAAAGAATATATATTATAGACAAAATGTAAGAGATTAAGCCGTAGATCTGTGTAAAAATTATTGTGATGTTTTAAAATGAAAAAAAAAATCTATAAATATTTTTTTAAAAGAAAGTGATCCTAATCAAAACACGTGGTAAATCCGGCCACATTTCTTCTTCATTCTAAACATGCTGAATTCTGGGAAAACTCCTGCCGCCTGGCTCATTATTGATACAAGAGAGCAGGCTTCACAAGCACTTGATGAGGTTCCCTAGTTGGGTCATGAAACATCTGCAAGGAAGCCACCCAGCACAGAGACCACCAAGGACCCCACGCTCCCTTTTCTCTTCTCCACAAACCCTACTCTCTCCTAACACTGGTGATGTTACCTAGCCCAGTGTTTCCCAACCTTGGCAACTTGAAGGTATCTGGACTTCAACTCCCAGAATTCCCCAGCCAGCAAATGCTGGCTGGGGAATTCTGGGAGTTGAAGTCCAAATATCTTCAAGTTGACAAGGTTGGGAAACACTGACCTAGCTAGATCCACGAAACATCTGCAGAAAAACCCACCAAGCTCATAGAAAGCATCAATGACTACTTCAGCTTCAACCGCAACAACACAAGAGCACGCAAGAGATTCAAACTTAATATTAACCGCTCCAAACTTGACTGTAAAAAATATGACTTCAGGAACCGAGTTGTCGAAGCGTGGAACTCATTACCTGACTCAGTACTGTCAACCCCTAACTGCCAACATTTCTCCCTTAGACTATCCACGATTGACCTCTCCAGGTTCCTTAGAGGTCAGTAAGGGGCGTGCATAAGTGCACCAGTGTGCCTTCCGTCCTTTGTCCAATTGTCTCTCATCTCATTTATCTTTTCTTCCTTTCAAATATGTTCACCTATACTTTTATATCTTTTCTTCTATTCTTTTCTTTAGTTATATTACTACATATCCATTCTCTTCAATGTGTGTTATGTATTGGACAAAATAAATAAATAAAATAAATAAATAAAATAAGTGCCTCCCCCCCCCCCCCCCCACACACACACACAAAAGAAGGCGAAAATTGGTTAATTTACCGGAACGCTCTGGGTTTCGTTCCCCTTGCTTGCTAAGCGGCTCAGGATGCTGCGCTCGGACATCTGGAGCCGGGCAGCGATCGGAGGGATGCGGGAAAGGGTCGCCGGTAGGCGCGTCACGTCGGCTTTCATGTCGCTGAGCAGCTCCTCCAGCTGGTTCAGCACTGACCCAGCCGCCCAAAAGGAGAAGGAGACAGAAGAGAAAGCAAAACCCATCAGACGGCCTTTCCGGGCTAGTGGCTACGCCCCCTTCCCAATCTCAAGCAGAATAGAAGCTGGAAGGGGAACCTCCGGGGTCCTCTAGTCCAACCATCCCTGACCCCATCCCATTTCAAGACGGTTGTCTCAGCTCTTCTTAAAAACTTCCAGTGTTGGAGCTCTGGAGGCAGGCAGTTCCGCGGATTACCGTATTTTTCGGAGTATAAGACGCAGTTTAGTTTTTGGGGAGGAGAATAGGGAAAAGGATCTGCTTACCAGAAATTCATCTGGCCAACATCCTTAGTCTAGTCTGCTTCAGAAAAATTATTTTATCCCCTGGTTAGGGCTTAAAAACCTTATTCGGAGAGAGTAACAATGAAAGAGCTTGCAAAAGCTGGTAAGATTGTTAGCACCTGGTTAAGGCTGGAAAGAAACATTTGGAGCAAGTTGGAGCAATGAGAAAAAAAAACCCTGCAAAGACTTAGGGCTGGAAAAACATTCTTTGCATAGAGTAACAATGAAAGAGGCTGCAAGGTAACAGCTGGGAAGATCGTTAGCAGCTAGTTAGGGCGGGGAAAAAAGCTTCCAAAAAAAGCTACAGATATAAGAGGTACCTGAATTTTCAGCCTCTTTTAGGGAGGAAAAAGGTGCATCTTATACTCCGAAAATACGGTAATCTCGGCAAGTTCTATATTCAGTAGAACCCACAGGGTTGGGAAAGGGACCCAAGAGGTCCTCTAGTCCAACCCCCTGCTCGTGCAGGAAATCCTATCCCATTCCAGACAAATGACTGTCCAGTTTCTTCTGGAAGACCTCCAGTGTTTGAACCCATGGCTAAGTGATTTCCCTGCCAGCTGAACCAAAAAGCCCATCATCCACCAAGGAAAGGACTTCCCCAAAGCAGCCAGAAAGCAGTAGATAACAGGCAGTCCTCGATCAATGACCACAATTGATCCAAAAATTCCCCTTAAACAGCTTTGCCCCATTTTCAACGCCTTTGTCGCCAGCGGTCGTTAAGTAAATCCCTGCAGTTGTTAGGGACGTGGTCGTTCAGCAAATCTGGCTTCCCCTTTTGACGAAGCTCGCAAATTTTGGAATCACATGAGCCCGGGATGCTGCAACCATCATAAGCCATTGAGTCAACTGGCCAGCATCTTGAAATTTTGATCACGTGACCCTGGGGAACTCCGTTAACGGCCGTACGGTGTGAAAAAGCGGCACTCTTTTCTCGGTGCCGTCGTAGCTTCGAATGGTCACTAAGTGTACCGTTGTAAGTCAAGGATTACCTGTAAACTTCGTTCAAAGAGAATTCAAGGCCCCAAAGTCTAAAGCACAGGCGATACTTGGGGGATAACTGGTGGAATTGATATACTGTATACTGTATATCAAATTATTTGCATACACACATACATATAGATAAGAGTGTTGCTGTGGCCTAGAAGTGGAGATCTTGTCTCACCACCAGGTGTTCAATCCTAGGCAGAAGCTGATATTTCTCTCTCTGGGCACAATGATAATATATCTGCCACAAACAAAACTCCACATTGGCGACAGGATAGGCACCCGGCCAGTAAAAGCTCCCTTCAGTTGCCCAAGATTTCCTCCCAACAAGGGATTATGGAGTTGTTAAATGATGATGAAACATATGCATGTACATATAGATATAAAAGACGTGACATTTTGATGGGCCACAACGGTGAAATCAGGACAACTCACAATACTCAGGGAGCGAATGCCAGGCAGACTCAAAGGGCAGCAAGCTAGATATCCCAGAAGCACCGGGTTTTCTAACCCAACAATATTTTCTGGACGTCTAATAATGTTTTGATAGCAAATATGGGTTTTTTTCTACCCCGAGATGCTCGTTTTGGGGGGGGGTGGTGGAGGGTGGGGAGAGTGACATTCAGCAAGCGAGGTAGGGGAGAAAAAATTCGGGAGATATTTGAGGACCCTTTCAAAGAGAGAGGACGGAGAATCCTCTGGAGATACTTGTGGGATACTCGGCAGACCAGATGGAAGCAGAGAGAGAGAGAGAGCAAAGATACACAGAGCGTGAGGACGAAGGAGACGACCGCACAACGTGGCTTTGCTCAGCACAATCACACTTTAATGGGTTCAGAGTAGGCAGGGGGTACAGAAGGATCACGCACAGAGGCCGGAGGGGAGGGGGGCGTGGGTGGGGGAGAGGGGAGTCACGTGGACCGTCCTCGCCGCGCCCGCCTCCCCGCCCGCCTCTTACCCTTGTGCAGGACGGCGTTGGCGGGCTTGTTGCCGGCCAGAGACTCCTTGGACAAGTGCTGGTGGCTCTCGGCCAGGCACTCCACCTCGGCAAAGCGGGTGTTGAGGGCCATGGCCGGGTGGCTGGGGTCCTGCGTCATGTTCAGGTAGGCGGCTCGGCGGAGCTGCTCTTCGATCACCAAGGCCTGTTCCAGGAGCTGCAATGGTTTCATTCGGCATTTTAATGACTTTCACATTTTGAGGTTTCGTTTTAAGGTAGGCTGATTAATGTACATTCAAAGTGAGAATAAAGTTATTCTATTCCTATTCTATTCTCTAATTCAATTCTATTCTCCTATTCGATTCTTTTCTATTTTTTCTATTGCTATATTCTATTCCATTGATGGCGAACCTTTTTTTGGCTCGGGTGCCAAAAGCGTGCGTGTGATAGCACCTGCATGTGTGCCCACACCCATAATTTATTTATTTATTTATTAGATTTGTATGCCGCCCCTCTCCGTAGACTTGGGGCGGCTAACAACAATAATAAAACAGTGTATAACAAATCTAATATTTAAAATAATTAAAAAACCCTTATTAAAAACCAAACATACACACAAACATACCATGCATAAATTCTATAGGCCTCGGGGGAAAGGAGTATCTCAGTTCCCCCATGCCTGATGACAGAGGTGGGTTTTAAGGGGCTTACGAAAGGCGAGGAGGGTGGGGGCAATTCTGATCTCCGGGGGGAGCTGGTTCCAGAGTGTCAGGGCCGCCACAGAGAAGGCTCTTCCCCTGGGTCCTGCCAAACAACATTGTTTAGTCGACGGCACCCCGAGAAGACCAACTCTGTGGGACCTAACTGGTCGCTGGAATTCATGCGGCAGAAGGCGGTCCCGGAGATATAATGCAATGCTCTCCCCCACGCATGCACACAACCCTGCTCCCCACACCCCGACCCCTGCACAGGCCTCACTGAAGCCTCTTTCAGGCTATCCAGAAGCCCAGGGAAAGCAAAAATGGCTGAAAAAGTGGCCAGGTCAGCTGGTCAACACGCACATGAGGTAGCATAGGGCAACACCTCACATGCCCTCAGATATGGCTATGCAGGCCACCTGTGGTATAATATATCACTGTTCTATTCTACAAGTATTCACATTCCATGTTTCTTCTCTTTTCTATTCCATTCTATTTTTATATTCTATTCTATTGGACTCCTATAATCATTAAGTGTCGTACCACATGATTCTTGACAAATGTATCTTTTCTTTTATGTACACTGAGAGCATCTGCACTAAAGACAAATTCCTTGTGTGTCCAATCACACTTGGCCAATAAAGAATTACATTCTATTCTATTCTATTCTATTCTAGGCTTTTTATATTTTATGTTTGGTATGTATGTGTAGTTTGGTTTTAAATACGATAGGGTTTTATATGCTTCTTTTAGTATTAAATTTGTTTCGCTGTAACATTGTTTTTATTATTGTTGTGAGCCGCCCCGAGTCTTCAGAGAGGGGCGGCATACAAATCTAATAAATTATTATTATTATTATTATTATTATTATTATTATTATTATTATTATTTCTATTTCTATATTCTATTCTATTCTATTCCATTCCATAGTTTCTATTCTATTTGATTCTATTCAATTATTATTCCACATTTTCTTTTCTATTCTGTTTCTATATTCCAATCCATTCCATTCATATTGCAATCCATTCATATTCCATTCCATTCGTATTCCAACCTATTCTATTCCATTCCATTCCATTCCTATATTCTATTCCCATCCTGTATTTTCTATTCTGTTCTGTTCAAAGAAACCAGGGAGGGAAGGGCAGGGCCGCATCGTGTCTTAAACTAGTGGAGGAGGAGGAGGCCCTGCTGTCTCCTCAGCTGCCCTAAGAGATTCGCACCTTGAACCTTCTGGCCAGGAACTTGTTCTTCATCTCCAAGAAGTTCCCCTTGTTGGCTTCGCTTTTAAAAGGCTCGTTGATGATGGCAAACTGGTTGTCGTTCTGAATGTCCTGCCAGCGAGCGTAGCCGTGTCTGCCGCAAGGGCGGTGGGTGGTTAAGGAGTGTCCAGTTGTGGCAGCTCAGAGAAGGGGGGGAGGGAGAGGTCCGAGGCTCATCCGGGCATCTTTTCGGGCCCCCCAAGGACGAAGTCTTACCTCCTCTTTTACCTTACTGCCTTAAAGTGAGGATTGACCAACAACACGCAGTGCGATTATGATGCCCCAGGGAGAGGGGTGGACGACCCATAACCTATACACATCTATGGAGGTTCTTGGCCATCCAGGTGGGCTTGCACATACACAGTTTGAGAATGCCCCCTTCCACAAAACATCAAGGCCCCTGGGAGGATTTGGCGGTTCAGCTTTGCTTAGGCATCAAACTATGACCTCCACCCCACCACAACTCTCCGGGCATCGGATTTTTATTGCGATTTTATCTGAAGGCAACGTTCTACCTCCTAGATTGTACGGCCCACACACCTGATTGCATTTACTGTGTGTTTGCTGATTTTTTTTATTCAAACGGAACTGTGCGTACTGATGCTGGCATGATTCTGCAGATGCTAAATTAATAAATCATCAATCAATCAAATCCTGTTTCCTAAGGCCAAATTATTATTTTTTCCAGTAGACTTTCCCATTCTTATTTCCCCAGCACACACAGGGGGCTTGTGGGTGGACGAAACTGACAATTTTTGAATCCTTTAGGGCAGTGTTTCCCAACCTTGGCCACTTGAAGGTATCTGGACTTCAACTCCCAGAATTCCCCAACCAGCCCTTTTCCCCACTTTGCTAAAGTCAAGATATATTACGCTTACTGCATACCACCATCTATGAAGAAAGTGACCCTATGTGGCTGGTTGGGGAACTCTGGGAGCTGAAGTCCATGAGTCTTACAGGAGCCAAGGTTGGGGACCCCTGATTTAGGACCTGTGAACTCCTAGAATTCTCCAGCCAGCTCCTTTCTTCCCTTCCCTTTGCTGAAGTCAAGATATATTACATTTACTGCATACCCACCATCTATGAAGAAAGTGACCCTATGGGGAATTCTGGGAGATGAAGTCCACAAGTTTTCAAGTGACCAGGTTTGGAGAGACCTTTTCATCCTGAACAGACACACACACAGAGATGTTTTCCAAGCCAAAGGATACAGGACGATGCCAGCCAGCAGCCAGTAGTCATGTCGGCGGTGCCAAATTTCATTCAGCTTGCTGGAGGAGATGGCAGCTCGCTCTTCGTTCTGCCAAAGGGTGTGGAGTTCTAGCCAGAGAGATGGGAAAAACATGGGTTGATGGACAGGTGACATTTCCAATAATCCCCACTCTTTCCCCACCGAGACTGGATTATTTATCTGCGTTATAGCTACATCCTCGACATACGGCCGCAACTGACACCTCCCCCCCCCAAAGCATCTCCCCTAGGATCAGACTACGTATGGTAGCACCTTCTGCCTCATATCTCTCAGTGGCCAGTAAGGGCCCACAGAGTCGGCCTTCTTCAGGTCAAGTCTACCAAACGATGCTGGTTGGTGAAACTGGGAAGAAGGGCCTTCTTTGTGGCAGCTCCAATGCTTTGGAACCAACCACCACCAGAGACTTGTATTATCCCCACCCTACCAGCCTTCCAGAAAACTGTTAAAACCTAGCTTTTCTGGCAGGCCTAGGGCTGTTAAGTTGTCACTTTGATACAGCCATGAATGACTGGGAATATGTATGGTTTGTAAGAATATTAATGTGTTTTTATTGTGTTTCACTCTTGTCTATGACTGTAGATAAATAAGGCAATGGGTCCAGATGGCATCCACCCCAGAGTTCTTAAAGAACTCAGATCTGTCATTGCTACCCCCCTGACTGATTTGTTTAACCAATCCTTGTTAACAGGAGATGTTCCTGAGGATTGGAGAATGGCAAGTGTTGTGCCTATCCACAAGAAGGGCAGTAGAGAAGAAGCTGGTAACTACAGGCCAGTTAGCTTGACATCAGTTGTCGTTAAAATGATGGAGACTCTACTGAAAAAGAGGATAAATCAGCACCTAAAAAACAATAAATTATTGGACCCAAATCAGCATGGCTTTACTGAAGGCAAATCATGTCAGACTAATCTCATTGATTTCTTTGACTATGTCACAAAGGTGTTGGATGAAGGTGGTGCCGTGGATATTGCCTACCTGGACTTCAGCAAAGCCTTTGATACGGTTCCACATAAAGAGCTGATAGATAAATTAGTGAAGATTGGACTTAATCCCTGGATAGTTCAATGGATTTGCAGCTGGCTGAAGCATAGACACCAGAGGGTTGTTGTGAATGGTGAGTATTCTGAGCAGAGTCAGGTTACAAGCGGTGTGCCACAAGGGTCTGTTCTGGGTCCTATTCTTTTTAATATGTTTGTGAGTGACATAGGGGAAGGTCTGGTAGGGAAGGTTTGCCTATTTGCCGATGACTCTAAAATGTGCAATAGGGTTGATATTCCTGGAGGCGTCGGCAATATGGTAAATGATTTAGCTTTACTAGATAAATGGTCAAAGCAATGGAAACTGCAGTTTAATGTTTCCAAATGTAAAATAATGCACTTGGGGAAAAGGAATCCTCAATCTGACTATTGTATTGGCAGTTCTGTGTTAGCAAATACTTCAAAAGAAAAGGATTTAGGCGTAGTGATTTCTGACAGTTTCAAAATGGGTGAACAGTGCAGTCAGGCAGTAGGGAAAGCAAGTAGGATGCTTGGCTGCATAGCTAGAGGTATAACAAGCAGGAAGAGGGAGATTATGATCCCGCTATATAGAATGCTGGTGAGACCACATTTGGAATACTGTGTTCAGTTCTGGAGACCTCACCTACAAAAAGATATTGACAAAATTGAACGGGTCCAAAGACGGGCTACAAGAATGGTGGAAGGTCTTAAGCATAAAATGTATCAGGAAAGACTTAATGAACTCAATCTGTATAGTCTGGAGGACAGAAGGAAAAGGGGGGACATGATCGAAACATTTAAATATATTAAAGGGTTAAATAAGGTCCAGGAGGGAAGTGTTTTTAATAGGAAAGTGAACACAAGAACAAGGGGACACAATCTGAGGTTAGTTGGGGGAAAGATCAAAAGCAACATGAGAAAATATTATTTTACTGAAAGAGTAGTAGATCCTTGGAACAAACTTCCAGCAGACGTGGTAGATACATCCACAGTAACTGAATTTAAACATGCCTGGGATAAACATATATCCATCCTAAGATAAAATACAGAAAATAGTATAAGGGCAGACTAGATGGACCATGGGGTCTTTTTCTGCCGTCAGACTTCTATGTTTCTATGTTTCTATGTAGCTATACTGTATATTAATTTTATCAAATACATTATATAGGGCAGCATATAGATAGATAGAGAGAGAAAGAAAGAGAGAGAGAGAAAAAGAAAAATTTTAGGAGCAGGCAAAGTACAAGCAGGAAAAAACTTTATTGTCAAATAAAATCAATAAAAAATAGACCAATTATGCACATAACGGGACCCTAAAAGTCAGTTATTTTCCGGGGTGATTTATTTAATACAAATAAAATCATTTATAGGCCTCTTAATTTCTTATTCACCCATCCCTAATTAATCCTTCTTTCATTTCCACATCAGGAATGTTTTCACAATGCTCTCACTGCATTTTTTCCCTTGTTTGGATATTTCCAAACTTTCCTTTGGGGACTTTCCCACTTCATCAATCATTGACAATTACCCCTTAATTGTCTTGTTTATCTTTTCTAGAGGTCACTTTGCCCCAATTCTTGTTATTTTGATAATCATATTTATCTAAAATATTTATTGGTAGACAAATATTTGTTGCATGTACATACTCGCTTTTTCTCAGAACTGCAGAGACAGGCCTGTTTTTTTTTAAAGGTTCTCTAATGCCAAATAGGCTAAAGAACTTTATTGATTCTAGTATAGGCTCAAGATTTTTCATAGATAGATAAATAGATAGATAGATAAGATAGGTAGATTAGATAGATAGATAGATAGATAGATAGATAGATAGATAGATAGATAGATAGATAGATTAGATAGATAGATTAGATAGATAGATAGATAGATAGATAAATAGATAAATAGATAGATAGATAGATAGATAGATAAATAGATTAGATAGATAGATAGATAGATAGATAAAGATAGGTAGATTAGATAGATAGATAGATAGATAGATAGATTAGATAGATAAATAAATAGATTAGATAGATAGATAGAATAGATAGATAGATAGAGATAGATAGACACAGATAGATAGATAGATAGATAGATAGATAGATAGATAGATAGATAGATAGATAGATAGATAATGATAGATAGATAGATAGATAGATAGATAGATAGATAGATAGATAGATAGATAGATAGGTAGGTAGATAGATAGATAGATAGAATAGACATAGACAAACAGACAGACAGATAGAATGATAGGTAGGCAGACAGGCAACAGATAGACAGGGTGCCCAAGATGAGATGGAGCTTGAAGAATATTTTGAACTTTCTTAAGGGACCTATAAAAGCTGTTCCGCAGCAAGGAGTGGGCAACTCCCAATAATCCTCTGGGCAATGACGCTGACCTTCTGGATCACTGTCCTAACTGCCACTGTGCAATTGGCAAACCATGCCCAGATGCAGCCAGTTAAAATACTCTCTATGGTGCAGCAGTAGAAGGCCACCAGCAGTTTTTCGTTCAGTTGATGTTTTTCCCCGAAGCCTCAGGTAGTATAATCTCTGCTGGACCCTTTGGACCAGCACGACAATATTAGCGCCCCAGGTCAGGTCCTCTTTTATTACAACACGCAGAAACTTAACACTGGCCACTTGCTCCCCTCGGTCTCCGTTGATAAGCAAGGGTAATCTGGATGTCTGACCTATCCTTCCGTAGTCTGTTATAAGCTTCTTGGTCTAAATTGGTGTTAATTATTTTGGGCATGGTGTGTGATGCTCTCACGTTGTATTTAATTTTATATGGTTTTGGGTTTTTAATTTTGCTTTCTTTTTTTTTTTAGGTATTGGTTTTACTGTACCCAGATTAGAGTCCATGCTGAGCAGGGTTGGCCTTTATGAGTCCAAATTTAGAATGGGATTTATTTATATGTTTTGTTGTTGTTGTTGTTGTTGTTGTTGTTGTTGTTGTTGTTGTTGTTATTATTATTATTATTATTATTATTATTATTATTATTATTATTTAGATTTGTTTGCCGCCCCTCTCTGTAGACTCAGGGCAGCTCACAACAGTGGTAAAAACATTACATGGTAACAAATCTAATACTTAAAATCTAAAATAACAGTTTTACATTAAAAAGTCTAAAAAGGGGGAAAAAACCAATAGATAAAATACATACACACAGTCATATCATGCACAAAACTACATAGGCAAGGAGGGGATGTCTCAGTTCCCCCAACCCTGATGGCAGAGGTGGGTTTTAAGGAGTTTACGAAAGGCAAGGAGGGTGGGGGCAATTCTAATCTCTGGGGGGGAGTTGATATTTATTTGTCATCCATCTCACTGTGTGACTATACTCTGGGCTTCTTACAGCAATGAAAGTGGAGAACAAAAAGAAATTACTTTCTTTTTGTTGTCAAATTTATTTGCCGTCAATCTCACTTCGCCTAGCCTGCTCACAACAATAAAAATGGAGTAATGACAAGATTTTATATTTTATTTTAATTAATTTAATTTAATTGCCATCAATCTCACCTCACCCGCTTACTACCAATAACAATGGAATAATGAAAAGAATATATTTTATTTATACTTATTTATTTATTACATTTATTAATAATTTAATTTTTTAATTCAATTGCTATCAATCTCATCTCAGGGCTATACTGCAGCCTGTTTATTATACAACACCAAGAACGGAGTAATGAAAATAATTCGTTTGTTTATTAAATTTATTTGCCATCAATCTCACCTCAAGGCTATACTCTAGCCTGCTTCCAACAATAAAAATGGAGAAATGAAAATAATTTTTAAATTCATTTATTAAATTTATTTGCCATAAATGAATGCAGCTGCGAGAGCAATCATGGGCTTTCCCAAAAATGCCCATGTAACAACACCACTCCGCAGTCTGCATTGGTTGCCAATCAGTTTCCGGTCACAATTCAAAGTGTTGGTCATCACCTATAAAGCCCTTCATGGCACCGGACCAGGGTATCTACGAGACCGCCTTCTGCCGCACGAATCCCAGCGACCGGTTAGGTCCCACAGAGTTGGTCTCCTCCGGGTCCCGTCAACAAAACAATGTCGTTTGGCGGGACCCAGGGGAAAAGCCTTCTCTGTGGCGGCCCCGGCCCTCTGGAACCCACTCCCCCTGGAGATTAGAATTGCCCCCACCCTCCTTGCCTTTCGTAAGCTCCTTAAAACCCACCTCTGCCGTCAGGCATGAGGGAATTGAAATACTCTTTCCCCCTAGGCCTTTACAATTTATGCATGGTATGTTTGTTTGTTTGTTTGTATGGATGTTTGGTTTTACAATAAGGGTTTTTTAGTTGGTTTAGTATTGGATTTACATGCTGTTTTTTATTACTGTTGTTAGCTGCCCCGAATCTACGGAGAGGGGCGGCATACAAATCCAATAAATAAAAATAAATAAATAAATAAAATCTTGCCGCAGGGCTCTACTCTACACAGGCTGCTAAAAGCAATAAAAAGGGAGAAAGGAAAAGAACAAAGAACGCAAATAAAAGTCTAAGGATAACAAGGAGCAACAAGTAATAGAATAATGGAATAAACAATGCAAAAAATAATAATCACGATCTGATCTCTCCAGCAGTGCCTACCCAACATCCTACCTGTGAAGCCACCATCCGCAATGTTGAACATAAACCGTGGTTTCTCCACCCGGTCTTCCTTCTTCCCGTTGTTACGGTTCTCGTCACGGAGACTGCCAATTTTCGATTCCTTGGCCGTCTCTCGCTCTGATTTCACATCTCCTTTTAAGACAAAAAAAGAAAAAATACTTTTTTTGGTGGGAGGAGGGCTTTGGACCGGATCTTTTTCAGGATTTCCTGCTGAGAAAGTCCCAGCCAAATTCCCCCACCCACAAGTCTGCCTGGAGTGTGGATCACATGGAAACCCCCTGCAAAAAGCAGCCAATGGCAGAAGGGGGAAAGGGCGGGGCCAGATGGCGCGATTTAGTTGTCTCGTCCTACCTCTCAAAACCATTGTTACTACCGACCAGCTTTGGGGCATCCCAGCAGTCAAGACTAACCACATTAGTCCCAATACTATTGGATATCTAAGTGGTCCGCAAGAAAATTATTTTCATTTCTTATATTGCACTAAATGCTATTTATTGTTTTAAAAATTCATATTAGTGGTCCGCGGGATTTAAAATTATGAATTTAGTGGTCCATGAGGTCCGAAAAGGTTGGCGACCCTTGATCTAGGACAGGAGTCTCCAACCTTGGCAACTTTTAAGGCTTGTGGACTTCAATTTCCAGAGCTCCCCAGTTAGCAAAGGTTTCCCAGAATTCAGCATGAATAGTACAAGAAGAAATGATTACCTTTATTACATTTTGAAAAATAGGATAGAATTAGAATAAAGAATCTTAATTCTACATTTAAAAAAAAAAAAAATCTTAATAGACAGTGGGAATGTAGCTGATAATAATATACAGTGACACCTCGTCTTACAAACGCCTCGTCATACAAACTTTTCGAGATACAAATCTGGGGTTTAAGATTTTTTTGCCTCTTCTTACAAACTATTTTCACCTTACAAACCCACCGCCGCCGCTGGGATGCCCCACCTCCAGACTTCTGTTGCCAGCGAAGCACCCATTTTTGCGCTGCTGGGATTACCCTGAGGCTCCCCTCCATGGGAAACCCCATCTCCGGACTTCCGTGTTTTTGTGATGCTGCAGGGGAATCCCAGCAGGGGAATCCCAGCAGCGCAAAAATGGGCACTTTGCTGGCAACGGAAGTCTGGAGATGGGGTTTCCCAGCGAAGGGAGCCTCAGTGAAATCGCAGCATCGCAAAAACACAGAGGTCTGGAGGTGGGGTTTTGAGGACTTCCGTGTTTTGGTGATGCTGCGATTTCACTGAGGCTCCATTCGCTGGGAAACCCTACCTCCGGACTTCCGTTGCCAGCGAAGCGCTCGTTTTTGCGATGCTGGGATTCCCCTGTTGGGATTTCCCTGCAGCATCGCAAAAACACAGAAGGTGGGGAGCCTCAGGAGAATTCCAGCAGCACAAAAACGGGTGCTTCGGCTGGCAAAAGGGGTGAATTTTGGGCTTGCACGCATTAATCGATTTTCCATTGATTCCTATGGGAAATATTGTTTCGTCTTACAAACTTTTCACCTTAAGAACCTCATCCCGGAACCAATTAAGTTTGTAAGACAAAGGTATCACTGTATCTTGATTTCAGCAAAATGAAAAAGGACCTGGCTGGGGAATTCCCAAGATTGGACTCACAACCTCTTTCCAGCCAGGATGCAGGATTGCTCGCCCAAAGGCTACAACGGCCCCTGGTGCAAATCCTGTCATTGCAGGGATTCCTGGCGCATCTGCCAATCCTTCCTTCCTAGCCCATGTTACCTTTCTTGGGCTCCTGAGTTTCTCCCTCCATTTTTTCCTTGCTGTCATCACTCTCTGCGGATTTTTCCTCCGCCACCAACTTCTCCAGATCAGCGTCTGCAAACAAGAGGAGGAACCAATGAAGGGAGGGAAGAAAAATACCCACGGTGATTTTCACAGGCCTGCATTTCTTCTCACACCTTTTTGTTTTAAAACTTTTATTTTAAAATGTCCTTTGTCTAGTTTTGTTTTGCCTTTTACTTTTCTCCTCTTTTGGATTTTGTCTTCACCTTCTGAATAAAATAGAAATTGTTTAAAAAAAAAAAAAACTAAGTGCAATTTTGTCCCCAAGGTGTTTTTTCAGGAGGCAACTGGGCTTAAATCTTCTTTTTCCCTCTTTTGAAGACATTTCGCTTCTCCATCCAGGAAGATTCTTCAGCTCTGACTGGAAGGTGGGTAAGGATTTATATATACTCCTTGCCTCATTTTCAGAGAGTCCTTACGGCCACTTGGAGATTTATCTGTGTCCTTTCAACAGTTCCAAGAAGGCTCCACAACCCATTTGCACCACTCGGGTGACCCTGAGGACTCAGACACACCTCCAAGTGGCCTCAACGGCTCTCTTAAAGGGACGCAAATGTCCAGCTATCTGCAAGGAGTATAAATCCTTCCCCTGCACAGTCTCTGTGTCCTCTGAATCCATAACTGCGAGGGTCGCCCAAAAAGCAATGCCCCACATTTTTTTTCTCAGCCTGTAGTAATGGTACGGATGCGAAACTTGACAATTATTGAATTGTCAGGAGCACGGGTGTAAGTTTTCCATTTCTTCCATTTCTTCAGACAGACAGTGTAGCTGCAGCCGTGTTTCAAAGTGGCGTCTGTAAGTGATGTACATTACAAGTGGCGTGTCGTCATTGAATTTCTCACTGCGGAGAAAGAAACTGTTGGGAACATTCACAAACGTTTGTGTAGAGTTTATGGAGAATCTGCAGTCGACAGAAGTACGGTTAGTCACTGGGCACAGAGAGTGAGGCCACTAGAGGTGATTCCCACAGTGCAGAAATAATAATAATAATAATAATAATAATAATAATAATAATAATAATAATTATTATTATTATTATTATTATTATTATTATTATTATTATTATTATTAATTAGATTTGTATGCCGCCCCTCTCCGCAGACTCGGGACAGCTCACAGCAGTGACAAAAACAATATACATTGACAAATCTAATAATTCAAAATCTAAAATAACACTTGTACATTTAAAAATCTAAAAGCAAAGAACCCCAATATAAAAAACATACACACAGTCATACCATGCACTAAAACTACATAGGCAGGGGGAGATGTCTCAGTTACCCCACACTTGACGACAGAGGTGGGTTTTAAGGAGTTTATGAAAGGCAAAGAGGGTGGGGGCAGTTCTAATCTCTGGAGGGAGCTGATTCCAGAGTGTCGGGGGCACCACAGAGAAGGCTCTTCCCCTGGGTCCCGCCATACAACATTGTTTTTAGTCAACGGGAGCCGGAGAAGACCAACTCTGTGGGACCTGACCTGTCGCTGGGATTCGTGCGGCAGAAGGCGGTCTCGAAATGGCTTCATGACCAGAACAAAGAATGGTACCAACAGGGCACACAAGCCTTTGTGTCTCGCTGGAGAAAGACCATAGAACGGGATGGAGATTATGTGGAAAAATAGGGAGTGTAGAAGAAACATTGTTCTTTCTTGTGTGGAAGTTTCATTGTATTCAATAAATAATTGTTGAAGAACAAAAATGTTGTGCAATGCTTTCTGGGCGATTGTCGTATTTGCGCAGGACGTGAGCAAAACATCACAGTCCTTGGGAAAAAAACATGATCTGGATGATGGCAAATCTCTGCAGACTTTTAAATACAGTTTTAATGCCCCAATGCAAACCTTCTCTCCTTACCCAATTTCTCCTTTTCGTCCTTGACCGCCGGCTCAGCTTCTGACTCCTTTTCCCTGGCTACCATTGGGCCCTCATCCTCAGGCTTCTTCGAAGGCTCCAGGTCCATTTTATCCCCTGCGAAGGTGGCAGGAAGGGCCGGTTCGGGCGCAGAAGGCTGGAAAATGCAGAGAACTCTGTTAGACCACGGGCAGGGCAGGAGTCAAGGGCAGCTCCCCATATGGGGGACACCCCACCCCACAAAGGTAGCCAGGTCACGGGGGCAGAAGACCCCGGGCCAATTTTTTTCTCCACCACCCTCGGAGACGGTAGCTCATCATTCCAGGCTTAACACTGCTTTGAATTCAGTTTGCTTCTAGAAATATACGAACAGTTCCAGGGTTTTGCTAGTCTAGTGAAATGAAGGCCCAGGGGTGACATGAAAGCTGTCTTCCGATATTTGAGGGGTCGCTACAAAGAAGAAGGTGTGTATGCGTCAATTTATTCTTCAAAGAACCCAAAGGCAGGAGAAGAAGCAACAACGGATGGAAACTAATCAAGGAGAGAAGCAACTTGGAATTAAGGAGAATTTTCCTGACAAGTGAGGACCAATTGACTGATGGAACAGCTTGCCACCAGAAGTTGTGGGTGTTCCAACACTGGAGAGATCGGACAACCATTCGACTGAAATGTTATGGGGTTTTCTGCTTTGGCAGGGGGTTAGACTAGAAGACCTCCAAGGTCCTTCCTACTCATTCATTCTATTCTGAAATTCGCCAAAGCAACTAAAGGCAGGACAAAAAGCAATTGGCGGAAACTAATCCAAGAGAGAAGCAATCTGGAGCTAAGGATAAACTTCCTAACAGTGAGGATAGTGGAACAGCTTGTCACCAGAAGTCATGAGTACTCCATCCCTGGAGGTTTTAAAGAAGAGACTAGACAACCATTTGTCTAAAATGGGATAGGGTCTCCTGTTTGGGCAGGGGGTTCGACTAGAAGACCTCCAAGGTCCCTTCCAAATCTGTTCTTCTGGTCTGGTCCAACCCCATGCTCAAGCAGCAGACCCTATCCCATTTCAAATACATGGTTGTCCAATCTCTCCTTGACCAGTGATGGACCACTGACTACTTCTTGAGGCAAGATGTTTCACCGGTTAATTATTTTCATTGTCAGGAAACCTCTCCTTAATACCAGCTGTTGTTTTTTCCCCTCTCCTTGGTGAGTTTCCATCTGTTGCATCTTCTCCTATCTTCAGCTGCCTTGGAGAACAGAATTGGTATAATATACAATTCATAAACAATAAATAAATATCAATAAAAACAGAAATAAAACTCAAACCACTCAGGCTTGATCAAATGCTACCCGAAAGAGACGTCACAAGTATCCTACAAGTGACACCGTTCTTTCAAATCTACTTCTGGAGTTCGGAGTTTTAATTTTATTTTATTTTTTAAGAAAAAACAGACACAAGAAGTGAGTGTTATTAAGATGGGAGGAGGAGAAAGGAGGACAGCCAGGAACCTACAAAGTATTCTGTTCTGTCCCAGTGCCGAGTCCCCAGAAATCAGATGAACACCAATGGATTAACTAATAAAGGATTTAATGTTTACAAAGTCTTTTAAAACCCTTTCAAAAGGAGAATAAAGTCTAGCAAAGTCTTCACTAGTTGTAAAGTCTTATTAGCTGGCCAGAGTTCCAAAAAGAGAATAATACGACAATAATTACCAGGTTGGAGCAAGATTCAATAGCGTATATGTCAGAAGCTGGCTTGAAGCCCAGAACTCATTAAGAAAGCTAAGAATGTGCCCTTTTAAACACAAGCCAAATACGTAAGACGATATTAGGTTTTCTGAAACAAACTGCATTGTTCTCTGCATCGAAGTGTGGTGCGACTTACTCTTAAATAGTCTGTGGATGTGGCCCAAAAGCCAGCAGTGCTACCCACAAGTAAACCTCCTCCTACCAAACCACTCATGCTTCCTAGAGGCCCTGCACACTCTACATCCAGAAGAAGCTCCTCCTCTTCTGCTGAGTCACTCATCTCAGGAAATGGAGAAGGCCCTGGTTACTCTCCAGCCTTTGACACCACGTCTGCTTCGCTGTCAGTCTCAGGTGTCAGAAACACAGGATGCCTGTACCTTAGCTCCACCGTCTCAGTGTCCTCAGGGTCCATGGCTAATTGCACCATACGTGAGCAGACCCCAACATATTTCTTACAAGGTGATTTTTCCCAGAGTCTCAAGTTATTATGGGCCCTGGAGTCAAGTTTACAAACCTCCGTCTCCATTTTCTCACAGCCTTTGGCTTCTTTCTCCAACTTCTCCTCCTTGGCCTCCAAATCTTCCTTTTCAACCGAGGCGCCGCCATCTCCTTTGTCACTGGGGGCTGGAGTAGCTGAAGGAAACACAGGACACAAAAATCCACTTTCAACTTTATGGAGTTGGGTTGTGCAGAGATGAACAGATGGAGAATGAAAATTACACAAGGAAGATATAGGATATTAAAATATATGGGTGAATTTTTCCCCCAATTTTTAAAAATATATATATATAAAATTATACAAATACAATAAACTAGGTCACCTTCCAGGTTAGCTTTATATTATTCCATCTGTCTCCAACTTTCTTCTCTTCCCTCCTTCTATCTCAGGCGGCTATTCCGCCTCTACTACCTACTTTCTTACTCCTTCTCCCTCCTCCTCCTCCTCCCCTTCTCTTCTCCTTCTTTCTAATCTCTCCCAACTCTCTCTCCCTTCTCTCCTTCCTTCCTACTTCCCATCCACCCTCTAAAATCTAAATCCTTCCCTAAGTGGATAGGTCTATTATCATTACATAATGTTTTTAAACGTTTTTCTAACTCTTACCCATCCTAATCATCTCTCTTTTTTCAAAATCTCCTATCCAATATATTTAAATTTTAACTTTCAGTACATGTATTTTAACTCGTTCTACCACCTTATCCTAGTTTTGTCTCCTGGGACTACCACCAATCAATTCAATTTTGTTCCAAAATCATTGCTATCATTGGGCGAAATTTTATGATTGGATAGAAAATGAATAAATGAATAGTCTTTAATAGCTCAGGAAGTATGGCAAAATGCCCAGAAGTTGTCTACAAAAAACAAACCAAAGCAGATAAACAAAGCAGAGATTTTCCAGACACCCAACTACACAAACTTCAAACATAGAAACATAGAAGACTGACAGCAGAAAAAGACCTCATGGTCCATCTAGTCTGCCCTTATACTATTTTTTGTATTTTATCTTAGGATGGATCTATGTTTATCCCAGGCATGTTTAAATTCAATTACTGTGGATTTATTTACCACGTCTGCTGGAAGTTTGTTCCAAGGATCTACTACTCTTTCAATAAAATAATAATTTCTCACGTTGCTTCAGATCTTTTCCCCAACTCACCTCAGATTGTGCCCCCTTGTTCTTGTGTTCACTTTCTTATTAAAAACACTTCCCTCCATGACCTTATTTAACCCTTTGACATATTTAAATGTTTCGATCATGTCCCCCCTTTTCCTTCTGTCCTCCAGACTATACAGATGGAGTTCATGAAGTCTTTCCTGATACGTTTTATGCTTAAGACCTTCCACCATTCTTGTAGCCCGTCTTTGGACCCGTTCAATTTGATCCATATCTTTTTGTAGGTGAGGTCTCCAGAACTGGACACAGTATTATTCCAAATGGGGTCTCACCAACGCTCTATATAGCGGGATCATAATCTCCCTCTCCCTGCTTGTTATACCTCTAGCTATGCAGAGATTCATCTGCCTCTGCTGTCCTTAAGGGGTGTGGCCAATTAGCCCCAAGTCTTACTCTGAGGAGACCTCCTCTGGAGTAAACCATTCCTGTCTCTTGGCAGCTCTGCGTGCTCCTGCATCAAGAAGAGGAGAAGCCTCTTCTTCCTCATCGCTGCTATGAGGTGCTGGAGGTTCCGAAGGCCCTGGCTGAACCTCTGCCTCTGGCACTGAGTCCTCATCGGCCTCCTCACTGTTCGACTTGGATGCCGGCTGCACATGCCGCTAGCGCATCACCAAGTCAGTCTCCTCTCGAAGGGGATCCGCTACCAGCCGCACGGGCTTCTGGTGGGCCACAATAACTCTGCTGGCTTCATTCAGTTGCCCAGACTCCACCCCATTGCAAGGGATGATGGGGTCATTTAAATGAAAGATAATGATGATACTAAGCAAGGTGAACTAGCCTCTTAAAAGAAGAGGGGGTGGCGCAGTGATTAGAATGCAGCACTGCAGGCTACTTCAGCTAACTGCTATCTGTAGTTCAGCGGTTCAAATCTTACCACTGGCTCCAGGTTGACTCAGCCTTCCGTCCTTCTGAGGTGGGTCAAATGAGGACCCAGATTGTTGGGTGCAAGAGAGGCTGATTCTGTAAACCGCTTAGAGAGGGCTATAAAAACACTATGAAACAGTACAGTGTTCCCTCGATTTTCGCGGGTTCAAACTTCGTGAAAAGTCTATACCACGGTTTTTCAAAAATATTAATTAAAAAATACTTCATGTTTCCCCCCCCCCATACCACGGTTTTCCCCGCCCGATGATGTCATATGTCATCGCCAAACTTTTGTCCGCCTTTAATAAATATTTTTTAAAATAAACTTTAATAAATAAACCTGGTGAGTAATGATCTAAATGGTTGATAAGGGAATGGAAAATTGCAATTTAGGGGTTTAAAGTGTTAAGGGAAGGCTTGTGATACTGTTCATAGCCAAAAATAGTGTATTTACTTCCGCATCTCTACTTCACGGAAATTCGACTTTCGCGGGCGGTCTCGGAACGCATCCCCCGCGAAAATCGAGGGAACACTGTATATATGTCTAAATACTATTGCTATTTAAAAAAGGCAGACATTGAAATCCTGAACAGAAATCCATTTCGCCTGCCTTAAACGGGGCTGGGTAGATTCAAAGAGGAAGGGATTTGGGACTCGGGGGTGTGAGGTCCTGTCCTCTTGCTCTGTTGCTGGTTGGATATCTTACCAGGTTTAGAGGTGCAGGGGGTGTTGGTGCAGCTCGGTTCCGGGGTGGTGGTGGAGGTTTTGATGGTGGGGGACGAGGCTCGGGAAGACTTCTTGGAGTCTGCACTGGGGTCGGGCATCAATTCAGGCATGCTCCAGCGGCCATTAATATGCTCAAATTCTTGTACCTGTCATATAAACACACACACACACATGAGCAATTTCAGTCCACAATGACAACAGTCAGAAAAATAAAACCATTCCACCATAAGAAAAAATTCTAGAGGATTCTTAGATAAATTATAATATACATAAAGATTTAGTAAATAAGTTATGGTGACAAATATACGAAAGAAATTGATAATGAAATGAATTAGAAATGTAAAAATTTACAATATATGTCTAGGAAATTTTGTGGACTTGATTTTTAGCTATAATTAAGATAGGAAAAAGGATTTCTAAGATTGTACAGGGGTTATTGGGAAAGTAAGGTTACAAGGCACATAGTTCATGTTCGTGGGGGAAGTTGGCATTAGTATCGTGTAGTGGGAGGCCAGCGGAAGAGAACGAGCAGTGCCAATGGTCAGTGGATCATCGACTGGCGTTGTGGGGAAGGTCAGAGATGAGCGTCCTCATTCCGTTGCCCTCCTAGTGCGAAGCGCACGCTGTAATACGCTACCTGAACGAGAAGGGCATGGACGCATTGCCCGAGATGCTTACTGAAGCACACAACATCGACAAAGTCAGTGCCCCTGGAGAATTTCTTGACCATTTGGAGATTGAAGGCGAAGCTTTTCTCCACTGTAGACAGGAGATGAAACCTGGGCTTATCCCCAGACTCCAGAGAGCAAACGTCAATCAGTTCAGTGGCACCATGTACTTTCTCTTTCAGCCAAAAAATTTCAAACTCAGCAAAATCTTGGGCCCCCATCACAGCAGCGTTCATGCCCTTAGCAATCAGGTAGTGTATTACAGCGCGCACTTCGCACTTGGAGGGAAACGGAATGAGGACGCTCATCTCTAGCCTTGACCACAAGGCCAGTTGATGATCTACTGACCACTGGCACTGCTGGTTCTCTTCTGCTGTTTTCCTGCTACATCATAGTAATGCCAACTTCCCCGTGAAAGTTACGTGCCTTGCAACCTGATTTTCTGGATAATCCTCGTATGTTTGTCATGTTATGTTTTATAATAAATAAATAAATAAAAGTAGTTGACCAATGTACAGATTGACCAAGTTACCCTTGCATTGAAGGCCTCCGGGCCAATCCATCCATCCATCCCCCAAATCCTCAGAACAACTCAGAACCTCTTCATTTAGAATAGAATTCTTTATTGGCCAAGTGTGATTGGACACACAAGGAATTTGTCTTTGGTGCATATACTCTCAGCGTACATAAAACAAAATATACATTTTAAACCAGGAGTGTCAAACTCAATTGGACTGAGGGCCGCATTAGGGGCTGTGGTTGTCGTTGGGAGGGTGGTGGTGGTGGGGTGGCCACCTGGGTGGGCGTGACTAGATGGATGCCACTGATTGGGCATGGCTGACTGGTGGGTGTGGCCAGATGGACGCCACTCCCCCAAACCACTGGCATGTGTGGCTCTTTGCATTGGCTAGACCAGGCTGAAGCCATGCCGGCCCAGCCCCTTTCATCTTCCAGGATCTGAATACGTCGCCAGCCACATCCGCCCCTTGTGTTTGACACCCCTGATTTTTTAAACCAACCTGTCCTTCGTTTTCCTTCCTTCAGGGAGTAATTACAAGGGCAGGGGATGATGGTGGCTTCCCCCTGGCCCATCCACAGTTCCGTACCTTTTTTTTCACCAGCGACATGACTCCGATCCGCGTCAGGACCTGCTGCCTGGAGAGACCTTCCCTCGGCACCCCGTCAGCAAAAGTCTCTGAACCGTCCGCTCCGGGTTCGCAGAGGTGCCTCATGAACAGAGAAACGTAGGCCCTGCGGAGACAGAAAACCCCAAATCTCCATCCGTGCCTGTTTAAGGGAAAGGCAAAGCAACCTCTTATGATGTTGAGCAGCGGCCCCCAAACTACGGCCCGTGGGCCACATGTGGACTACTGAGGCCATTTATCCGGCCCACGGATTGAGTGACACAACACAGTGTTCCATCTAATTTTCTATGAATAAAATGTGGGATTTTGTTAGTAACTAATATCAATCATCAAAAAAGTTGCAAAAGTTTTTTTTTCTAATTTTGTCGTCCAGTTACATTCATTTTCTTTTAATTAAATTCCCTCCTTAATGTTCCTTCAAAAAGTACACCGATTATATTTCTAACTTATTAACCATTATGCCAAAGTGTTTCCTTCTTTCTTTATACATTTTTCTATAAGCCAAGAAAACCTACAATCAGATGTTAACAAAAGAAAATTAAAAACAAAACATAAACATATATGAATTTCAGACTTCTCCCCCCCCCCCCCCTCTAAATAGTACGTTCCCATTTTGTTTTTTACTTTAAAATAAGGTATGTGCAGTGTGCATAGGGATTTGTTCAGGTTTTTTTTATAGTCCGGCCCTCCAACAGTCCGAGGGACAGTGAACTGGCCCCCTGTGTAAAAAGTTTGGGGACCCCTGATTTTGAGGATTGATTTACACGGATTTACATCCTCAGTGGAATTCAGGGCCAAGACAGATTCCCGAAGGCCATCAGCAGCCCTGGCTTTTGTTTAAAAGGAAAAAGAAGTGTGAAAAATTTTTGGGAAACAGAGATGGGGTTGTGTCTGACTGCGATTCCCTCCAGCCCAAGGGAAGGAGGTCGAATATCAGACCTTTGGCTGAAGGTAGATTGATGGATTGAATTGCAGGAATGTTCCAGAGCAAAAGGGAACTAACAGCCCCCCCAGAAGACAAATGGGAGGATGGGGGAGGAAGCTTGTCAGACAGGGTTTTTTTTCTCAAACTTTGCAAAGTTTAAAGTGTGGCTGTTTTAGCTCCCACAATTCCCCAGCCAGCATCATGTAGGGTGCCTAGGGAATTCTGGGAGTTGAAGTCCACGTATCATGATGTCTGGGGAATTCTGGGATTGAAAATCTACATATCATGATGTCTGGGGAATTCTGGAAGTTTGTTCTGCCCAGCCCAATCAATTATCAGAAATCAAGACCCAAATAGAATTGGATTCAAAAGAAAGCATAAACCAAGTCTCTTTATCAAGTGAAATGCTATAATACAGAGATGAGCGCAACGGAATGTGAAACAGGCAGCATTCTGGCTTTTATCAGCACTGCTTTGTTTGTTTGTTTATTGATTGATTGATTTGTATGCCACCCCTCTCCGAGGACTTGGGGCAGCTCACAACATATAGAAACATAGAAACATAGAAAACTGACAGCAGAAAAAGACCTCCTGGTCCATCTCGTCTGCCCTTATACTATTTCCTGTATTTTATCTTACAATGGATATATGTTTGTCCCAGGCATGTTTACATTCAGTGACTGTGGATTTACCAACCACGTCTGCTGGAAGTTTGTTCCAAGGATCTACTACTCTTTCAGTGAAATAATATTTTCTCACGTTGCTTTTGATCTTTCCCCCAACTAACTTCAGTTTGTGTCCCCTTGTTCTTGTGTTCACTTTCCTATTAAAAACACTTCCCTCCTGAACCTTATTTAACCCTTTAACATATTTAAATGTTTCGATCATGTCCCCCCTTTTCCTTCTGTCCTCCAGACTCTACAGATGGAGTCCATGAAGTCTTTCCTGATACGTTTTATGCTTAAGACCTTCCACCATTCTTGTAGCCCGTCTTTGGACCCATTCAGTTTTGTCAATATCTTTTTGTAGGTGAGGTCTCCAGAACTGAACACAGTATTCCAAATGTGGTCTCACCAGCGCTCTATATAGCGGGATCACAATCTCCCTCTTCCTGCTTGTTATACCTCTAGCTATACAGCCAAGCATCCTACTTGCTTTTCCTACTATCAAAACAATATAATAAATACATCTAAAAATCCAATTAATATAGCTAAAAAAGACTTTAAAAGCTGTAATATAGTTTAAAAACATTCACTAGCATTCACTCAACAAAACATACCAATGCACTTGTTGGTCAGAGGGCTAGGGTCTAATGGCCCCAAGCCTGGCAGCAAAAATAGGTCTCTAAACTTTTACGGAAGGCGAGGAGGGTGGGGGCAATGCAAATCTCTGGGGGGAGCTGATTAAAGAGGGCCGGGGTCCCCACAGAGAAGGCTCTTCCCCTAGACCCCACCCAACGACATTGTCTGGTTGACGGGACCTGGAGAAGGCCGACTCTGTGGGATCTGACCCGTCACTGGGATTCATGCGGCAGAAGGAATTCTGGGAGCTGAAATCTACATATCATGAGTCTTCGGAGAGGGGCGGCGTACAAATCTAATAAATTGAATTGAATTGAATGATGGTTAGGGAATTATGGGAGATGAAGTCCACATATGATGGTTGGGGAATTATGGGAGTTGAAGTCCACATATCTTAAGGTTGCCATGATGGTTGGGGAATCCACACCTCCTACAGTTGCTATAGCTGAGAGAGACCGACTGTTCTAGGAGCAGGGAGTGGACACTCCTAACTACGGATCCTAAAAACTAATACTGCCCCTCTACCCAGTGCTTCCGGAGCTTACCAACCCACCCGTTTGCCATCAGGTTGTCTTTGTGCATCTTCACCAAGAGAGCCACAGGCTCTGTAGCTGTGGGCCAGCTCGGCGGAAGTCACGCCTTAGACTTGCCGATGCGCGCGGCCACAGCCTTCCCTTGCTCTGTGTCTGCTTGAGGGAGAGCGGGTTGTCCCTTAGTGCTGCTCTCCAGGAAAATACAGACAGGAAGGTGCTGGAAGAGGGTGTCAGATGAGTAAGAATCATCATCACTTGGCAAACAAAGCGTTGGGTTTGGTCTCATGGTGGCAGCACCAGGTTAGAAACATGCGGGACTGTGAGTTGTGGTCCCATCTTAGAAACATAGAAACATAGAAGTCTGACGGCAGAAAAAGACCTCATGGTCCATCTAGTCTGCCCTTATACTATTTTCCTGTATTTTATCCCAGGCATCTTTAAATTCAGTTACTGTGGATTTCCCAACCACGTCTGCTGGAAGTTTGTTCCAAGGATCTACTCCTCTTTCAATAAAATAATATTTTCTCACGTGGCTTCTGATCTTTCCCCCAACTGACCTCAGATTGTGTCCCCTTGTTCTTGTGTTCACTTTCCTATTAAAAACACTTCCCTCCTGGACCTTATTTAATCCTTTCACATATTTAAATGTTTCGATCATGTCCCCCCTTTTCCTTCTGTCCTCCAGACTATACAGATTGAGAAAGAGTAGTAGAAGTCTGCCATCAGACTTCTATGTTTCTATGAATGAGGAAGGAAGGAAGGAAGGAAGGAAGGAAGGAAGGAAGGAAGGAAGGAAGGAAGGAAGGAAGGAAGGAAGGAAGAATCCACAGTCACTGAATGTAAACATGCCTGGGATAAACATATATCCATTGTAAGATAAAATACAGGAAATAGTATAAGGGCAGACTAGATGGACCAGGAGGTCTTTTTCTGCCGTCAGTCTTCTAGGTTTCTATCCAGAAATCCTTCCCAATAGATGTTTCAAAACTGGGATGAGTCAGAGAGACTGCTCCTTCCTGGAAGTGTTTTTCAAACAGAGTGCGGATTCTGTACAGCGAACATGGTGACGCTTGGCGCAGCCTCCCCAAAAATCCTTGCCAATTTTCCCATGCTTATAAATGGAAGGATGAATTCAGGTCGCAGAAGCCAAAAAGAACTTATTTCTTTTTAATAATCTTTTTTAAAGGGAAAAAATTCCGTGTCTCACTTAGGGGGTTTTCCCCTCCCCACCCCCACGCCCACTTGTAAGACCCGAATCCCGAAACGAGAGGCACCTACTTGAATTCCTTCTCCGTCTTGCCTCGCAGATCCCGAACCAGCCACTGGGAAGTGAAGGCATCCTGGGGAGGCATGCCCCAGCGCATGACCGCATTCAGGAAGGCCTTGCGCTGGCGGGTGTTGAAGCCCAGCACCTGGAGGAAGAAGCAGCGCCCGGACAGAGGTCAGGCCCACCAACCTCCCACAGAGCCCAGCGGCGTCTTCACATTAGGACTGGTGATTTGGCAAGAAACCCAAAGCTCTGACAAAGCTCCCTGGGGGTCTCTCACAACTGAGATTTTCAAGTTATGATAGTCTCTTTCCTCTTCTCTCCTCGTCTTTTCTCCCCTCTTCTCTTCTCTCTTTCTCTCTTCTCTCCTCCCCTCTTTTTTCTCCTCCCTTCTCCTGTCCCTCTCTCCTTCTCTCCCCTTTCTCTCTTCTCTCCTCCTCTCCCTCCCCCCTTTCTCTTTCTTTTGTAACTTCTCCCCTCTCCTTTCCATCTCATCCCTCTCCCTTCTCCTCTCCTTCTCTCCTCCCCTTTTTCTCTCTCTCCCGTCTCTTCTCCCCTCTCTTCTCCCTCCCTCTCCTTCTCTTTCCCCCCCCACTCTCTCTCTTCTCTCCGCCCACACCCTCCCTGTAGAAATTTATTTATTCATTCATTCATTCATTCATTCGATTTTTATGCCGCCCTTCTCCTTAGACTCAGGGCGGCTTACAACATGTTAGCAATAGCACTTCTTAACAGAGCCAGCCTATGGCCCTCACAATCCGGGTCCTCATTTGACCCACCTTGGAAGGATGGAAGGCTGAATCAACCTTGAGCCTGGTGCATCAGTTGCGACCCTATTTGGACCGGGAGTCACTGCTCAAAGTCACTCATGCCCTCATCACCTCGAGGCTCGACTACTGTAACACTCTCTACATGGGGCTATCTTTGAAAAGTGTTCGGAAACTTCAGATCGTGCAGAATGCAGCTGCGAGAGCAGTCATGGGCTTCCCTAATTATGCCCATGTCACACCAACACTCCGCAGTCTGCATTGGTTGCCAATCAGTTTCCGGTCACAATTCAAAGTGTTGGTTATGACCTATAAAGCCCTTCATTTCACCGGACCAGATTATCTCAGGGACCGCCTTCTGCCGCACGAATCCCAGCGGCCAGTTAGGTCCCACAGAGTGGGCCTTCTCCGGGTCCCGTCAACTAAACAATGCTGCTTGGCGGGACCCAGGAGAAGAGCCTTCTCTGTGGCGGCCCCGGCCCTCTGGAACCAACTCCCCCCAGAGATTAGAATTGCCCCCACCCTCCTTGCCTTTCATAAGCTACTTAAGACTCACCTCTGCCGCCAGGCATGGGGGAATTAAGACTTTTTTCTCCCCCTAGGCCGTTTCAACTGTACACATGGTATGTTTGTATGTATGTTTGGTTTTTATATGTTAAGGGGTTTTAATTTGCTTTTAGTATTGGATTTTATTGTATATTTTCATGATTGTTGTTAGCCACCCTGAGTTTTCGGAGAGGGGCGGCATATAAATCCAATAAATCTTGAAACTTGAGCCTCTGATGAGACTTGAACTGCTGACCTTCAGATCTACAAGGCAGCTTCAGTGGCCTGCAGTACAGCACTCTACCTGCTGCGCCACCCTGGCTCATATTACTGACATGGAGACATGACTTCTAGAACAATGTTTTGTCCAGGCTGGAAATATCTCTCTGGGGTGATGAGCAGCTTCTGATTGGAAGCTCTGCCTTTCTTGGGCTTGCAGTTTATTTTTTAGAACAAAATCCTTGTGTATGTAATCACAGTGATTGACGGTCCAAAGGTAGCTAACCAGTAACAGCATACAGAAAGTTCATACGAAGCAAGCAGGGGAGTATAGTTTAACCTTTTGCTCTTAGCTAGAATAATAGAAGAGCTGAATAAGACAGAGAGAGCCGGGGTGGCGCAGCAGGTAGAGTGCAGTACTGCAGGCCACTGAAGCTGACTGTAGAGCTATAGGTCAGTGGTTCAAGTCTCATTACCGGCTCAAGGTTGACTTCCGAGGTGGGTAAAATGAGGACCCAGATTGTGGGGGCCATAGGCTGGCTCTGTTCAAAAGTGCTATTGCTAACATGTTGTAAGCCGCCCTGAGTCTAAGGTGAAGGGCGGCATAAAAATTGAATAACTAAATAAGCAAGTCACTTTTACCTTACATACACAGATGGGGTCTTGACCACCTTAGGTGAAGGGAAGCCTAAACGAATAATTATTTCCTTAAACTAATAAAAGAAGTGGGTTACCTTTGACCAGGAATGAAGGTTTTCATCCTGTATCCACAGAGGGCATTCCACATTCTTGTAGACAGGGATAGTTAACTAACCCTCTCCCCCTCCCCACTCCCACTGCATCCCTTTGAATCTCACCTCAATGTTCCCCCCAACTCGTGCCAGAAGTGGCGGGAGGGGCTTGTCCTTCTCATTACGAAGCTGCCTCCTGGACTGCCTGCGACCTGGATTATTTGCAGAGGGCGGAAAAAAGAAAAGCAAGTATTTCAGGCACTTGGGAATATGCCCACAAAATCACACACACACACCCCTTTTCCCACAAAGGAGATGGCCAAGCCTCAAGCGAACAACAAAACTCCCTCCAGTTGCCATTGTTCACCCTTCACACATGGTCAAGTCTCCTGACGCTGGTTTACCCCAACGCCCGACAGTCATTGAAACCACGGACAGCAAAGCGAGTCACCCAAAGTGATGACGAGAACAGCTGGATTCCCCCAGAAAACAAGGAAAGCTGACTGCCGTGATAGACAACAATCTCAGGTGTATATATAAAGACAGAATCAAACCCCTCGCCCTTCTGTTCTGTCCAGCCCAGTTAATTAGCAGTAATTGATCCCCAATGAAGACTCGAAAGCAAAGTCACTTATGTGTATTTGTCTGTTTACAAAGAAACGTACTGGAAACAGCAATCGAATCATAGGAATGTCAGTCCAACTGCCAAAAGTTCACTGTTATCAGCACAGTTCAAAAAAAGTGTCCACCACAAGGTAATAAATTCAAGTAAATAGTTCTTGGCATTGACAGGTACTCACAAATGCCCTCAAGAACCAGGATTTCAGGACTGCAGAAGGATTTAAGAGAGAGAGAGACTCTTCGGCTGCTAGTTCTCTCTCTATATACAGTGGTACCTTGGTTCTCGAACGCCTTGGTTTTCGTACATTTCGGATACCGAACAAAATTTTCTGCAAAAATTTGCTTCGGTATCCGAACAAAAATTCGGATACTGAACAGAAAATTTTGTTTACTATCCGAAATGTGCGACCAGGGCAGCTTTGCAAAGCAGCTGCCACAAGATCTGAGGGGACGGGGTGAGAGGGAATGGGAGTCGGGATCTGACACGCCCCTCCTGGCCGCCCTCTTAACAGCCTCCCAGTCTCTACCGTCTAACTGCTCCAAGCTGCAGGAAGGGTAGGGCTGGCTGCAATACTGGCAGCTTCGGGGGGCTCCTTTCCTCAGCAGTTCAATTTGTTACGTCCAAGCAGCTGCACCAACTTTTTCTTTCCCGGCGGCGGCAATGGCGGCGGCTTCCCTTCGAGGAGCAGCAGCAGCGTCGGGAATGTCACGTGATGAAGGGAAGCCGCCGGAGCCGCCACCGGGAAAGAAAAAGTTGGTGCAGCTGCCTGGAGGTAACCAACTGAACCGCTGAGGAAAGGAGCCCCCCGAAGCTGCCAGTATTTTTGGCAGATTTCATTCTGCACAAATCAAAGGCTGTAAAACAGTGGTTCTCAACCTTTCTAATGCCGCGGCCCTTTAATACAGTTCCTCCTGTTGTGGTGACCCCCAACCATAAGTCTAGCGCCAATTCTCCCAACAGAGCTTTAAGCTGATTGGCAGGAAGGTCAAAAGGACACCCCCACTGTAAATGCCTGATAGGTCAGATTGTAAAAATGTGTTCCAAGGAGCCAGAATAGAAGCTTTAGTTCCTAACACCAGGGGAATTTTTTTCTTTTCCCATGTGGTCTTAGGTGACTCATGTTAAATGGTTATTCGACCCCCAAAGGGGTCCCAACCCCTAGGTTGAGAACCACTGCCATAAAAGGAAGGGAGCCTTCTAGATCAGATACCTAGACCCTTAAAGAAGGCCTCCACAGACATACAGCACCTCATACCTTCTGGTCTCTCATCAAAATCTTCATCCTCCTCTTCGGAGCCGACGGAGTATTCAGACTGATTGTCTGAAAACAAATACAGAAAAGGAGAATTAAAAAAAAAAAAAACCCACCACAGAACGCCAGTTTGCAAGCGATACAAGATGAGGGAATTTGGGGATAATACGAGGGTCATCTAGAAAGTAGAGTTACAAGGCAATGTAGCTCTCACGGGGATTGTTCATGGGGGAAGTTGGTATTCCTATCGTGTAGTGGGAAACTAACGGAAGCGAATGAACAGTGCTAGCGGTCAGCAGTGAAGGTTAGAGGTGAGCATCCTCATTCCATTTCCTTCCACAGGACAGTGGAAGACAGGAAGGCCAGGAGGAAGGTGACAGGATTTAAAACCTGAGACAATATTCAGAGTACAGTGGAAATTTTATTTATTTATT
The DNA here is from genome assembly GCF_031021105.1 of Erythrolamprus reginae. NCBI lineage: Eukaryota > Metazoa > Chordata > Lepidosauria > Squamata > Dipsadidae > Erythrolamprus > Erythrolamprus reginae. Next base: position 149,744,429 of record NC_091963.1, read on the forward strand.
TATTCATTCATTCATTCATTCATTTGTCCAATACACAAATACATAGGAAGAAAAATAGACATGTAGTAATATATATAAGGGTAAAAGTGAACTTAGAGGAGAGGATATATGAAAGAAAGAAAATATATAAGATAGGTGAAAGAAAGGAAAGACAATTGGACAGGGGACGAAAGGCACACCAGTGCACTTATGTACGCCCCTTACTGGCCTCTTAGGAACCTGGAGAGGTCAATCGTGGAGAGTCTAAGGGAGAAATGTTGGGGGTTAGGGGTTGACACAATTGAGTCTGGTAATGAGTTCCATGCTTCGATAACTCGATTGTTGAAATCATATTTTTTACAGTCAAGTTTGGAGCAGTTAATATTAAGTTTGAATCTGTTGCGTGCTCTTGTGTTGTTGCAGTTGAAATGCTGTAATTATTGTAAAGTAAGAGGAACACTGAGTCATGGTGCATTAGCAGAAGGATGTAACCTGTTCTACAACCTGATTGGTCAACACGTGAGTCCTCGGATAGGGACGGCATGCAAATCTAATAAATTATTATTATTATTATTATTATTATTATTATTATTATTATTATATTGTAATACACCTTTGCACAGGTGTGGCTTGGTATGGTCTCTTGTGGTTTGTGATTAGTAATGGTCTAATTCTTGGTTGGTCTGTGATAGTCATTTAATGTAATAGTTTGGTTAGGTATTCTTTAATAGAGTATAGAGTTAATAGTTTCTGATACTAAGAAGAAGTAAAAGCCTTCTGAAGAAAGAACTCCTGCTGCAGTCTCTTTAGTAAGGGAACTGTCCAATACCTGCTATCCTCCACATTTTCAAAGCAAGTTCAAAATTAACTCTGGAGTCACTGAAGCAGTCGGCGTGAGGTTAAATGGACTCCGGAGGATGGGAGAGGACAGGAAGGGCAGGAGGAACGTGGTCCATGGGATGGTGATGGGTCGGATGCAACTTCACAACTAATGACAACAACTACCCAGCCCCCAAATCCCCCTTAAACAGAAGCTGAAGGACCCTTAACATGATACGGACCAACAGCTCTAGAGAGGCGTCTTCTCCGAGATCTTGAGAAACCTGACTTCTGCTCCTTTGTTCACAAATTACTGGTTTTTAAACTGTGTAGTTTTTGAGCAAACTAACACCCCCCCCCCCCAGAAAAAGAAAGTCCAAAAGAAAAAACCCCAGAAAAGAAAAAGTGGTGCAACAGCCTAGAGATGGAAGCTCTTCGCCTCACAATCAGGAGGCTGTGAGTTTGATCCTAGGTAGAGGCAGATATTTCTCTCTCTCTGGACACAATAAGAATAGATCTGCCGAACAAAATGCTGCATTGGTGACAGGGAAGAGGATCCAGCCATTAAAAAAATTCTGCTAGCTCCATTCAGTTGCCCAAGGCTTCACTCCAATGCAAGGGTGCACCAGCTGCAGCCCTATTTGGACAGGGAGTCACTGCTCACAGTCGCTCGTGCCCTCATCACCTCGAGGTTCGACTACTGCAACGCTCTCTACATGGGGCGACCTCTGAAAAGTGTTCGGAAACTTCAGATCGTGCAGAACGCGGCCGCAAGAGCCATCGTGGGGCTTCCCAGATTCGCCCACGTTTCTACAACACTCCGTGGCCTGCATTGGCTGCTGATCGGTTCCCGGTCACAATTCAAAGTGTTGGTAATGACCTTTAAAGCTCTACATGGCAGTGGACTGGAATACCTCCGGAATTGCCTTCTACCGCACAAATCCCAGCGGCCGATAAGGTCCCACAGAATTGGCCTTCTCCGGGTCCCATCGACCAAACAATGTCGTTTGGCGGGCCCCAGGGGAAGAGCCTTCTCTGTGGCGGCCCCGGCCCTCTTGAATCAACTCCCCTCGGAGATCAGAACGGCCCCCACCCTCCTTGTATTTCGCAAATTACTCAAGACCCACCTTTGTCGCCAGGCATGGGGGAACTGAAACACTTCCCCAAGGCTTTTATATTTTATCTATTGGTATACATGAGTTTCATGGTTTTAATTACTGGGGTTTTAAAATATCTTCTTTTTAATATGAGATTTGTTGCAATGTTATATTGTTTTTTATTATGCTGTGAGCCGCCCTGAGTCTTCAGAGAGGGGTGGCATACAAATCTAATTAATTAATTAATTAATTAATTAATTAATTAAATAAAAAAGGGATTATGGGGTCATTAAAAGAGGGTGATTATGAGTTATTGAGCAATACGTGTCGGACTCAAAACCTGCAGCCAGTGTGAGCTTTAGTTGAGCTAATGTTCCGGGGCGTTTCACAGCACTGACCTTGGTCCTCTTGGGCAGCATCGTTGTAGTTGACCTGCTTCCGCACCCGCTTCCCTTTGCCCAGGTTGCGAGCCAGGTCCTCCTGTTGCTGTTCGTAGTGGTGCCTCAGCAGCTTCTCCCAGTAATCGGGGTCGACGTTTTCTTCCTGCTTAATAATCTCCCGTTCAATCTCTTCAATCTGTTGGTGGAGAGAGAGGGAGAGGGGGAAAAGGAAAGAGAGGGAGAGAAGAGAGATTGGGACACACAAAGACACACAGGGGAACGTTTCTCCATCTTTGGTGCCATTAATATGGGTGGACTTCAACTCCCAGAATTCCCCAGCCAGCTGGGGGGTTTTTTAATCTCAATTTGCCAAAGTCAAAGACATATTATGTCTGCTGCGTCCCCATCATCTATTAAGAAAGTTACTGTTGTGTCCCAGTGAATGTACCCTCTAATTTTTTTTCGGTGTGGGCGGAAAAGTATAGTGTCTGAGCGACAGTCCCTTTGGGACTGGGCGGAATAAATAAATAAATAAATAAATAAATAAATAAATAAATAAATAAACAAACAAACAAACAAACAAACAAACAAACAAACAAACAAACAAACAAATAAATAAATAAGGAAAAAATCCCTTTTATTAAAAGAAATTAATAATTTAAAAAAACCAAAATCCATTACTATTAAAACTAAATCAACCAGCAAAACCAAAAACATAACTATTGATAAAAACAGGTGAGGGCTGGGGTTTTTTTCTCTGTTATTATTTAAGTGCTTTTACCATATGCTTTAAATCAAGTCACTTCTCTCTCTGTTTCTCCTGTCATTCTCTGCCTCAATCATTTTCTCATTTCTCTTTTCTCCCCTTTTTTCTATCATTTCTCTCTATCTCTTCCTTCCACTCTTCTCTCTCTCTCTTGCTTTCTCTGTCTCTCTCTCACACTCTCTTCCTTCCTCTCTCATCTCTCTCTTTCTTTCTTTCTTTCTTTCTTTCTTTCTTTCTTTCTCTTTCTCTCTCTTTCCCCCTCTTGGTCTCTTTCTTTTTCTCACTTTCTCCCTCTCTTGCTTTCTCTCTCTCTCTCACTCTTTCTTGTTTTCTTTCTCACACTCTTTCTCTCTCTTGTTCTCTCTCTTGCTATCTCTTTCTCTCCCCCCTTTCTCTCTCTCTCTCTTTCTCACTTTCTCTCTATCTTGCTGTCTGTTGATCTCACTCACTCTCGTTCTCTCTCCGTTCTTCTCAGCGGAGGCTGGTGATATTCAATGTCGGGGGGGGCGCGGTTGCGCGCGCTCCCTATCTCCATACCAGGCCACTCGGAACATTCAAAATAAGAAAAGCCTTCGCTGGCGAAAGTTTTTCTTATTTTGAATGTTCCGAGTGGCCTGGTATGGAGATAGGGAGCGTGCGCAACCTGCCCCACCTCTCCTGCAACCCCCTTGCTGAGAGCCCGGGATGAAAGTGCTCTCAGCAAAGGGACTGAGACGGGCAGGGCGTGCGTTCCGGGTGCGGAGGAGCCGCGCCCAAAGGTAGGAGGCGGCGGAGGAGCAGAGGGGGCGGATCGGGCGGGGGGCAGTGACGAAAGGCCGAGGGGGCCGGAGGCAACATGGGGAGGCAGGGGCGACTGCGGCTCCCTTCCCTTCTGCTGCCGGCGCCTCCCCGCCCCCGCCCCCCGCCCCCGCGGGACTGCGCGCCCATGGAAAATGGGGACTGCGCGCCCATGGAAAATGGGGACTGCGCGCCCATGGAAAAGGGCACGCGAGGCGGTATTTTGGGCTGCGCGCGCGCTCACATGCGCAGCCTACAGGGAACGGTGGTCCCAGTGCAGAGTCCCCTTAGAAATGTCCCACACACCACTCCAACCCCTTTTAGAGCAGTGGTGGCGCAATGGCTAGAGTGCAGCACTGCAGGCTATTTCAGCTAACCGCTCGCTGTATTCAGCAGTTCAAATCTCACCACTGGCTCAAGGTTGACTCAGTCTTCCATCCTTCCGAGGTGGGTAAAGCAAAGAGCTCAATGGTCTTAAGGCTGCTGGCAAAGGTGAATTTTTAAAGCCTTCCGGAAGGCCAGGAGAGTGGGGGCAGGAGTTGGTTCCAGAGGGTCAGAGCTGCCACAGAGAAGGCCCTTCCCCTGGGCCCCTCCAGACGGCATTGTTTGGCTGATGGGACCTGGGAAGGCCGACTGTGGGCTCTAACCAGTCACTGGGATACGTGAGGCTGGAGAAGGTCCCTAACGCTATTGCTCAAGCAGGAGACCCTACCCCATTTCTGACAAATGGCAGTTCCAAAACAAAACCCGAAACAGCCACGGCCCCACTGACCTTGTCCTCTTCCCGAACCACATACTGCGCCACCTTGAAGGAGCTGAGGTATTCGTTCATGTTCTGGACGTCAGCATCGTCGGTGGCATCCTGGTTCCGGTCCAGGAGCCGGGCAATGGCTTCATTGTCATAGTGGATAACGCTGCTGTCTTCCTCTTTGTTCTCACCTGGAATAGGATGGATAAAATATCACAGGTAATTTGATGCCATTTGGTCAGTAAACACACCGGTCGCAAGAGGGGATCCCACGACCCTGGGAGAACACTGCGCCCATCATAAATATGAACTGGTGGCCAAGCCTTCGAATTTTTGATCCCATAACCAGGAGGAGGCCACAACGATCGTTAGGTGTGAAACCTGACCGTAAATCCCCTTGTTTCAACGCTGTTGTAACTCTGAACAGACACAAATGGTTGTGAGTTGAGGACGCTCTGTATTCAAAACAATTTGGTCTTTCAACATTTCTTAAGGGCCAACAAGCTTAGCATCCACCCTGAAGCTGACCTGATCGAAGCCATTTTGACTGCTTCAGTGTTGACACACTAAAGCTGAGGGAGAGGGAGAGGGAAATAGAGATTAGCTGGGTATTGTAGACAAAGCAAAATACTTTCTCTTGAGAACCAAGGTCATTTGGAACAATTAATCCATGGAACAGCTTGCCTCCAGAAGTTGTGAATGCTCCAACACTGGACGTTTTTAAGAAGATGTTGGATAGCCATTTGTCTGAAGTGGTGTAGGGTTTCCTGCCTAAGCAGGGGGTTGGACTAGAAGACCTCCAAGGTCCTTTCCAACTCTGTTGTTATTATTATGATTCTCTCATCTAGTCAGGGGAAGGAGGTCACCAAGTAACCAGATAGTGGTTTGATTGGACTATGTGACTAATTGTTTTGAGTGAGACAAACTTATACTTTTCATTAGGTGAAAACTGCAGAAAAATTCAGTCGGTTTTCACCAGATTTGTGCCAAAATGTTACATCCAATAAAGCTATTCTTTTGAAGAATCTATCTTTCTTGCAGTTTTGCTTGCTATGGATGTATTACTTGGAACCCAGACAGTTAGATTACTGCAATTAAATTTCCTGCTTTGAGGGACCACCCTGCATAGTACACATGCCCTACCCCCGGTCCGGTCTCTCACCCTCATTTTCGTCTTTGAAGAGTTCCTCCGTTCCAAATTTGAGGATGTCATCCAGCTCTTGCTTGGACATGCTCCCTGATTTGGAGCCCAGTCCCGGACGGACAACTAGGTGAGTGAGCATCATTTTGCGTTTGGCCACTTGGGTGATCCGTTCCTCCACGGAGGCCCGTGTGACAAAGCGGTAGATCATGACCTTGTTCGCCTGGCCGATCCGATGAGCTCTGCTGAAGGCCTGGGGGGGTGGGGGGGGAGAGGAAAAGAACTTCCAAATTATTCATTTATTATGTATGTATTGGATCTGGTTTTAAACTCAACTTTATTATTGTTTACAAATAATTCAATGGGGCGAACATACTTGTAGTTCCTTCCTCCTATTTTCCCCCACAACAACCCTATGAGGTGAGCTAGACTGAGAGAGATTAATTGGCCCAAAGTCAACCAGCCATCTTTCATGCCCAAAGTGGGACTAGGACTAATGGTCATCTGATTGCAAGGCCATTGGCTTTCTTCCTCTCTCTCTCTCTCCCTACCTATCTACCTATCTACTTTCTATCCTATCTATCTATCTGTCTGTCTGTCTGTCTGTCTGTCTACCTTCTATCCTGTCTGTCTGTCAATCTATCTACCTACCTACCCACCTACCTATCTCTACCTACCTACCTACCTCCTATCCTGTCTGTCTGTCTGTCTATCTCTACCTACCTACCTACCTACCTACCTACTTACCTACTTACCTACCTACCTTCTATCCTATCTGTCTATCTATCTACCTAACTACCTATCTATCTCTATCTACGTACCTACTTACCTATCCTGTCTGTCTGTCTGTCCACCCACCCACCCACCTACATTCAATCCTATCTGTCTGTCTGTCTGTCTGTCTATCTACCTACTTTTTATCCTATCTAGCTATCTCGCTATCTACCTACCTACCTACCTATCTACTTTCTATCTTTTCTTTATCTACCTACCTACCTTCTATCCTGTCTGTCTGTTTATCTATCTACCTACCTAACTACCTACCTATCTCTATCTACGTACCTACCTACCTATCCTGTCTCTGTCTGTCTGTCTATCTCTCTCTATCTATCTATCTCTATCTACCTACCTACCTACTTACCTATCTACTTTCTATCCTACCTAGCTAACTACCTACCTACTTTCTAATCTGTCTGTCTGTCTGTCTATCTATCTCTACCTACCTACCTACCTACCTACCTACCTACTTTCAATCCTGTCTGTCTGTCTGTCTATCTATCTATCTATGTACCTACCTACCTACCTACCTACCCCTATCCTGTCTATCTACCTACCTACCTCCTATCCTATCTTATCCTATCCTATCCTATCCATCTACCTACCTACCTACCTACCTACTTTCAATCCTATCTACCTACTTACCTACTTTCAATCCTATCTGTCTGTCTGTCTATCTATCTATCTATCTATCTATGAACCTACCTACCTACCTACCTACCTACCCCTATCCTGTCTGTCTGTCTATCTACCTACCTCCTATCCTATCCTATCCTATCCAGCTACCTAACTACCTACCTACCTACTTTCTATCCCCCCAAAGGATTCACTCCTCAACTTTTGCCGTGTCTTCCTAACAGCTTAGATAGAGGGATACTCGCCTGGATATCATTATGGGGATTCCAGTCGGAATCGAAGATGATGACCGTGTCTGCTGTGGCCAAATTGATCCCTAAACCACCGGCTCGTGTGGAGAGTAAGAAGCAGAATTGCTGAGCTCCTGGGGCTGGAAAGGAATGCTTTGGTGAATAACTGAGAGGGGAAACACCCAAAAAAGGTGAAATATTGAATAATTTGGAATGCTGTTGGTAAATCCTGGCCGCTGGCAACTACTTGCTTGCTACAACCAAGAAGGGGAGAGGAGTCTCAAAAGAGAAAGCCCACCTCCTGTCTCCATATACCCTGTTTCCCTAAATATAAGCCTTTGGAGAGGGGCGGCATACAAATCTAATAAATAATAATAATAATAATAATAATAATAATAATAATAATAATAATAATAATAATCCCTATCCCCAAAATAAGCCCTACTTAAAAACCTGTGCTGCTGCCGCCTGTCCATTCTGTCTGGTTGTTCGCCGGCCATGAGGTGATGCTGGGTGGTGGAGTCAAGCCACCCCACATGCTCCACGCCGGCTTACCTCAAGGCCCCTCAGTCAGGCCATCCACGCCACAATGCCTGCCATGTGCATCAGGAGCCCAAGTGGCCTCCAGCCCACTTCTGCTTGCTCGCGGCCACAACAGAGCAGGCAACTAAGCAGATGTGTCAGTGTTGCGGCCATGAGGTGAGGCAGGTGTTGGGTGGGCTGCCTGTGGGGCCTCTGAGGCATAGGCTGATGTGGGGATCATGGGCCAGCTCCACCCCCACCTCACCTTCTGGCTTTGGCACATCACTCGGCCTCCTGCTCTGTTGCGGCTGCGGGGCAGATTTCAGACTGTAGGTGGCTTGGCCGCAGAGGCCTTGAGATAAGCTGGTGCAGGGGCAACAGGCAGCCCTACCCCCCCACATACACAGCTGCACCACACGGCCTCCTGCCCCACTGTGAACAAGTAGAATAAGTGGGCCTCCCATACATGGGAAAAATAAGACACACACACCCCAAAAAAATTAAGCCCTAGTGCAGTGATGGTAAACCTTTTTGGTTCATGTGCCAAAAAGATGTGTGTGTGTGTGTGCACGAGCACGTGTGCACGTGCCCACACCCATTTCCTCCCCCCTACGCATGTGCACCCCCCTGCACTGCCCCTGTACATGTGCATAACACCCTCCCCACCCCAGTCCCTGCACATGCGCCCCGGCCTCAGTGAAGCCTGAGACGGTAAAAAAACGGGCAAACTGGAAGTTCAGAAAAACAGACTTCTGGTTTGCCTGTTGTGTTGTTTTTCACACTCCGGGGCTTCAGGAAACTTCCCTCAAGCCTCCGGAGGGTGAAAAACAGCACAATGGACAAACCGGAAGTCTGTTTTTCTGAACTTCTGCTTTGCCCGCTGGGCAGTTTTTCGCAATCCGGGGCTTCCGTGAAGCTTCCCTGCAGCCTCCGGACGGTGAAACGGCCTTCCCCCCAAAGCCCAAAACCAGCTGGCTAGCACATGCGTAAGGTGCATACGTGTGCCACAGGTTCGTCATTGTGGCCCTAGTACTTATTTTGGGGCCCAAAAGAAAAATAAGATTCGGTCTTATTTTTGGAGAAACCCGGGTAATAACCACAAATGACTTTTGTACTCACCGTTGAACCTATCTATGGCTTCTTGGCGCAAGGCTCCGGTAATACCGCCATCTATCCGTTCATACTTGTAGCCCTCATAGTCAAGGAAATCCTCAAGCAGATCCAGCATTTTGGTCATCTGGAGGGGGAAAAAAGACACCCTCCCTGTTAATACTATGTACGCTTAAATGTATTGAAATATTGTTGCTTTAAGAGTTAAGTGTTACAGATGGCCACAAGAGGGAGCCAGAAGCGTGATTTTCTCTCTCTCTCTGATTCTCAATGCTATTTCTGTTATGTTCTCTGAGACTGCTGTAGTAGGAACCGTGTGTTCAAATGATGGTTTATGTATTTGTAAGCTAAACAAGTAAGACATATAGTTTTGTATACGTATTGACTGATTTAACTGTGTATGACTAGGACTGTTCTTGACTAAGACATTTGACAAAGTAAATAATAATTAATACACAATGTATCTGGATTGTATTACTAAACCATTACTCATATCTCTGGGCTATAGAAACATAGAAACATAGAAGACTGATGGCAGAAAAAGACCTCATAGTCCATCTAGTCTGCTCTTATACTATTTTTTGTATTTTATCTTAGGATGGATATATGTTTATCCCAGGCATGTTTAAATTCAGTGACTGTGGATTTACCAACCACGTCTGCTGGAAGTTTGTTCCAAGGATCTACTACTCTTTCAGTAAAATAATATTTTCTCATGTTGCTTTTGATCTTTCCCCCAACTAACTTCAGATTGTGTCCCCTTGTTCTTGTGCTCACTTTCCTATTAAAAACACTTCCCTCCTGGATCTTATTTAACCCTCTGACATATTTAAATGTTTCGATCCTGTCCCCCCTTTTCCTTCCGTCCTCCAGACTATACAGATGGAGTTCATGAAGTCTTTCCTGATACGTTTTATGCTTCAGACCTTCTGCCATTCTTGTAGCCCATCTTTGGACCCGTTCAATTTTGTCAATATCTTTTTGTAGGTGAGGTCTCCAGAACTGGACACAGTATTACAGTATTCCAAATGTGGTCTCACCTGCGCTCTATATAGCGGGATCACAATCTCCCTCTTCCTGCTTGTTATACCTCTAGCTATGCAGCCAAGCATCCTACTTGCTTTTCCTACTGCCCGACCACACTGCTCACCCATTTTGAGACTGTCAGAAATCACTACCCCTAAATCCTTCTCTTCTGAAGTTTTTGCTAACACAGAACTGCCAATGCAATACTCAGATTGAGGATTCCTTTTCCCCAAGTGCATTATTTTACATTTGGAAACATTAAACTGCAGTTTCCATTGCTTTGACCATTTATCTAGGAAAGCTAAATCATTTACCATATTACAGACCCCCTCCAGGAATATCAACCCTATTGCACATTTTAGAGTCATCGGCAAATAGGCAAACCTTCCCTACCAAACCTTCCCCTATGTCACTCACAAACATATTAAAAAGAATAGGACCCAGAACAGACCCTTGTGGCACATCGCTTGTAACCAGTCTCTGCTCAGAATACTCGCCATTAACAATAACTCTCTGATGTCTATGCTTCAGCCAGCTTGAAATCCACTGAACTATCCAGGGATTAAGTCCAATCTTCACTAATTTATCTATCAGCTCTTTATGTGAAACCGTATCAAAGGCTTTGCTGAAGTCCAGATAGGCAATATCCACGGCACCACCTTCATCCAACACCTTTGTGACATAGTCAAAGAAATCAATAAGATTAATCTGACATGATTTGCCTTCAGTAAAGCCATGCTGATTTGGGTCCAATAAGTTATTGTTTTTGAGTAGAGTCTCCATCATTTTAACTACAACTGATGTCAAGCTAACTGGCCTGTAGTTACCAGCTTCTTCTCTACTGCCCTTCTTGTGGATAGGCACAACACTGGCCATTCTCCAATCCTCAGGAACATCTCCTGTTAACAGGGATTTGTTAAACAAATCAGTCAGGGGGGTAGCAATGACAGATCTGAGTTCTTTAAGAACTCTGGGATGGATGCCATCTGGACCCATTGCCTTATTTATCTTTAATCGTTCAAGTTCTTCTAAGACATCGGCTTCTAAGATCACTGGAGCTGAGTCCGTACAGCTGGAAGCAATGCTATATCCCTCTATAGTATTATTTTGTAAGATGTCTTTTGAGAAAACTGAACAGAAGTAGCTATTGAAATGGTCAGCAACCTCCTTATTCCCATCAATTTTTCTGGCAAAGCTGTCACCACCACCCCAACTCCAAAAAATACTGATTACACACACACACACACACACACACGCAGCATTTTACCTGGGAGAAGATAAGCACCCGGTGGCCCTGCTCCTTCAGTTTCCTAAGCATCTTCTGCAGTAGCATCAGTTTCCCAGAGGCCTTGATCAGAGCTCCCCCTTCATAGGCACCGCTTGGCAGCTTGGGAGATTCCTGCAGGGACAAAAAAGGCAGCAGTCACTCTTTGTGCAGAAAAATAACATTGGGGGCAATGGGGGGGGAGGTAAAGTGGTACCTCTACTTACAAACTTATTTCATTCCGTGACCAGGTTCTTAAGTAGAAAAGTTTGTAAAAGAAGCAAAAGTTTCCCATAGGAATCAATGTAAAAGCAAATAAGGCGTGCGATTGGGGAAACCACAGGAAGGGCCAAGGCCCTGTTTCCTCCCAGGAGATTCCTAGAGAGGCCCCACGGAGGCTTCTCCCTACCTTTTCCGGCCCTGCTTCCTCCTAGGAGATTCTTAAGAGGCCCCACAAAGGCTTCTCCCCACCTTTTCTGGCCCTGTTTCCTCCTAGGAGATTCCTAGAGAGGCCCCACGGAGGCTTCTCCCTACATTTTCCGGCCCTGCTTCCTCCTAGGAGATTCTTAAGAGGCCCCACAAAGGCTTCTCCCCACCTTTTCTGGCCCTGTTTCCTCCTAGGAGATTCCTAGAGGCGCCACAGAGGCTTCTCCCCACCTTTTCTGGCCCTGTTTCCTCCTAGGAGATTCCTAGAGAGGCCCCACGGAGGCTTCTCCCTACCTTTTCCGGCCCTGCTTCCTCCTAGGAGATTCTTAAGAGGCCCCACAAAGGCTTCTCCCCACCTTTTCTGGCCCTGTTTCCTCCCAGGAGATTCCTAGAGAGGCCCCACAGAGGCTTCTCCCCACCTTTTCTGGCCCTGTTTCCTCCTAGGAGATTCCTAGAGAGGCCCCACGGAGGCTTCTCCCTACCTTTTCCGGCCCTGCTTCCTCCTAGGAGATTCCTAGAGAGGCCCCACAGAGGCTTCTCCCCACCTTTTCTGGCCCTGTTTCTTCCCAGGAGATTCCTAGAGAGGCCCCACACAGGCTTCTCCCCACCTTTTCTGGCCCTGTTTCCTCCCAGGAGATTCCTAGAAAGGCCCCACAAAGGCTTCTTCTTGCCTTTTCCAGTTACAGTTTTGGAGGCTCGGGTTTGTAAGTGGAAAATGGTTCTTGAGAAGAGGCAAAAAAATCTTGGAACACCTGGTTCTTATCTAGAAAAGTTCATAAGTAGAGGCGTTCTTAGGTAGAGGCACCACTGTACTAAGTTTTTTGGATGAGGAGGGAGGGAAAGGCTGGGGAACCGGATGAAGGAGCTGATTTGCCAACCAAGGATCCGAGATTAAATGTGGAGTATATCTCTTGAGTGTGGTTGTTTTCTTGCAGTCATTTCAGGACCCATCTAGGCAATGTCATCAGCACTTGAAAGGGGTATGATTTATGGGAAGGGGGAGGAAGGTGGTGGTGGAGGAGGAGAAGGAGGATGAGGAAGAGGAGGGGGAAGGGAAATGAAGAAAGAGAGAGAGAGGGAGGGAGGGAAGAAGGAAAGAAAGAAAGAAGGAAAGAAAGAAAGAAAGAAGGAAGGAAGAAAAAAAAGAAAAGGAAAGAAAGAAAGAGAGGGAGGGAGGGAGGGAAGGAAAGAAAGAAAGAAAGAAGGAAAGAAAGAAAGAAGAAAGGATGGAAGAAAAGGAAAGAAAGAAAGAGAGAGAGGGACGGAGGGTGGGAAGAAGGAAAGAAAGAAGAAAAGGAAGAAAAGGAAAGAAAGAAAGGGAGGGAGGGAGGGAAGGAAAGAAAGAAAGAAGGAAAGAAAGAAAGAAGGAAAGAAAGAAGGAAAGAATGAAAAGGAAGAAAAGGAAAGAAAGAAAGAAAGAAAGAAAGGGAGGGAGGGAAGAAGGAAAGAAAGAAAGAAGGAAAGAAAGAAAGAAGGAAGGAAGGAAAGAAAGAAAGAAAGAAAGAAAGAAAGAAAGAAAGAGAAAGAAGTAGAGGACAATGATGTTCTTGAGCCCCTCGAAAGAACGCTTGGTGGCTGCACCTGCTCCCTCCTGAAAATCCCCCCTCCCAAGTTCCCATAAGCACCAGGCCTTCTATAGATAGTGTGGCAAACCATTAATTTATCCCCAACTTCTGCACTGGCTTGATAGGCGGGGTAGTAGACAGAATAGCAAAACAGCCCTGCTTCCCCCTCCCTCTCCCTCCTTCTCCTCTCCCCCCCCCCCCCCGCTGCTCCCCAATGCTCTGGCACCCGCTGGGCTGGTCAATGTACCATGGCAGCGACGGGGAAGAGGTAGGGGTGGTTGCAGCATTTCTTCAAGTCCATCATGATGTTCAACAAGGAGACCTGGTTCCCACCGCCGCGGGAGTTCAGAGCTTCAAAGTTGCGAGTCAGTATGTATTTGTAATATTTCCTGATTTGGGGGGAAAGGAGGGTTTAGAAGGGGAAAGAATAAGAAGGGGAATAATGCAAGAATCCCACTTACTCACAGAAGCGCATACAATAACTCTATGGGGGCAGCGGAGAAATCCCACAACTACCGTATTTTTCGGAGTGTAAGACGCACTTTTCCCCCTCTAAAAGGGGCTGAAAATTTGGGTGCGTCTTATACCCCAAATGTAGCCGTTCCCCCCCCCCCCCCTCCAGCTTTAATGAGATGCTAAGCTTCTTCCGGCTTGCAGGATTTTTTCATTGATACTTCCTCCGAATAAGGTTTTTTTTAAAGCCCTAACCAGTTGCCTTTTGAAAGGGGAAAATAATAAAATAAAATAAAATAAAATAAAATAAAAAAAAATAAAATAAAATAAAATAAATAATAAAATAAAAGTGAAGTGAAGTAAAGTAAAATAAAATAAAATTTAAATAAAGACCTTTGGGACAATCTGGAGATTATAGACCATCATCTCCACAGAGACCAAATCATGAATTCCCCATAGAAAGGTGTCGAGACTCCTGTGCTCCCCCCACCCTCCACCAACACTGCCCCGTACTTCTGCATGGGGCTGAGCTCCACCCGAACGATCAGCTCCGTCTTGGCCGGCATGTTCTTGAAGACGTCGGCTTTGAGCCGACGCAACATGTGAGGACCAAGCAAGTCGTGGAGTTTCTTAATTTGATCCTCCTTGGAGATATCCGCAAATTCCTCCAGGAATCCTTCCAGGTTGCTGGGAGAGAGAGAGACACACACACACAATCAAATGCCAAACACAGGCAAGTCCTCGACCTACGACGGTTCACTGAGTGACCGGTCCAAGTTACAAAGGCACGGAAGGTACCAAGGAAAGAATAGTGGAGATAAATTTAGAAAAATGATACAAACAGATCAAAGATATGGCAGAGACAATAACGATTCTTAAAATGGAAACAGGTACATTATTCTTTTAAGAGTTTATAAAATATAGAAAAAAATAAAGAGAACGAAAGGGATGGAAGAATTATGGGTGGCTGCTCTACATCAGGGTCTCCAACCTTGACAACTTTAAGACTCGTGGACTTCAATTCCCAGAATTCCTCACCCAGCAATTTTTCCCCCCTTCACTTTGCTGAAGTCAAGATATATTATGCTTACTGCATACCCACCAACTATTAAGAAAGTTACCCTACACGATTTATTTATTTTATTTATTTAGTCCAATACACAATGAGGGATTTAGTGGGTATATATATATATATATATAGTAAAATACATGATGAAGGTTATAGAGGAGATACTCATAGTAAAATATATCTAAGAAAGAATAGAATAGAAGTTATAGGAATAGAACATATCAATGAAAGAATAGAAGAAGAGATATAGGAATAGAAGAAAGGTATAGGAGATATAGGAGAGGAATAGGACAGGGGACGGAAGGCACTCTAGTGCACTTGTACTCGCCCCTTACTGACCTCTTAGGAATCTGGATAGGTCAACCGTAGATAATCTAAGGGTAAAGTGTTGGGGGTTTGGGGATGACACTATGGAGTCCGGTAATGAGTTCCACGCTTCGACAACTCGGTTACTGAAGTCATATTTTTTACAGTCAAGTTTGCAGCGGTTAATATTAAGTTTAAATCTGTTGTGTGCTCTTTTGTTGTGGTGGTTAATTGGCTGAGAATTCTGGGAGTTGAAGTCCACAAGTCTTCAAGACATCTCCCCCAAGCTGATAGACTTTATGTATGGTATGCTTGTATTGTATGTTTTTTAAATGACGGGTTTTTTAAAATACTTTCTTTTAATACTGTATTAGATTTGTTACATTGTATATTGTTATTATTATTGTTGTGAGCCGCCCCGAATCTGCGGAGAGGGGCGGCATACAAATCTAATTATTATTATTAAATTATTATTATTAAGTGGTCAAGGTTGGAGATCCCGGTTGAAGACTTGTGGACTTCAACTCCCAGAATTCCCTAGGTCTTTTTTTTCCCCTTCACTTTGCTGAAGTCAAGACATATTACCCACCATCTACGAAGGAAGTTACCCGATGTGGCTGGCCGAAGAACTCTGGGAGTTGAAGTCCTCCATGAGTCTTAAATTGACCAAGATTGGAGACCCCTGCACTACATACCCAACAGCAAGAGATAAGTATTGGGGCAGATGAAATACATTGGCTTACCTAAATGTTCCTTCTATGTGCGTTGTGGGAGTGTTCAAGCATGGGTTAACTTCTTGTCTGTTAACCAGGGACTGAGTAAGAAATATCTGGCCATTCTTCCTCCTCGGCCCCCACTGACCCAGTTGTTTTACGAAGCTACTTGTAGATAGCCACATGGAAATTCAAGGCTTGTACCTTGGACCAGAACAGCCACAGGGTGAATTGGACTCTCCCGCAGTGTACATAGAAGACACGTTCAGGTAAGACAATGTTCATTCTCCTGTGCACTGCTTGAAGAGTCCAAGCATGGGATGTATCCGAGCGTAAGTCTCAAGGGTGGGAAGAAGTCTGCTCCAAGGTCCCAAAGTGGAATGAACCCTGATTAGAACTCTCCTACCAAGCAAAGCCTCTGCTGGAGCAAAGGAATCAAGTTTATAATGTCTGATAAACGGTGGTGGAGTTATCCAGGTCACCATGCTGCAGATGTCCTCAGTGGAGGCCGCAAGTAGTGGCCTGTCTTGTCCAGAGTCAGAATTACACCTAGCCCTTGCTAAATTTAATGTGTATCTAATAAATAGACTTTGGAAAGAAGATGGATTCCTTGAGGATTATTTTTTGGGACATGTTACTTGGAGGTTCAACAACAAGATCCCATGGGAGAAGCGTGAAAGATTTACCAAAAGAATTGAATTTTTTAAAAAGGGCAAGAGATGATGGGATAAATATAGAATATGGTGGCTATTTTGTTCTGAGTTACAAAGAGAGAGAGAGACAGAAAGTAGAAATTGGGTAAATTGTATTATTCATACTGATATATAATAGAATGTGTTATAAATTATAATGTATACACAAATGTTAGAAATTGAAAGATTATGATTAAGTATATCTATGACAATTGTTGAGTATTGTACCACATGACTCTTGACAAATGTTATCTTTTTCTTTTGTGTACACTGAGAGCATGTGCACCAAGACAAATTCCTTGCGTGTCCAATCACCCTTGGCCAATAAAGAATCCTATTCTATTCTATTCTATTCTATTCCAAATAGTATTAGTAATATTGTGTATAAAGTATATAAAGCAGATGGAGACTGCAGCCAAGAAATTAAAAGACACTTGCTCCTGGGGAGGAAACCAAAGGCAAATCTAGACAGCAGACTAAAAAGCAGAGACATCACCCTCCCAACAAAAGTATGTCGTAGTCGTTCCCGACTCTAGGGGGCAGTGCTCATCTCCGTTTCCAAGCCGAAAAGCCAGCGCTGTCCGAAGACAATTCCTTGGCCATGTGGCTATCGTGACTAAATGCCAAAGGCACACGGAACTCTTCCCACTATTTTCCCACTTGCATTATTTACGTGCGCTGAGTTGGCAGAAACGGGGACGAGTCACAGGAGCTCACTCCGTTATGCGGCGCTAGGGATTTGAACTGCCGACCTTTCTGATCGACGAGCTCCGCACCTTAGCCGCTGAGCCATAGCGTCCCTATAGGACAGGAGGAGTCATCCCTAAAGGGTCAAAAGGACCATCACAAAAAGGGGGAAACCAGAATTCCGGCAATATCCAGTCTGCCCAGTAGAGGGAGCCGTTTTGCCAGACACAAAACTTTTGTGAAGCAGAGAAAACAACTGTTAAGTTTTTCCAAAATCCGCTCTGCATTGCACACATACCCACAACCAAAGAGATGGGCTCTTGTAGGTCACCCCTCAGGTATTGCAAAGGTATCTTGTCAGCAAGAATACCCCTGCTTCCTCTAGAATGCAAGAATGTCCAACTTTGGCAACTTTTTAAGATTCATGGGCTTTAACTCCAAGGTTACCACAATATAAAAACAGATGTTGAGATTCTGGAAAGAGTGCTGAAAAGAGTACTGGCCAGAATAGCCAACACTCCAGAAGATAGGGAAGTCTTAATACCACTCTACTAAGACCAGGGAAGTCTTAATACCACTCTACTAAGACCAGGGAAGTCTTAATACCACTCTACCATGCCCTGGTCCGACCACACCTGGAGTACTGTATTCAGTTCTGGTCAACACACTTCAAAAGAGACATTGAAACTCTGGAGAAGGTGCAAAAAAGAGCAACCAAGATGATTAAGGGACTGGAAACCAAGACTTACAAAGAGAGACTGAGGGAACTGGGCATGGATAGCCTAGAGAAAAGGAGGGCCAGAGCGGACATGATAGCAGTCTACAGGTATACGAGGGGATGTCACAGAGAGAAGGGGATCACTTTATTCGCCAGGGCACCAGAGGGCCGGATGAGGAACGGCTGGAAGCTGACCAAGGAGAGATTCAACATGGAGATAAGGAGGACGGTCAGAGCGATCAACCAATGGAACAATCTACCAGCGGACATTGTGAACTCCAACACTCTGGACATTTTTAAGAGAAGATTGAACTGCCACTTGACTGGTGTGCTATAGGGTTCCTGCTTGGGCAGGGGGTTGAACTTGATGGCCGTCATGGTCCCTTTCAACTCTAACAATAAATAAATGAATAGGAGCAAAATACAGAAGGATCTTAACAAACCTGAACAATGGGCGCTACCTAACAAAATGAAATTTGATGGTGAAAGAAGTCAGGTTCTATTTTTACGCAAGAAAAACCAAACTCACAGGTACAGTATATGGGGTACATTGCTTAATAGTAGTAACTGTGAGAGGGATCTTGGAGTCCTAGTGGACATAAGGCCTTGGTAAGGCCACACTTGGAATACTGCATTCAGTTTTGGTCGCCACAATGCCAAAGGGAGGTTGAGACTCGAATATCCAAAAAGGATATTGCGCTGGGAGAAACACAGAAACATAGAAGACTGACGCAGAAAAAGACCTCATGGTCCATCTAGTCTGCCCTTATATTATTTTAGGATGGATATATGTTTATCCCAGGCATGTTTAAATTCAGTTCCTGTGGATTTATCTACCATGTCTGCTGGAAGTTTGTTCCAAGGATCTACTACTCTTTCAGTCAAATAATATTTTCTCATGTTGCTTTTGATCTTTCCCCCAACTAACTTCAGATTGTGTCCCCTTGTTCTTGTGTTCACTTTCCTATTAAAAACACTTCCCTCCTGAACCTTGTTTAACCCTTTAACATATTTAAATGTTTCGATCATGTCCCCCCTTTCCCTTCTGTCCTCCAGACTATACAGATTGAGTTCATTAAGTCTTTCCTGATACGTTTTATGCTTAAGACCTTCCACCATCCTTGTAGCCCGTCTTTGGACCCGTTCAATTTTGTCAATATCTTTTTGTAGGTGAGGTCTCCAGAACTGGACACAGTATTATTCCCAATGGGGTCTCACCTGCGTTCTATACAGCGGAATCGTAATCTCCCTCTTCCTGCTTGTTATACCTCTAGCGATGCAGCCAAGCATCCTACTTGCTTTCCCTACCGCCTGACTGCACTGTTCACCCATTTTGAGACTGTCAGAAATCATTACCCCTAAATCCTTTTCTTCAAAAGAGAAGACTCTATGGTGGGGGAACCGGACTTCCGGTCATCTGCAGAATTGACTTGGGGGAGGGAGGGGGGGGGGACTTCCGGTGAGGACCTTTGTGGCTCTTTGAGTGTTTTAAGGCTGCCGACCCCTGGTCTAGTCTAATGAAGAGAAGGACTAAGGGGGAGAGAACATTTGAGGGGCTGCCCCCAAAAAGAAGGGAGTCAACCGATCTTCCAAAGTACCCGAAGGCAGAACAAGAAGCCACTTAAAACTATGGAGGAAATTTCCCTAGAGCGAGAAACAACTAACCAGTGGAATGACTTGCCACTAGAGGTTGTGGGGGCTCCATCAATGGAGGTTTTGAAGAAAAGACTGGTATTGTTTTTCCTGTCTGAGCAGGAGGCTGGACTAGAACAGTGATTTTCAACCTTTTTTGAGCTGCGGCACATTTTTTACATATACAAAATAATGAGGCACCTTGAGCGGGGGGGGGGGGGCTAAAAAAAGTTTGGACAAAAAAAATTATCTCTCTCTATCTTCCTCCCTTTCGCTCTATTTCTCTCCCTCTTTCTCGCTCTTCCTTCCTCTCTCTCCATCCCTCTTTCTCTCTTCCTTCCTTCCTCTCTTTTTTGCTCTCTTTCTATCTCCCTCCTTCCCTGCCTCTCTTTCTCTCTCTCTCTTGTTTTCTTTCTCTTTCTCTCTCTTGCTTTCTTTCTTTCTCTTGCTTTCTCTCTCTCTCTTGCTTTCTTTCTCTCTCTCTCTTGCTGAGCTTCACGGCACACCTGACCATGTCTTGCGGCACACTACTGTGCCGCGGCACACTGGTTGAAAAACACTGGACTAGAAGACCTCCAAGGTCCCTCTCCAACCCTTTTACTCCGTTAATTCCCTGGCCTGACTGGGAAGTCCTCCATACCCGTGATCTAACTCCCAGCATTGCCCGATAATTAAGAGAGGGGAAGATAAAGGGCTCGTTTGAAGGCAGAGAAATCTCAAAGTGTTGTTCCATTGGGTTTAAACTTTTTTACTTGTTCTTATTTATGTATCGGAGTATTTTAGATTTTTATCACATTTTCACTGCTGTAAGCCGCCCTGAGTCCGCAAGGAGAAGGACGGCCTATGAATTTAATAAACAAATAAATAAAGTTTCCAGATCCCAAGAAGGAAAAGCCGAAATAATCCTTGATGTTAGATTGAAAGGCAAAGGGAGAGAGCAAATGAAAGACCGCGAGTCTGGAGGCGTCCGGGCCTGTCCCGAGTTCGAAAGCAACGGGAAAAGAAGCGGGAGGGGAGGGGCCTACTTGAATCTCTCTGGTGTGAGGAAGTTCAGGAGGTGGAACAGCTCCTCCAGGTTGTTCTGCAACGGCGTCCCCGTCAGGAGCAGCTTGTGGTCAATCTTGTAACCGTTGAGCACCCTGAAGAACTGAAATCGAGAGCAGAGGGACATTTTAAGGGACCACCGCCACTGCTTTTCCCCTTTTCTTCCTCCCCAGCCCCTGCCTCCCTGCTACCGCCACCGCCATTCTCACCTTGGACTGGTTGTTCTTGAGCCGGTGGGCTTCGTCGACCACAAGGCAGGCCCACCGGATGGAGGCCAAGGCCGCCTGGTCAATAGTGACCAGCTCGTACGAAGTCAGGAGGACATGAAACTTCACCTGAGCTTCTCTCTGAGGTGGGGGGGGGGGGAGAGAAAAGAGGGCGTCAGTGGCTTCACTCACCTGTCTAGGATGAATTCAATTTAATTTAATTGATTAGATTTGTGAGCCGACCGACACCTTTCGGACTGTGGGCAGCGTACAACAAGTAAATGGAGCATGCGAACCACCCCGCCCCTCAGCTAACAGGTAAAACACAGGTATTTAATATGCATTGTTAGAATGTCTAGGTAATATAATAAATCTTCAGCAAACTTTAAGCAGAGTAAATGTAGCAATGTGGGTTCACCAGTCAATGAATCGGTACCAAATAGAACAATAT
This sequence comes from Erythrolamprus reginae, assembly GCF_031021105.1. Classification (NCBI taxonomy): domain Eukaryota; kingdom Metazoa; phylum Chordata; class Lepidosauria; order Squamata; family Dipsadidae; genus Erythrolamprus; species Erythrolamprus reginae. The sequence goes on from NC_091963.1 coordinate 149,765,663, forward strand.
TATTATATACAGGGAGGCAAATAAACAATAGTAGTTACACAGTCCAATATCATACACATCCTAATAATGGTTCACAAACCAGGTTAACGCACACAGCAAAAATATACACACAGCAAATATAAATCTCTCTTTTATAAACTCCCCCAATAGGAACATCGTTGGCTCCCTCTAATGGCCAACCAGCAAATGACTCTTAAAGGTACAGTCTTAAACTTACATTGTTAGCTTCTGCATTGCAACACCCGACATAGTCGCATACAGTACACTAACATGCGTTTCACAAACTTTCCTCTAGGGGGTTTAAGGCACCAGACTAGAAAGTGGGGGTTCTAGTCCAGGCACAGGCCGGGGTGGCGCAGCAGGTAGAGTGCTGTACTGCAGGCCACTGAAGCTGACTTGTAGATCTGAAGGTCAGCAGTTCAAATCTCATCACCAGCTCAATGTTGACTCAGCCTTCCATCCTTCCGAGGTGGGTCAAGTGAGGACCCGGATTGTGGGGGCAATAGGCTGGCTCTGTTAAAAAGTGCTATTGCTAACATGTTGTAAGCCGCCCTTAGTCTAAGGAGAAGAGTGGCATAAAAATTGAATGAATGAATGAATGAATGAATGAATGAATGAATGAATGAATGAATAAATAAATAAATAAATAAATAAATAAATAAATGGTGAGATTTAGTGTCACCTGAGACAGAAAAGTCTACGGAGAGGGGCGGCATACAAATCTAATAAATAATAATAATAATAATAATAAATAATAAAAGAGGGCTGGATGGCTTTGGGCCAGTCACTAGGAGACGGTGAGCTTTAGTGTTAGGGTGAGTTCAGGCCAATCACCAGGAGACGGTGACTTCTAATCCTGCTTAAGGATGAAATCCACTAGGCGACTGGGCCATTCAGCTGGAAACTGGGAGTTCTAGTCCGGTACAGGCATGGAAGCCAACTGAATGACTTTGGGCCAGTACCAGGAAATACTGTTCTAAGGGAAATTGTCAAGATGGCCCAATTGGAATCTTCCCCAAGGTGAAGGACTCAACATCACAGACTTTCATGTCTCATATCCAGACAACAGTCAATCAAATATCTCCAACAGACACAGGAGTAGATCAGGATGGATAGATATTTAGATAGATAGATAGATAGATAGATAGATAGATAGATAGATAGATAGATAGATGGAGAGAGAGAGATGGAATAGGTAGATGGATAGATGGATGGATGGAATAGGTGGATGGATGGATGGATGGATAGCTAGCTAGATGAGATAGATAGATATAGAAATAGAAAGATGACAGACAGACAGGTATAGATGAATAAATATAGTTAGTTAGATAAATATAGATAAATAAATATAGACAGATATAGAGATAGATAGATAGATAGACAGATAGATAGATGGATGGATGGATGGATGGATGGATGGATAGATAGAAGGATAGATAGAGATAGATAGATAGATAGATAGATAGATAGATAGATAGATAGATAGATAGATAGATAGAAGGATATATAGATATAGAAATAGAAAGATGACAGACAGACGGGTATAGATGAATAAATATAATTAGATAAATATAGATAGATAAATAAATAAATAAATAAATAAAGACAGACAGACAGACAGACAGACAGATATAGAGATAGGGAGGGAGGGAGGGAGGGAGGGAGAGAGACTATATATTCTCCTTCACTTACCTTCATTTTGAAGGCTTTCTTCCCGCCTTTGATGGCATTGTCCTCGAAGGAAAACTCATTCTCCCGGATGATCGAACGGCTGTCTTTGTCTCCCGTGTAGGTCACCACGTAGAAATTTGGCGCCCACATATGAAATTCCCGTTCCCAGTTGATGATGGTGGATAGAGGGGCACTGACCAAGAAGGGCCCCTTGGTGTGGCCCTGGATAGGGGAGGGGGACAAAAAAGGAGGACAGCGGGTCAGGGATGAACTACAGGTAGTCCTCGACTTACCACAGTTCATTTAGCGACTGTTTGAAGGGAACAAAGGGATTGGGAAGGGAAAGCGAGCGACGGCCGTTTTTCCACCCTTACAACCATTGTGGCAACTTCAGCGGTTACATAATCAAAATTTTATTCAGCTGCCAAGCGACTTGTACTTATCACTGTTTCAGCACCGCTTGGGGGTCACGCAATCCCCTTTTGCGGCAATGGGGCAGCCAGATTTCACTTAACAACAGTAGTGATTCACACAATTGTGGCAAAGGGAGCAAAACTCACTTAACAACGGTCTCATTGAACATCAGCAAAAATATTGCTCAGTTGTGGCCGTAAAATGAGGAATGCCTGTATTATAATATTACAATTGTAACAATATGTTGTATCATTCCAGTTTTAATAGCAATAGCACTTAAGACTTTATATATACTTTTTTACAATATTTTACAGCCCTCGGGTTTACAGTTAGCCTCTTGCCTCTCCAACAATCCGAGTCCTCGCTTTACCACGGAAGGACAGAAGGACGAGTCAACCTTGCGGGAGGGAGGAAGGAAGGAAAATAAAGGAAGGAAGGAAGGAAGACAGGAAGGAAGGAAGGAAGAAGAGGGAGGGAGGAAGGAAGGAAGGAAGACAGGAAGGAAGACAGGAAGGAAGGAAGGAAGGAGAGGGAGGAAGGAAGGAGAGGGAGGAAGAAGGGAGGAAGGAAGGAAGACAGGAAGGAAGACAGGAAGGAAGGAAGGAAGACAGGAAGGAAGGAAGGAAGACAGGAAGGAAGGAAGGAAGACAGGAAGGAAGGAAGACAGGAAGGAAGGAAGGAAGACAGGAAGGAAGACAGGAAGGCAGGAAGGAAGGAAGGAAGGAAGACAGGAAGGAAGACAGGAAGAAGAGGGAGGGAGGAAGGAAGGAAGACAGGAAGGAAGGAAGGAAGACAGGAAGGAAGGAAGACAGGAAGGAAGGAAGAAGAGGGAGGGAGGAAGGAAGGAAGACAGGAAGGAAGGAAGGAAGACAGGAAGGAAGGAAGGAAGGAAGGAAGGAAGGAAGGAAGGAAGGAAGTCAACCTCAGGCAGTCGGGCAGAAGTAGCCTGCAAGACCGCATTCTAACCATCACGCCACGATGGTGGTCCTGTGCTTTATTATATTGAACGGACAGATCCCACTGGGTCAAAAGCATCCCACAAAAAGAGCTCAAAGAAGATGGATTGATGACATTGGCAAGAGTGGCTGGTCCAATGGGCCAAAGAAAACTTAGGACCGTATGGGTTGGAAACCTGGGAAACCTGAGATAAATAGATCAGTTGCCCTCTCTGCTCCTGCTGCCTGGTCACACTTTGTTTTAAAACTGTTACCCTCTGGAAGATGATACAGGACAATAAAACAAGGATAAATAGGCTGAAAAACAGCTTTTATCCCAGGGCAAGTAACCGTGTTGAATTCTACGGTATAGTGCAATACTAATGCAATTACAGGAGTTTCCAATGCAATCGTATAGAAGGTGTAGTATGTGTGTTTGTGTTTTATTTTTATAGTTATACTGTAATGTAGACTGAAGATGGTGTTTAATTCCATTGTACAAGGTGCAATGACAATAATCAGTGGTCCTCAACTTTTCCAATGCCGCAACCCCTTAATACAGCTCCTCATGCTGCGGTGACCCCCAACCATAAGCCCAGCGCCAATTCTCCTAACAGAGCTTTAAGATGATTGGCAGGAAGGTCAGAGGGACAGCCCCACTGTAAACGCCTGATTGGTCAGATTGCAAAAATGTGTTCCAAGGAGCCAGAATAGAAGCTTTAGTTCCTAACACCATGGGGAATTTGCCTTTCCCTAGGGTCTTAGGCAACTCCTGTGAAACGGTCGTTCGACCCCCAAAGGGGTCCCGATCCCTAGGTTGAGAACCGCTGCTATAAATGAAAAGAGGACTCTGAAAACTCTGTAACTTGGAACAAACTATATGATTGGCTGGAAAAGAGAGCAAAATAAACCAGTAAATAATTAATTTAGAGGGCAAATATGACGATTCTTAACCTCATTAAAATGGAACAATTATATCAATGAATAATAACTAAATATGTTAATGGAAAAGGTTACATAAGCATGGATTTATTGTCACTAAAATTAACTGTATTATATAGCCCTAGAGGTTACGTAGTGCAGCTATGTGTATTGTATTGTTTCAATTTTGTATATATGTAAATAAGTCAATAACAATTTAAAAAATACAATAAAGTAAACTAACAGAGACCATGACTAGAATGATGAACGGTGATTGTATGGATTCAATTGGGCACCACCCAGAGCCCCTCTCTTGAGAGAACCAGGCAGTTCAAAAGGCTGAGATAGATAGATAGATAGATAGATAGATAGGTAGATAGGTAGGTAGATAGGTAGGTAGATAGATAGATAATGATAGATAGATAGATAGATAGATAGATAGATAGATAGATAGATAGATAGATAGATAGATGCAGGCAGGCAGGCAGGCAGGCAGGCAGGCAGGCAGGCAGGCAGGCAGGCAGGCAGGCAGGCAGGCAAGAAAAAACAGACAGACAGACATATAGACACAGAGAGAGAGATGATAGATGATAAAGACAGAGAGATATAGCGATATATATATACATTGCAAAAACACAGAGATTGGAACTCCAGCCTGATGATGGTAAATGTGATTTTACCGAAACGTCGCATAGACATGCAAAACATTACACAGGGCAAAACCCGAACTCAGAACAATCTACATACATATACCCGTGAAAATTTACGAAAACAAATATCTTGCCTCTACGGGGAGGACACTTTCCTACTGACTAGGACCTATGAAAAACTTGAAGTCAGAAAAGCCTCCATCTTATGTGATCTCACATTCCTACGCAACTGCAGGGACAAAAAAATAATTCCCAAATACTTCCAACTAAAATTCCACCCAAAAACCCCAACCATAGAGAGGATCCTAAAAAGAACTGAATTAGCCCTAATCAGAAATGAACTCCACAAAAAAAGATTCATACTTGATGAAATCAACAAAAGTCTACTCTCTCTTCACCTTAAAATCAGTAACCAAATACATCCTTTACTCTGGGATAAATTCAAACAAATATCAATCTGGAGGGCAGAAACAGAAACCCAATACAAAACAGACACACATAATAAGAAACTCCAAATACTAGAGGTACAGCAAAAACCCAGCCCTCCACAACAACTTATGACCAAAACAGTACATAACATATCAGACAAGATACTCACCACTACAGAAACCAATATTCTTTCAAAAGGATTTAATTTTGCAATAACTCCAAGACGAATACCAACTGAAAATATCATATGTGGAATTGAAACAACTTTGCATGGGATCAACCCAGATACTGCTAACAAAATTAGACTCCAAGTCACTAATATTCTGTGCTCTAGTAAACCTCCAAAAAGTAACATACAGCAGGAAGAAAGAGAGGCACTTATCAATCTAAAGAAAAACCAGGATATAATAATCCTTCCAGCTGATAAAGGAAACTCCACTATAGTAATGAACACAGCAGAATACAAAGAAAAAATGACAAATCTTCTAAAAAATCCGGCCTACAAACTCCTAAGCACAGATCCTACCACCTACCTAGAAAAAACCACCAAATCTAAAATCAAGGCCTCTCCCATCAGCGAAGAAATCCAGCAAAAAATCATCCCCAGAGAAAAATCTTCCATATGTCCAAAACTCTATGGCCTTCCAAAAATACACAAAGAAGGAATACCTCTCAGGCCAATAGTCAGTTCTATAGGCTCCCCTCTACAAAACCTTGCCAAATTTTTAGCCAAATACCTTCAACCATATACAGAAACTATTACCTCATATGTTCAAAATTCATCCCACTTTATACAAATAATTAAAAAACAAAACCTACAACCCGATGACCTACTTGTAAGTTTCGATGTCGTGTCCCTGTTCACACAAATACCTATTACAGAAGCCTTGACAGCTATCCAAGACAAACACAAACCCCCCAAATATATCCTAGACCTTACCAACCACTGCCTGACCAATACATACTTCATCTATAATGAACAAAGATATAAACAAATAGAGGGAGCCCCCATGGGATCACCTCTATCACCTGTCATAGCCAACCTCTATATGGAATATTTCGAAAATAATGCTTTAGAGCAAGCCAAATACAAACCCAAACTTTGGCTGAGATATGTTGATGATACCTTTGTAATTTGGCCACATGGTAAAGAAAAACTAGACAATTTCCTCACTCATCTCAACAGCCTACACCCCAAAATACAGTTTACTATGGAAACAGAAATCAATGATCAACTTCCCTTTCTAGATGTACTGGTCTATAAAAAACCCAATGGCAGCCTAGGACATACTATCTACCAAAAGAAAACCCATACCAACCGTTATCTAAATGCACACTCACACCACCACCCCGCACAAATCACCTCAGTGGCCAAAACTCTCATCACCAGAACCAAACGCTTAGCTGACCATGAGCACTTAAAAACTGAATTGAACAAACTCAAAGATGTACTAATTTCTAATGGATTCAAAGAGAAAACAATAACAAACCTAATCAATAAAGAGACACCCCCCAAAAAACAAGATCAAGAACAGGACAATGGCACCACCATCCTTCCTTACATCAAAGGCACCACGGATAAAATTAGTAAAATTCTACAAAAACATAACATCAAAACCTCATTTTGCACTAACCAAAAAATATCTAATATCCTAAGGAGCCCCAAAGATAAAATCCAATTAGAATACCAAGGTATCTATGAAATCCCTTGCAAAACATGTGCAGCCACATACATTGGACAAACTAACCGAAGAGTGAGCCAGCGCATGGCAGAACATATGAATGCAGTCAAGAAACAGGAGAAGACCTCCTCCCTTGTCCAGCACATTAAAAGAACAGGGCACGAAATTGACTTTGAAAAAACTAAATTACTCCACAAAACAGAGAATTTATATAAAAGAATCTCTCTAGAAGCTATTGAAATTGAAAAAAGATCTTTTTGTTTAAATAAACGGGATGATACCTCACGTCTGCCAGAGATTTGGAAACCAGCCTTAAACAAAATAAAAACTTCATTATAATCAATATGTCAATCCTTTAATTATTATGATTTTAGAATTTTATATTTGGAAATCAGACTTAAACAAAACACTTCATAATCTTCATACCATTCCTTCTATAACCATGATTACACCAACCAATCAGATCACGGAAGCATAGTCACCCAATCTATTTGCTACATTCAAAGCAAATCTCCACCCCCACACTACATGCTAAGAAGGAATGTCAGTTGCTAATATTCATTTGCAAAAACACAGAGATTGGAACTCCAGCCTGATGATGGTAAATGTGATTTTACCGAAACGTCGCATAGACATGCAAAACATTACACAGGGCAAAACCCGAACTCAGAACAATCTACATATATAGCTATATATATATATATATCGCTATATCTCTCTCTCTGTCTGTCTTTATTATCGATCATCTCTCTCTCTGTGTCTATATGTCTGTCTGTTTTTTCTCATCTGTCTGTCTGTCTGTATCTCTCTCTCTCTCTCTCCTCTCTCTCTCTCTCTCTCTCTCTGTATGTATGTATGTATGTATGTATGTATGTATGTATGTATGTATGTATGTATGTAGGTCTTGGCATATTCGGGTTTCTTCCTGTGTAGGATTTAGAGATTTCTGGTGATGTTTCAACGAGGTCGTCGCCAGAAATCTCTAAATCCTACACAGGAAGAAACCCGAATATGCCAAGACCTTCATACCTGTACCCGTGAAAATCTACAAAATCATACACACACACACACACACACACATATAGAGAGAGAGCTATGGATGGATGGATGGATGGATGGATGGATAATAAAGACAAAGAGACAGAGACAGAGACAGAGAGATAAATAGATGGGTGGATGGGTGGATAGACAGACAGACAGATAAACTTGCTGATCTATATGGGCAAATGTGACCGTGTGTCGCCTTCTCTTCCCTGACTCCATTCCATGCGGCCGTTCTCAGCCTGTTCGCTTTTGTTTTTTCTTTTCCTTTGGGCTCCTGGGAGCCTGGTTACGCCAGGAGAGAGCTCCATTCATAAAAATATTTTTTTTAAAAAAAAAGAAGGCAAAAGCCAGAAGGAGCCAGGTTCCCCTGTGGCTCTGCTGGGATTACTGACACAGCGCCAGCCGCGGCAGCTGTTCGCACGGAAGAGAACAGCTGTTCGCAGAAGGACCCTTTCGCCCGCAGCTGACACGGCGCTCCCTACTACCCACCCAGGAGTCGGTCTTGTTGCCGGAACACAGCAGGGACGTGTATGCCGCCACCGTGGGGGCCAAAGGCTTCCAAAGTGACATTGCGCAGTTGTTAGCCATCACGGCGGAGGAGAGGGTGGGTGGGGGGAGAAACCCCTGCGCTGCGCGTAGCAACAGAGACAGGGCCTCGTGGGGCAGCCAGGCGCATCCCCGCTAAGAAAAAAGATGATTCCCAGAGGTGAGCAAAGCTGGTTTTTGTTTCCCTCCCAGGCGACCGCAAGCTGGCTAAGAGGGAGGGGGGCATCCAACACTTTCTTGGTGCAAATGTGATTCCCCCCCCCCCTACAACCCCCCTAGAGAGTCTGGTCCTAGCCTGAGATCAAGCCCTGTTGAAGAAATCGGCAGTTGGAGCTTTTAGAAGCTGCTGGGCTCCAGCAGAGAGAGAGAAAGAGAGAAAGAGAGAGAGAAAGAATGGAAGAAAGAGAATGGAAGAAAGAAAGAAAAAAGAGAAGGGGAGAGAGAGAAAGAAAATAGGAGAAAGAAAGAGAGAAGGAGGAAAGGAGAAAGAGAGGAAGGAGAGAAATAAAAGAAGGGAGAAATAAAGAAAGACAGAGAGGGAAAGGAGAGAAAAAGCAAGAAAGAGAAAGAGGGACAGAGAAAGAAAATGGGAGAAAGAAAGAGATAGAGGAAGGGAATAGGAGAAAAAAGAGAAAGAGAGGGAAGGAGAAAGAGAGGAAGAAGGGAAGAAAGAAAGAGAGAGGAAGGAGAAAAAGTGAAAAAAGGGACAGAGAAAGAGAGAGAGAGAGATTTAAATGGGAGAAAGGAAAAGAGAAAGAGAAGGGGGGAGAGAGAGAGAGAAAACAGGAGAAAGAAAAAGAGGGAGAAGGGGAGGGAGAAAGAAAGAAAGAGTGAGGGGGGGGAGGAGTGAGAAAGAAAGAAAGAAAGGGGAAGATGAACACAGAGAGAGAAACCTCCCACCCACCCACCCCCTGTTCATCTTTATGAAAAGAGCCTGCAGCTAGAGGGCTTCAGTCAAGTGTGCTGGCAAAAGGAAGGGTGCGCATGTGCTCGCGCACTCACCCACACACAAACTCTATTCAAGAGGAGATGGGACTGCCACCTGGCTGGGGAGATGTAGGGTTTCCTGCCTGGGCTTAATGACCTACAGGTCCCTTTCAACTCTTATAAACAAACAAACACTCTCCTCGCTCTTCTGGCCAGAGGAACCAAGAATGGGGGTTGTGGGGGGCAAAGGAGGCATCCAAAGGAGGCCCCCTCTCTGGATCTGTCCCAGGCAGTCAGGAAGAATGGGAGGGGAGGGAGGAGGAATGGAAGGGGGAGAAAAGGTGGGTAAAATGAGGACCCAGATTGTTTTGGGGGGGGGGGGGGATATGCTGATTCTGTCAACCGCTTAGAGAGAGCTGGAGAAGCTCTGCCGAGCAGCATAGAAGTCTAAGTGCTATTGCTATTGCCTCTAGGATTAATGCTATTGGTTACACAAGATTATATTTAAAAAACCCAACTCATGGCTGGACTTCTCTCTCTCTCCCTCCCCCCCTCTTTCTTTCTCCCATTTTCTCTGTCCTTTTCTCTTTCTTGCTTTTTTCTCCTTTTCCTTTTTCTTGCTCTCTCTCTTTCTCCCCTTCTTCCTCTCTTTCTTTCTTTCATCTTCCCTCTTTCTCTTTCTTTCTTATTCTCTTCCTCTCTCTTCCTCTCTCTTTCTTTCACCCATTTTCTCTTTGCCCCTCTTTCTTTTTCTTGCTTTTTCTCTCCTTTCTCTCTTTCTCTCTCTCTCTTTCTTCCTCTCCTTCTCCCTCCCTCCCTTTCTCCCTCCTATTCTCTTCCTCTCTCTTCAGCTTTCTTTCTTTCTTTCTCCCATTTTCTCTCTCTGTCCCTCTTTTTCTTTGAATGGCGAAGCCATTTCCCTCTTTCTTGTTCTCTTCTTCTTTCTTCCCTTCTTTATCTCTTTCTCTCTTTCTCCCTCTGTCTTTTTCTTTCTTTCTCCTATTTCTCTCTCTTCCTCTCTTTCTTTCTCCCATTTTCTCTCTGTCCCTTTCTCTTTCTTGCTTTTTCTCTCCTTTTCCTCTTTTTCGCTGTCTGTCTTTCTCCCCTTCTTCCTCTCTTTCTCCCTCCCTCTCTCTTTCTTTCTCCTATACCTTTTCCTCTCTCTCTTTCTCCCATTTTCTCTCTTTCTGTCCCTCTCTTTCTTGCTTTTTCTCTCCTTTCCCTTTTTCTCGCTCTCTCTTCATCTCTTTCTCCCCTTCTTCCTCTCTTTCTTTCTCTCTCCCTCTCTCTTCCTCTTTCTTTCTCCTATTTTTTCTCTCTCTCTCTCTCCCCCTCCCCTTCTCTTTTCCCCTTTCTTTCTCCAATTCTCTTTCTCTCTCCAATCAAATACACAAAATACACAAAAGCCTTTTGACTACAAAACGCTGTTTGATCAAACCGTATAAAAATCCAGGTGCCGCCCACATTTTTGTCAGCTGACCCAGAATCCCACAAGGGGCTTTTTGGCGGTTCGGCTTCGCCACTCAAACCGTCTTTTCCAAGCAGCCTCCGTTGATTCCAGGGTCTTTTTCTCCCCACATGGAACTGACCCCCACAGGGACGTTTCTTCCATCCCGCAAGTTGGGGGGGGGGGAGAAGCATTAAAACAGATGGGGAGGGAAAGGGAAGAGGGAGATTCTGGGCACCAAGAAGGACCCTTGGATAACTTGTAAAAAAGGGGGGGGAGGGGGGGCATGGCAGGTTGGTCTGTGGCAGATGGAAAAGAAAAGGGGGCTGTGGGGGGGGAGGATAAAAGAGGAAAGGAGTACGAGCTGGACTTTCAATGAACTCTGCGAACAAGCCTCTCATCGTGTCTGTTGTGTGTGTTTGTGTGTGTGAGAGAGAGAGAGAGAAATGGGAGAAAGAGAGAGAGAGAGAGAATGGAAGAAAGAAAGAGAAAGAAAAGGAGAGGAAGAGAGAAAATAGAAGAAAGAAAGGGGGAGAAAGAGAGGAAGAAGTGAAGAAAGAAGAAAGGAAGGAAGAATGGAAGGAAGGAAGGAAGGAAGGAAGGAAGGAAGAGGAAACAGAAAGAGAAAGAGAGAAGGGGGGACAGAAAAAGATACAGAGAAAGAGAATGGGAGAGAAAGGAAGAGAGAGAGAGAGAATGGGAGAACAAAAGACAGAAAGAGAAGGGGATAAAATGAGAAAATAGAAGAAAGAAAGAGAGAGGGATGGAGAAAGAGAAACAGAAGAAGGAAGGAAAGGAGGGAAGGAAAGGGGGACAGAGAAAGAGAAAAAGCAAGAAAGAGGGAAAGAAAAACAAGAAAGAAAAAGAGGAACAGAGTAAGAGGAAGAGAGGCAGGGAGAGAAAGAGGAACAGAGAGAAAGGGGGAGAGAAATAGCCAAGAAAGAGAAAGAGGGACAAGGAAGGAGAAAGATAGAGAGGAGAAAGAGGTAAGAGAAAAAGAGAGTGAGAGATGAAAGAGACAAGAGAAAGAGCGGGAGAGAGAGACACACACAGAGAAACAGAGAGAAGCCAAGGTACTTTCCATGTTTAAGCCAAGGGTCCTCTTGCTGTTACACGTGGCTCGGGTTGCCCCTCGGCCACATGGGGCGTGTTTCTCCCACCTTACCTCCCTGTAAAGTGAGTAGAGGAAGACGATGGTCTGGATGGTCTTCCCGAGGCCCATCTCGTCCGCCAGGATGGTGTCCGTACTCTGCGCCCAGGAGAAGCGCAGCCAGTTCAGGCCTTCGAGCTGATACATGTGCAGCGTTCCTCCGGTTGACGTGACGAAGCGCGGCTGGCTGTCATACTTCACCGTGGGCTACGGAGAGGAAAGGGGACCACCGGGTGGCCCGCTTACAAACTGGAAGCCCAGAGGAGGGGTGGGCTCCATTCCCTTATTGGCAGTCCTGGACTTACGACCATTTGTCTAGTGACCGTTCAAAGGCTACAATGGCACTGAGGGAAAAAAATGACTTTGGACCGTTTCTCATGTGATCCAAATTCGGACACTCGGGAAAAGGACCCATATTTATGACGATCCCAGGGGTCATGTGACCAACTTGGGCGGCCCTTCGAGGGGGAAGCCAAATTCACTTAACGGCCGGGTTGCTCATTTAACAACGGCTGCAATTCGACGAACGACACTGGGCAGAAGAAGGTCGTGAAATGGAGACAAAGCTCAATCTAACATGTTTCCCCGCTTAGTGACGTACATCGGGGGGCTCAATCATGGTCATAAGTCGAGGACCGCCTGCATTGCCCTCTAGCACAATTATGCTTGGAAACTCACATCGTTGGTGGGGGACGTGGCTGGGTCATCTGAGGCCAATTCTTTCTTTTTCTTCTTGTATTTGCGAGGCTGGGCAGGATCTTCTCCCATAATTAGTTCTCTGGTTTGGGGAAAGAGACAACAGATCACCTGAGATCCCTCCCCAGAGCGGCCGTAGGTTCTAGCTGACCTTGCCGCCAGTTCGCTTCCTCCCGCGTGCTCATGCGCAAGGCCATAAACTGTGCATCCTCAGACGCCCAAAACAAAATGGCGGCAACTACGGCGCTGCCGAGAAAGTACCAGTTTGGGGGCGTGACCCACCGGCGATCGCTCCCAGTTCAGCGAGAGGGGGGGAAGTTCATTCAGGAAAGGAACGGTTGACTGCCACACCTGTTCGTCTCCTCTCTCTGACTTTTATCCCCAGAACTGGGGTGGGGCTTCGTTAGCAGCAGTGGTTTTTCTGTCCCAAGGACCGGCCCATAGATTTCCACTGCTCTCCTCTTCTCTGCCTTCTGAGCATACATACATTCAGGCACAGGACCCAGCTGTTCCTCCTCTTCCTCATCAGTCGCCTCCAGGCCTGGAGGTTGCTGACTCTCCATCTGAGGGCTGATGGACAGCCCAGACTCTCTCTCTTTCCTCCTCCTCTCTCTCCCTCACCCTCTATCCCCCCCTCTTCCCCCACCCCTCTTCTCTCCCTGTCTCTCTTTCTTTCCTCCCCCCCCTCTTCTTTCCCCCCTCTCTTTCCACCTCCTCTCTCCCTTCCTCTCTTTTCCACTCCACCTTCCGACGGGCCACAACTTCTTTTGTCTAGACTGACCATACCCAATTCCCGCAACCGTCCTTCGATATGTTTTAGTCTCCAGGCCTTACGTCCTTCCCTATTACAGCCCCCTTACCTGTGCGACCAGTAGGCCTGCTTGTGGTACTCGTATTCAGGGATGGACATTTCGTCCTCTTCCCAAGTGGACTGGTCGTAGGAGAGGTCCCGCCACTTCACCAGGTAGTGATAGACGCCCTTTTTGTCAATGCTGCATAAGGTCAATAGAGAGGGGCGGGGGAGAGAGACATGTATCAGGGTTTATTGATTGTGCTCTGTATTAATAACGGCTGTAAAATTACAAAGCAGCTGATGGAATCGGGAAATTAAGACACACAGACTTGAACGCTTCTCATTGTGAGTCTGAACGCAACAAACAAACAAACAAAAATACCACTGTATAAGAATCTAACAATTCAGATAGTTGGGAAAGGCACTAGGGTAGAAATCAGGAGAACAGTGAGTTCTAGTCCCACTTTAGGCAAGGAAGCTCCCTGGGTGAGTTTGGGCCAATCACTAGGAGACAGGGAGTTCTAGTCCCGCCTTAAGATGAAAGCCAGCTGAGTGAGTTTGGGCCAATCACCAGGAGACAGGGCATATACAATTTATGAATGGTATGTGTGTATGCATGTGTGTTTAGAAATGGGGTTTTTAAATGTTTTTAGTAGAAATTTAGATTTGTTATAAATTGTATTTTTTGCACTTTGTTGTGAGCCGCCCCGAATCTGCGGAGAGGGGCGGCATACAAATCTAAATAAACAAACAATAAACATAAACAAACATGAAAGCCAGCTGGATGACTGAGTCCAGCACTAGGAGACGGTGAATTCTAGTCCCCCCATCTTAAGCATGAAACCCGCTGTCGAGCTTTGGACTAAATACCAGGAGCCTGCGTGTTTTAGTCCCACCTTAAATATGAAATCAGCTGGGCGACTTTGGGCCAACGGCCAGGAGATGGCGAGTTCCAGTCTCGCCTAAGGTAGCAATGACGCCTGAGGGTCTTTGGGCCAAGGACCAAGAGACAGTGAGTTCTAGGCCCGCCTTAAGCATGAAAACATACTGGGTGATGCTGGGCGAGGCAGTCTCTCTCAGCCCAACTCAGGGTTGCTTTCGTGGGGGAAACAGGAGGAGGAAGGAGCTCGATGTACAGTGTTCCCTCAATTTTCACAGGGGATGCGTTCCGAAACCGCCCGCGAAAGTCGAATTTCCGTGAAGTAGAGATGCGGAAGTAAATACACTATTTTTGGCTATGAACAGTATCCCAAGCCTTCCCTTCACACTTTAAACCCCTAAATTGCAATTTTCCATTCCCTTAGCAACCATTCAGATTATTACTCACCATGTTTATTTATTAAAGTTTATTTTAAAAATATATTTATTAAAGGCAGATGAAAGTTTGGCGAAGACATATGACGTCATCGGGTGGGAAAAACCGTGGTATAGGAAAAAACCCGCAAAGTATTTTTTAATTAATGTTTTTGAAAAAACGTGGTATAGACTTTTCGTGAACTTTGAACCCGCGAAATTCGAGGTAACACTGTATATACTTTCCACCTGGAACTAATTATAAAATAATAAAGGTGGGTCTAAAACAACCTCTTAAATAAAAATACACCAAGGCTCCCAGCCCAATGGAGAGTGACCTGTGGTTTATCACCCGATGGATGGTCATCCAGTCGGGCTTGATGCCATAGCGGTAGTAGTTCTCTTCCATCTCCGTGTAGAGAGGATCCTTGTTCTTCCTCTTCTCACTTTTCCCGTCATCGTCGCCGGAGCCGTAGTCAAACGGGGGAGGCTCGTCCATGTCGTTCTTCCGCTGGTAATTTCTGTACATCACTAAGTGGAAAATCTCCAGCTGGGATTGGAAGGGAGAACAGAAGAAGGGAGCGTCAGCCCGAAGAACTGGGACTGCGAATCGGAAGCAGTTTAAGTCCTGGGGCATCCGAGCAAGGCTGTCCATGCTGCAGATACAAAGACTGAGGCTTCAGCTCCCTTCTCCAGGTCCGTCAACTAGACAATTTCATTTGGCGAGTCCTAGGGGAAGAGCCTTCTCTGTAGGGGGCCCGGCCCTCTGGAATCAGCTCCCCCCAGAGATTTGTCCTGCCCCCGCCCTCCTTGCCTTTGGTAAGAATTTGAAAACATATTTATGCCATCAGGCTTGGGGTCACTAGACCCCAGCCTTTGCCCAATGAATGTGTAGAATGTGGTAGCATGTATGGGAATGCTTGATTTTTAAATGTTTAGCCTTTTTAATTTTTTTAAAATTAATTATTTCTATTAATTGGATTTAGAAGTGTTTTATATATTGTATATTTTTTATTGAAATGTTGTAAGCCGCCCTGAGTCCACGGAGAGGGGCGGCATATAAGTCAAATAATAAACAAACAAACAATACCGACGAGAGTCGATCATTGATAGACTGTTTTTTTCTCTCCCGTTTTAAAAATCTTGTTTTCAATATTACTACTATTATTATTTTTTAATTTACATGGCCACCCAACTCACTCAGGGTGACTCCAGCCAGTATACAGAAATAAAAGCCCATGTACAAAAACTGTAAAATAGATGAGAGGGAGGGAGAGAGAGATAAGAGAGAGAGATTAAAGAGACAGATTAGAGAGAGATGCTAGCTAGCCGATAGATTAGACCAGTGTTTCCCAACCTTGGCAACTTGAAGATATCTGGACTTCAACTCCCAGAATTCCCCAGCCAGCATTTGCTGGCTGGGGAATTCTGGGAGTTGAAGTCCAAATATTTTCAAGTTGCCAAGGTTGGGAAACACTGGATTAGACAGACAGACCAGGAGAGAGAGAGAGAGAGATTGTAGATATTTGATAGCTAGATAAGAGGTTGGAAGATGATAGCTGGATAGATAAGTAGATAGATAGATAGATAGATAGATAGATAGATAGATAGATAGATAGATAGATAGATAGATAGATAGATAGATAGAAGAAAGAGAATATAGATAGATAATAACTAGACAGAACTGACAGATGTTGAAAAATGATAGTTAGATACCTATAGATAGACAGACAGAAGAGAGAAAGAGAGAGAGATGATAGCTAGATGATAGCTAGATAGAGGTTGAAAAATGATAGTAAGTAGACAGGTAGGTAGGTAATTCATTGGCCTCATCCTATCACAAGAGAACTCTGCGTGTCTTACAATCTCACTGTGGGGTCCCAGGCCAGGTTGGGCTTTAAAAGTGACAATGTGGCCGAGCATTGGGCTAGAACTATATATTTTTTAAATCTTTTAAAAATTTAAATGAATGAGCAGAGAGGAAATGAGGTTGTCTGATTCATGAGCACTGGGCTTTCCCTTTAGTAACTCATTTGTAAAAGAGGGGGAGGAAAGAGCTGGAATTGCCAACAGGGTCCAAGACGAAGGAGATGACAAGCCCGCTCATCACTTGCAGCAAAGCACCATTTCAGCTGATGAAGGAAGGTCTGGATTTAGCCCAAACCTTCATGGGCTACAATTTGCTTTATCAGGTATACTCCTGGTGGGGTCCTTGGTGGACATTTCACAACTTAACTAGGGAGCATTACCAGTGCTAGAAGGGAGTGAGGAGAGGAGGAGGAGGAAGAGGAGGAGGAGTGGGGTCCTTGAGGGTCTTTGAGCTGGGTGGTTTCCTTGCAGACATTTCATGACCCAATTAGGAAACATTATCAGTGCTAGACGAGAGGGAGGGGGGGAAGAGAGGGAGGAAGAAGAGGAAGGAGAAAGAGAAGGAGAAGGAAGAAGAGGATGGGAGGAGAAGAGGAAGAGAAGGCGAAGAGGAGGAGAAGGACCAGGAGGAGGAGGAGGAGGAGGAAAAGGAAGAAGAGGATGGGAGGAAGAGGAGGAGAGGAACAGAAGGCGGAGGAGGAGGACCAGGAGGAGGAGGAGAAGGAAAAAGAAGAGGATGGGAGGAGGAGGAAGCAGGAGAGGAAGGAAAAGAGGAGGAGGACCAGGAGGAGGAGGAGGAGAAAAAGAGGAGGAAAGGAGGAGGAGAGGAAGAGAAGATGAAGAGGAGGAGGACCAGGAGGAGAGGAAGAAGTGAAGAGGAGGAGGAGGAAGGAGGAGGAAGGAGGAGAAGAGGAAGAGGAGGAGGGGGAGAATAGGGGGAAAGTGACTGTGGGTTCCTTGTTGGTCTCTAAATTCAAGTGGTTTTCTTGCAGACATTTCATGACCATGGCACTGATGAGGTTCCCTAGTTGGGTCTTGAAACGTCTGCAAGAAAACCACCAACTTTAGAAAGCACCAAGGGCCCCACAGTCCTTTTCTTCCTCCTCCTCCCTACACGCCCCTCCTTACCATCACTGATGAGGTTTCTGACCTCAGAGACCCCACATTCGGTTAGCGCCTGACTGCCTCCCGCCCCAACTTTATTTATTGTATTTACTTATTTAATTGGATGCGTATGCCCCCTCTCTCCGAGGACTCGGGGCGGCTCAGAGCATGTACAGCAAAACAAGCAACAATAATAGCAGTCCAATTAATACATTAAAAAAACAGCCTTTAAAATTCTAATCAAAAACCCATCAATATCACTCATTCAACAATCATACTGAAAACATTCATTGGTCAGCGGGGAAGATCTAAGGAACCCCAAGCCTGGCAGCAAAGATGAGTTTTTAAACTCTTCCGGAAGGCGAGGAGGGAGGGGGCAGTGCGAATCTCCAGAGGGAGCTGATTCCAGAGGGCTGGGGCCTGCACAGAGAAGGCTCTTCCCCTAGGTCCCACCAGCCGACATTGTTTGGTCGACGGTGGGACCTCACCAGTCTCTGGGATTCGTCCGGCAGAAGGCGGTCTGAGAGACTTTGAGACCTCTGCCCCCACCCGCACCTCCGTTCCTCCCCGCTGCCCCTTGCCCTGCATGCCCAAGGGGTACCTGCAATTCCTTGATCCAGGAGCAGTGCCAATAAGAGAGGCCGACCCACTTGACAAAGAACTCGCGCTCTGAACGTCCCTGGAGCAACTTTGGAGGCGGGTCATCCGGCTTGCCATCGGAGGGCAATGGGACGGCAACGGGCGTGGGGGGCTCGCCCCATCGCCAGTGGAGAATCTTCTGGACCCGGCCTTTGAGCATGGGGCACTGCGGACAGGAGGAAGAAATCAAGGACATTTAGATTTCTTGAATCACAACAAGGAGTCCTAGTCCAAATATATGAGCCAAATCGCGTAATTCGATGTTAAAACGAAACACAGTTGATAAAGTAAACATTAAGGGGGAAAGTCAACATTTATTTTATTTATTTATTTATTTATTTTGTCCAATACACAATACATATTGAAGAGAATAGACATGAAGTATTATATATAAAGAGAAGATATAAAAATAGAGGAGAAGATATATGAAAGGAAGAAAAGATATATGAGATATGAGATAAGGAGAGACAATTGGACAAAGGACGGAAGGCACACTGGTGCACTTATGCACGCCCCTTACTGACCTCTTAGGAATCTGGAGAGGTCAATCGTGGAGAGTCTAAGGGAGAAATGTTGGGGGTTGACACTAGTGAGTCAGGTAATGAGTTCCACACGCCTCGACAACTCGATTGCTAAAGTCATATTTTTTACAGTCAAGCTTGGAGCGATTAATATTAAGTTTGAATCTGTTGCGTGTAACATAGACTTAGATTTAATGGGAATTAAAGTGGAAACATGAAAACCCAGATCAAATGCAACCAATGGTGTAGGAATGCAGTAAAACACTTAGAAGAGTTTTATTAAGTTACTAAAGGCCTGTATGACATGATGTCGACAGAAAAGTTGTCAGCCTCTGTGTTGCTTCTTCTTGACCCACAATTTCCATTTGAAACGGTGGGGGGGGGGGGAGAGGATGCTGGGGGAGTCTGGGAGGGGATAGTGCGCTGGAAGAGCCCATTTGAAAGTAAAGAGGGGGGTGGTTAGCATCGCTGCCTGGTAGAGCGATGCAGAGCAGACCTGCTTATCACCAACTCAAGGTCAACAGCCATGCACTCCAGATGTGTGACCTCCAATGGACCAAGCGTCCACCTGACACCTACGGTCACAGGGGTTTGGGTGGATGCCCTGGGAGGGGAGGGGGGATTGGGAGGGTTTGGGGATGCTCTGTAATTGCTGTCTGAAGGCCTTTTTCCTCAGAGTTTGCTTTGATTTCTGCTGCATTTATTTTATTTTATTAATTTTGTCCAGTACACAATGAGGGTTTTAGTGGGTATATATATCTATATACACATAGTAAAATACATGATGAAGGTTATAGGGGAGATACTCATAGTAAAATATATCTATGAAAGAATAGAAGAAGAGATATAGGAATAGAAGAAAGGTATAGGAGATATAGGAGAGCAATAGGACAGGGGATGGAAGGCACTCTAGTGCACTTGTACTCGCCCCTTACTATTCCTTGTCTGGCAAAAGTCCTCTTTGAAGTTCCAATGGACTCTGAGTTTTACTTTCCCAGGTCCTGAGAGGAAGCAAAGTCTGCAGAAACCAGCCACCCTTCCCCAGGGGCCCCTCACCGTGCAGCGCGGACAGAGCCACTCTCCGTTGGGGATCTCCGGGAGGGGCGGGTTGAGGCAGTGGATGTGGTAGGAAGAGATGCAGGCGTCGCAGCACAGGAGCTCCCCTCCGTCCTTGCAGACCCGGCAGTATTCCATGTGGTCGTCCTCCTCTTCCTTCTCGTCCAGCTCGCCTTCGTAGTCCTCCTCCTCCTCCTTCGGCTCCCACTGCACCCCTTCTTTCTCCTGTTAAAGCCGGGGAGAGGGAGAAGGAGAAGAGAAAAAGGAAGAGGAGGAGGAGGGGGGGAGGGGGAAGAGGGGGAAGAAGAGGAGGAAGAGGAGGGGGAGGAGGGAGGGGAGAGAAGAGGAGGAAGAGGAGGAGGAGGAGGGAGAGGAGGAGGGGAAGGAGAGGAGAAGGAGGAGGAAGGGGAGAAGGGGAAGAGGAAGGGGAAGGGGAGGGGGAGGAGGAAGAGGGGGAGAAGAGGAGGAAGAGGAGGGGGAGGGGGAAGAGGAGGGAGAGGAGGAGGGGAAGGAGAGGAGGAGGAGGAGGAAGGGGAGGAGGAGGAGGAAGGGGGGAAGGGGAAGGGGAAGGGGAGGAGGAGGGGGAGGAGGAAGAGGGGGAGAAGAGGAGGAAGAGGAGGGGGAGGGGGAAGAGGAGGGGAAGGAGAAGGGGAAGGAGAGGAGGAGAAAAAGAAGAAGAAGGAAGGGTCAGCACAGAGCAGGGCTGGGGAGGTTGAAAGTGGAAGGGAAGCCAGAATGTCTCCAGCAACCACATGGGAAAACTTTGGAAAGGGGTTGGGAGGGGTTAAGCATGGAGGTGAGTGTGTGTGCGAGGGTGGGGTGTGTGTGTGTGCTAGAATCTAGGGCTGGGTAAAGAGATCTTCGCATGACTTTCTGTGTTTAGTCTTCCACTTACAACCACAGTCCAGCCTTAAAATTCCCATCGCAAAAGAAGGAGAGGGATGAAGTGACCTTTGTCCCAAATCTTTACATCCTTTCCTCGCCACAGTCATTAAATGGATCTCTGCAGCGGTTCAGACTTGTAGAGAATTCTGGGAGTTGAAGTTCACAAACCTTCAAGTTGCCATGTTTGGGGATAAATAGCTTTCTAGTTTTCTTTCTTTCTTTCTCTTTCTCTTTTTCTCCTTCCTTCCTTTTCTTTTCCTTCCCATCTTCCTTTCCTCCTCCCTTCCTTCTGTTTCCTTTCCTTTCCATTCCATTTCTTCCCTTCCTTCTTTTCTTCTTTCCTTCCTTCCTTCCCCTTCTTTCTGTTTTTTTTCCATTCCTTTTCTTTCCTTCCTTCCTTTCCTTTACATTCCTTTCCTTCCTTTCCCTTTCTTTCTTTCTTTCTTTCTTTCCTTCCTTCCTTCTCATTCATTCATTCATTCATTCATTCACTTGGGCTTATATGCCCCCGATTCTCAAAGGACTCTGGGCGGCTCCTTTCAAAGCCCCCAGGGATGGAGCCCCCCACTACAGAATAAGAGAGTGGGAAAGGGACCTTGGAGGTCTTCTAGTCTAATCTAGTTTAGCCCCGGAGCGGTCAAAGAGTCCTCCTTTAAACCCCAGCCCGTTCTCCTTGTCCCTGGTGCCAATGCAGAAGCCCCCAACCCCCACAATCCCTTCTCTTCTACTCTCCCTAACCCACCCATCCCAATTTCTGAAGGGGCTAGGCCCACACGGGCTCCGCAACCAGACCCGAGCGAATTTGGGAGGGGGGGGCAGAAGTTCGCCATTGTGTGCAGCAGACAGAGGCAAGGAAGAAAGCTGAGGGGGCTTACGCAGTGAGGGCAGCTCCACTTGCCCTGGGGGGCCTTGTCTAGCTCCGGATCCAGGCACACCAAGTGATAAGCTCTGGGGCAGGAGTCACACAGGATGATCTCCCCGCCTTGCTGACACACCTCGCAATAGTCTTGGTGGTCGGTCTCGTAGCCGTCGGCCTCTTCTTCGCCAGCTACTGGAGCGGGGGGGGAGAGAAAAAGGGAAAAAAGAGGGTGAGGGTCTCCTTTGGC
Source organism: Erythrolamprus reginae (assembly GCF_031021105.1). Classification (NCBI taxonomy): domain Eukaryota; kingdom Metazoa; phylum Chordata; class Lepidosauria; order Squamata; family Dipsadidae; genus Erythrolamprus; species Erythrolamprus reginae. Next base: position 149,787,441 of record NC_091963.1, read on the forward strand.
TTCCCCGAGACATGTGCTGGTTGTGTCAAACTCAAGCCCCACGTGGGGGCTGGCGAGGGGACGCAAAGGTGCCTCTACCAGTGGAAACGTGGAGCTGGAGGGCCTGTTTTTTTACTGGCAGAGGGCCAGCAAAAGAAATGAAAGGGTAAAACAAAAAAGGAGGAAAAGTTTCCTCTTTTGCACTTGAGCATCCAAGAAGAGTTTTATTTATTTATCTATTAGACTCGGAGATGGGGAAAGGAGGAAGGGAAAGAGGAAGAACAAGATGGGAAGAGAGCAAGGAAGGAAAAAGAAGGAAAGAGGGGAACGGAGGAGAAGGAAGAGGGAAGGAAAAAGAAGGAGGGAGGAAACAGGAAGACAGAGATAGAGGAAGGAGGGAGGGATTGAGGAAGGAGGGAGGGGAGAAGGAAGGGAAGATTGAGGAAGGAAGGGATTGGAAGGAGGGAGGGAGGGATTGAGGAAGGAGGGAGGGAAGAAGGAAGGAAGGGATTGGAAGGAGGGAGGGAGGAAGGGATTGAGGAAGGAGGGAGGGAAGAAGGAAGGAAGGGATTGGAAGGAGGGAGGGAGGGAGGGAGGGACTGAGGAAGGAGAGAGGGAGGAAGATTATAATGAGTGACAGAGAGTCTCACTGGCCCAATGCCATGTAGGGATTTATAGGTGATCACCATCACCAACATGTGAAATGTTAATACCAATTTATAAGGCCTTGGTCAGGCCACACTTGGAAACCTGCATTCAGTCTTGGTCACCATGATATAAAAAAAGGATGTTGGGATTCTACAAAGAGGGCAGAGAAGAGCAACAAAGATGATTAGGGGACTGGAGGTTAAAACATAGGAAGAACAGTTGCAGGAACTGGGCATGGCTGGTTTAATGAAAAGAAGGACCAGGGGAGACATGACAGCAGCCTTCCAATATCTCAGGGGTTGCCACAAAGAAGAGAGTCAAGCTCTTCTCCAAAGCACCTGAGGGTAGAACAAGAAGCAACGGGTGGGAACTAGAACGGGAGAGTCTACGGAGAGGGGCGGCATACAAATCTAATAAATAAATACATAAATAAATAAATACATAAATAAATAAATACATAAATACATAAATACATAAATACATAAATCAATCAATCAATCAATCAATCAATAAACAAGGAGAAAAGCGACTCAGAACTATCTAGGAGAAAATTCCTGATAGTCAGAACAATTAACCAGTGGAACGGCTTGCCTCCAGATGTCGTGGAATGGTCCAACACTGGAAGTTTTTAAGAAGATGTTGGACAACCATTTATCTGAAATAGTGCTGAGTCTCCTGCCAGTGCAGCTTGCAGACCCTTGAGGACAACTGTGACCATCTCTAGAAACTCGGTCGGAAGTGAACACGGTGCCCTCTTCTCCTTAGCTAGAGAGAAGCCCCTTCCTACACTTGCCGCCCCCCGGCAATAACCTTGCCCTCACCTTTTTTCTTCTTTCGTCCAGGTCGACCACGTCTGACTTTCTTGACCCTTCCCGAACTGTCCGAACGCACGGAAGAACTGTGGACACTGGAGTTATCCAGGTCGGATTCTTCCTCCGGTTCCGCCACCTCCTCGCTCTGAAACAAATGCTGTACATAACCGGAACGGCCCTCCGTTAGGGGAAAAAGGCCACGGAGAGACAGAGATGAAGAGGAGCGGTGGGAAGGGAAAGGAAAGGGCGCCCCAGCTTTGGAAACTACTCCCCAAAAGCCCAGAAGCAAGGAGGAGGCCATCCACCCCAACCCCCATCTAACTAGGGGAGGTTCAGCCAGCTCCGGAATTGGCCGAGCCGGACTGGCTACAAGAGGCTGGACCTGGTGGGACGGCATGCAGATCTATGTCTCACGGCAAAGGTTGAAAGGTGAGAAGAAAGGAGAGCATAGAGAGGATGTTATAAACACACAAGCAGGCGCAACCATGCAACCTGAATTTCTAATAGGAACCTCAAGGTTCAAAAGGGTCACTGGTGCTGCCAGGGCTTAGAGCAAAGGGGGTCAAACCTTGGCAACTTTAAGACTTCTGGACCTCAGTTGCCAGAACTGAACTCAAAAATATTCAACTCCCAGAATTGAACTCAAAAATGTTCAACTCCTGGAAAAGAACTTAAAATCTCCAATTCCCAGGATTGAACTCAAAAGTTTTCAACTCCCCGAACTCACAAGTCTCCAACTTTAAGATCTCCCAAGACTCCCTAGCCAGCTGTAGGCAGTTGAAGTGCCCTAGCCTTAAGAGTTGCCAAGGTTGGAGTCACCCCTGGCTGAGAGTTCGCCTGCTGTGGCTGGTGGTAAGCTGCGTGGCGTGCAAAATTTAAATTAAAGAGCTTAATTTGCAGAACAGCCGCTGGTCACAGGAATTAGCTCGCTTTGAGGTGGACTGGCACTCTTTTTATATTAAAAAAAGAAGAAGCCAAAAGTGCTTCCTCCTCGCTAATTTAGTGCAGAAATGCCAATCTCTGCTCGGGGTCCACACATTCACGCGCCCAACCGCCACTGAAGCAGGCCTTACTGAGCCGCTCTTTTTGCGCTTCCCGCCGATCACGCCCAGCTTGATCTTCAGGGGCCCCATCTTCTTCCCCTTCATCTTCCTCTTCATCTCCGGGATGCGGGGGCTTTTGCTCCTCTTCTTGTGGCCCGGTCCTTGGAGAGCAGGGAGGGAAGAAGGGGGGGGGCAATTTAAAGAGGTACAGTGTTCCCTCGATTTTCGCGGGTTCGAACTTTGCGAAAAGTCTATACCACGTTTTTTCAAAAATATTAATTAAAAAATACTCCACGGTTTTTTCCCCTGTACCATGGTTTTTCTCGCCCAATGACATCATAGGTCATCGCCAAACTTTCGTCCATCTTAAATTTTAAAAAAATTAAAATAAAGTTTAATAAATAAACATGGTGAGTAATAATCTGAATGGTTGCTAAGGGAATGGAAAATTGTAATTTAGGGGTTTAAAGTGTTAAGGGAAGGCTTGGGATACTGTTCATAGCCAAAAATAGTGTATTTACTTCTGCATCGCTACTTCGCGGAAATTCAACTTTCGCGGGCGGTCTCAGAACACATCCCCCGCGAAAATCGAGGGAACACCGTAGATTATAAATTGCATAATCATAGAGTATTTTTGTATCTTAAGAAATTTTAAATGTAACTTTTTTTATTTGACTTTAACTAGTTTAATTATACTATCAAAATGATATTTTAGAAATAAATTGGCAAAAATGTATAGATATGAGAACTGACTTGAATTATATGAATTATAACATAAAAATGGAAATTTAGAGGTAAATTTAATAAGAACGTAGAATATTATAAATTGTATTTCTGCATTGATCTGATTATAGTCAGACTTTCTTTTTTGTATTAGTTAGACTTCTATGACTAGCGGAGCAATGGTAGCTCCTTTAAATGTTAAATGTTGTCTGTCTGGTCTGTTTAAAGAAAAACAATAAAAATATTTTTTTTAAATAAAATAAAGGACCTCTAAGCTGAAGAGTCAACATTTGCCCCTGGTCAGAAAGCACCACCTAGATTGTTCCAGGGATGCTCCAAAGCGGCAACCAGACGGCAAAACCATGGCAAGAGATGCCCTGCATAATCACATCACACGCCAAACCAGAGGCTTGCAGAAAAACGCAGGCATCTCGGCTGCCCGTCCGTCCCCCCCTGCTCTGCTCAAATGCAAGGAATCAAACCTGGGGAATGGTGGTGGGAATGTGATGGGGTGAGTGGGTTTAGGGACCTTTGAAGGAAGGTGGGGAAAGCCGAGGGTCACAAAACCCTGACTTGAGGTTGAACAACTGAAACCGATATTTTCCCAAGGAAGGAAATGGGCCCTTTATATGGGAACATCCCATGCTTGACCTTTGAACTCTGAGAGGCAGGTCAAAGCTCAGGTCATCTACTTTGAAGGCCAGGGTGCAATGGTGGACTGCCAAAGTTGTTACTGCCACGCTCTTGGCATGGCTTATTTTGTGGGTGTGGCTTGGTGGTCATACCACCGGGTAGGAGTGGCTTGCTGGCCACGTGACCAGGTGGGAATGGCTTGACAATCATGTGACCGGGGTGGCTTTAAGGTCATGCGACTGGGTGGGGGTGGCTTTGAGATAAGTTTTCAAATAGGGGCTTGGGCTCTTTTTCAGTTGATGAAGTCCCATTATTTGAATAGCCAGGACAAATGATAGAAAACATTATTGTTTGAGGAGCCACAGTCACATTTTACGGTTTTGTACTGAATCCACAACGCTCAGTACGATAACAGATTAGGCAAGTAGCTCAATTTTCTTTAATTGCTATAAAAGTTCAGTCCTAAATAACAATTAAAATGATTAAAGCGTTTATGGGTAAAAAACATACTGTTTAGTTATTTCCCATTTTAAAAGTAATTAAGGATCATACTAAAGTACTAGAGAAGGAAGAACAATAAAAACTAATAAGTATTCAATAAATAGTGCATAAACTTAGTACCCCCCCCCCACTGCGTCCCCCCTCAGTGGGGGTGGCAACCCAACAGGACCGACACAGACCTCAGAGGAGAATCAGAACTGCAGAGAAAACAATGGCTGCCAACCTGCCTTCCATTGAGGACCTGTATGCTGCACGAGTCAAAAAGAGGGTGGGGAAAATATTTACTGACCCCTCACATCCTGGACACAAACTGTTTCAACTCCTCCCCTCAAAACGTCACTACAGAGCCCTGCACACCAAGACAACTAGACACAAGAACAGTTTTTTCCCGAACGCCATCACTCTACTAAACAAATAATTCCCTCAACACTGTCAGACTTTCTACTAAATCTGCACTTCTATTCTACTAGTTTTTCTCATCATTCCTATCACCCATTTCCTCCCACGTTGACTGTATGACTGTAACTTGTTGCGTATATCCTAAGATTTTTATTAATATTGCTTCTTCATTGCTTATTTGACCCTTATGACAATCATTAAGTGTTGTATCACATGATTCTTGACAAATGTATATTTTCTTTTATGTACGCTGAGAGCATCTGCACCAAGACAAATTCCTTGTGTGTCCAATCACACTTGGCCAATAAAAATTCTATTCTATTCTATTCTATTCTATTCTATTATTGCCAGGATGCCCCGCTTGACCTTCATCCTAGAACTAAAACTCAGCCCTAAAATATAGACACGCTGCCTTATTTGGGGAGTCCTTGGTGGTCCTGGAACTTGGTTTCTTTTCTTGCAGAAGTTTCGTGACCCAAAGAGGAAACATTATTATCCATGCCAGAAGGGAGTGGGCTTTGGCCTCTAATTGTATACAACAGTTTGCCCTGTTTATGTTGGTGGGAGTGTGGTAGCCTCTTGGTTTGCTCTTTGACTGGGGTATTGTTTTCCGCTGCATTGTTTGTCTGGGGTTAATCCCTGCTTATCTGGGTGTGAGACCTGGAGAGTTGTGGGGGGGTTTTGTAGCATTGGTGACATGATGTAGGCGGGTCAAGCGAAACATCGAATGTGTGGATTGTGAGGTCGGCCCTGTCTACGCAGAAAGCCATCAAGTGCAGGGCGCACCTAGCACCCCACAATCCTCCTCCTTCTTCTTTCTGAACATGCCTCTTCCTCCTCCTAGTACTGATGATGTTCCCTAACTGGGCCATGAGACATCTGCAAGAAAGCCACCAAGCTCAGAGAGCACCACAGTCCTTTCCCTCCTCCTGCTCTCCGCAAACCCCACTTCCTTCTACCACTGATGGTGTTACCTAGTTGGGTCATGAGACATCTGCAAGAAAGCCACCAAGCTCAGAGACCAGCAAAGACCTCAAAGTGCTTCCTGCAATCCCTCCTCCATAGAAACATAGAAGACTGACGGCAGAAAAAGACCTCCTGGCCCATCTCGTCTGCCCTTATACTATTTCCTGTATTTTTATCTTAGGATGGATCTATGTTTATCCCAGGCATGTTTACATTCAGTCACTGTGGGTTTATCTACCACGTCTGCTGGAAGTTTGTTCCAAGCATCTACTACTCTTTCAGTCAAATAATATGTTTTCACGTTGCTTTTGATCTTTCCCCCAACTAACTTCAGATTGTGTCCCCTTGTTCTTGTGTTCACTTTCCTATTAAAAACACTTCCCTCCTGAACCTTATTTAACCCTTTAACCTGTTTAAATGTTTCGATCATGTCCCCCCTTTTCCTTCTGTCCTCCAGACTCTACAGATTGAGTTCATGAAGTCTTTCCACAAACCCCATTCTCTTCTAACACTGATGAGGCGCCCTAGCTGGTTGATGAAACGTCTGCAAAAAAAACCCCTACCAAGCTCAGAGAGCACAGAGGACCCTACAACTTCCTCCTCCTCTCTCTCCCAAACCTCACTCTCTCCTAGCACTGATGACGTTCCCTAGTTGGGTCACGAAACGTCTGTAAGGAAACCCACCCAGCTCACAGAACACCAAGGGCCCCTCCTTTCAGCCCCGAGCCACAAATATTCTCCTCTCCTCACAGCTTCTCTCTCTTACGGTTTCCTTTCGGGGGCGATCAGCCTCCCTGCACCGAATGTCTGACCCCGGTCCAGCCCTCCCAACCCCCGTTCTTTGCACCCAGCAACCTCCAGAGAAAAACCGCTACTCACCTTTGCCCTCTTTGGTTTTGGCTTTGCGGATGGGAGGAGGCTGAGCCGGGGGCTGCAGCAGGTTTTGGGGCTCAGGTGAAGGGATGACGGCTGAGACGGCCGCCGATACTTGTTCTGCTACGGCAGCTGCAGCGGCTGCGGCCGCAGCAGCCACAGCTGCCGTTGATCCTTTGAAGGGGTTGTTGGCACTGAATTCCCGCCACTTGGCTCCCATAATGGTCATCATTTTGGACATGGGGATCTTGGGGTTCTTTTTGGCAATGAGAGGCCTGGAGGGAGGAGAGGGAAAGCAAAAAAGCCATATTATTATTATTATTGTTGTTGTTGTAATTATCCAGATTATCTCCGGGACTGCCTTCTGCCGCACGAATCCCAGCGACCAGTTAGGTCCCACAGAGTCAGCCTTCTCCGGGTCCCGTCGACTAAACAATGTCGTTGGGCAGGACCCAGGGGACAAGCCTTCTCTGTGGCGGCCCCGGCCCTCTGGAACCAACTCCCCCCAGAGATCAGAACAGCCCCCACCCTCCTTGCCTTTTGCAAGCTCCTTAAAACCCACCTTTCCCGTCAGGCATGGGGGAGCTGAGATATTCTTTCCCCCTAGGCTTCTACAATTTATGCATGGTATGTCTGTATGTATGTTTGGTTTTATAACAAGGGTTTTTAGCTGTTTTAATATTGGATTGTCACATGCTGTTTTTATCACTGTTGTTAGCCGCCCCAAGTCTACGGAGAGGGGCGGCATACAAATCCAATAAATAAAGAAATAAAGAAATTAGATTTGTAGGCCGCCCTTCTCTTAAGACTCAGCGTGGGAAAGTTGACACTCTGCCTTGAATTCTAACTATAGTTCAACAGTTCAAATCTCACCACCAGCTCCAGGTGGACTCAGCCTTCCGCCCTTCCGAGGTGGGTCAAATGAGGACCCAGATTGTTGGGGGCAAGAGGCTGAGTCTGTAAACCGCTTAGAGAGGGCTGTAAAGCACTGTGAAGTATATGTCTACATGCTATTGCTAATTCCGACCCAAAGGACCCCTGGATGGCCAGACCAACATTCCCTCGCCTTTCCTTCATGAACCAAGGTTAAAAGGAACCACCACAGAATATCCCCCTTTTTTTTCCCCAAGCAACAACTGGACATTTTTTTTCTTTCTTTGAAGACGCTTCACTTCTCCTCCTAGAAGCTTCCTCAGCTCTAGAGGGTCAGGAAAGGAAGGGTTTGCCCTCCTTGCAGGCAGATGGATGTTTATCGGTGTCCTCAGGGTCACCTGACCGGTGCAAATAGATGCATAGCAGAGGTTACATCACATAATGTAACAACCAGTTTGTCCAGAATCAAAAATTTATATGCCTTCTGCACATACACGAGGCAGCAAAAACACGAATATAGGGGATGGGATAGCGCCATTCCAGCCACTGGTCGGAACTACCGCTTCTCCGAAACCAGCCGCCGCCGCCTTGGGACTGCTGAAAGTAGCTGCGTTGAGGAGTTGTGCTTCCTCGCAGGATTTATTTATTTTATTTATTTATTTTGTCCAATACACAATGAGGGTTTTAGTGGGTATATATCTATATACACATAGTAAAATACATGATGAAGGTTATAGAGGAGATACTCATAGTAAAATATATCTATGAAATAATAGAACAGAAGGTATAGTAATAGAACATATCAACGAAAGAATAGAAGAAGAGATATAGGGATAGAAGAAAGGTATAGGAGATATAGGAGAGCAATAGGACAGGGGACGGAAGGCACTCTAGTGCACTTGGACTCGCCCCTTAGGAATCTGGAGAGGTCAACCGTAGATAATCTAAGGGTAAAGTGTTGGGGGTTTGGGGATGACACTACGGAGTCCGGTAATGAGTTCCATGATTCGACAACTCGGTTACTGAAGTCATATTTTTTACAGTCAAGTCTGGAGCGGTTAATATTAAGTTTAAATCTGTTGTGTGCTCTTGTGTTGTTGTGGTTGAAGCTGAAGTAGTCGCCGACAGGCAGGACGTTGCAGTATATGATCTTGTGGGCAATACTTAGATCTTGTTTAAGGCGTCTTAGTTCTAAACTTTCTAGGCCCAGGACCCCAAAGGAGGGCTGATAGAAACGTTTTTATCTGGTTCTAAAAAGGAACGTGTGAACGGAGCCACTGAGGGGGTCCAACAAACGCTCCAGAAACAGTTTAGGCTGGGAACCTCCGAACACGTCACATCAGACGCTCTGGGGGGAGAGAGGGGGGAATAAGAAATAAAAACCGGCTAGCGGGGATGAGAGCGAATGTTGGCCCCTCCAGCGAGCTGCAAACATCACACAGCCATCGCTTCCGCTCCCTCCTCCTCGCCCCCCCACCCCCAGAAATCACACAGAGACACACACACGCAGAGCACACCAAAGCGTAGGATTAAAGGGGCTCTTATCGGTCTCCAGGGAAGGCGAGAACTGCCAAACTGGAACAGGCCAACGCTCCCGTTTAATCCAACCGAGGCCGATGGGGCGCTCGAGCGAGCGGGAGGAGGAACAATGCTCAAATCTTGGCAGAGGGAGCCCCGAGGCACAAGCTTCCTGATGTTTACACCACCTCCACCACCACCCCCAGCCACCCACAACCCGCCTTCATCTCTCCCACAACAATTCAACTCCCCCCCCACCCCCAGCCAAGACCCCTGAAGCAGAAGACATCCATCATTTGCAACCGTTGTTGCGTTCTGCTGGCAAAGTGGACTGCCGTCTCAGATCTTGCTCCCTGAGCACACACACAAACACACACACGAACACACACCCTGCCCGGCTTTGTTGGTTGCCACGGCTAAGAGGCCGTATGCTGACGTCTGACCTGACATGAAGGGAGGGAGGCTTCGACCTACCCAGAGGATCGGTTCAAAATGGGATAAGGGGCCTGGATAATAAGGGGGTTGAGCTAGAAGACCTCTGAGGTCCCTTCCAACTCTGTGATTCTGTGAGGCTGAATTAATTTAATTTAATTTAATTAATAGGCCGCCCAACTCCTTCCAGACTCTGGGTGGCACACAGCATATAAAAACAATACAACGACAGAAACAACACCCCATAGAAAAAAAAATAAAAACATAGAAACGTAGAAGTCTGACGGCAGAAAAAGACCTCCTGGTCCATCTAGTCTGCCCTTATACTATTTCCTGTGTTTTATCTTAGGATGGATACATGTTTATCCCAGGCATGTTTACATTCAGTGACTGTGGATTTACCAACCACGTCTGCTGGAAGTTTGTTCCAAGCATCTACTACTCTTTCAGTGAAATAATATTTTCTCACGTTGCTTTTGATCTTTCCCCCAACTAACTTCAGATTGTGCCCCTTTGTTCTTGTGTTCACTTTCCTATTAAAAACCATTCATACCTTCGGCCGGGTCTAGGTGGTATTATAATCAAGGGCTCCAGGCCTGTTGGAAGAGCCAGGTTTTAATGGTTTTTCCGGAAGGCCAGTAGGGCAGGGGCAGTTGGTTCCAGAGAGCCGGAGCTGCCACCAAGAAGGCCCTCACAGGCAGCCCCACAAGCCGGCATTGACCCCCCTCAGAGAGGGTCTGCAACTTGGGCGTCCTCCTTGATCCACAGCTCACATTAGAGAAACATCTTTCAGCTGTGGCGAGGGCAGAATGCAGAATGCAGCTGTGAGAGCTATCATGGAAGCCCCCAGGTATGCCGATGTTACACCAACACTCCGCAGTCTGCATTGGTTGCCAATCAGTTTCCGGTCACAATTCAAAGTGTTGGTCATCACCTATAAAGCCCTTCATGGCACCGGACCAGGGTATCTACGAGACTGCCTTCTGCCGCACGAATCCCAGCGACTGGTTAGGTCCCACAGAGTTGGTCTCCTCCGGGTCCCGTCAACTGAACAATGTCGTCTGGCGGGACCCAGGGGAAGAGCCTTCTCTGTGGCGGCCCCAACCCTCTGGAATCAACAGTAAGCGAGTTGTGAGGTGATGAGGGCGTCAGTGACGGTGAGTAGAGCCTCCTGATCCAAAAAGGGCCACAACTGGTACACAAGGCAAACCTGCGCAAAGGTCCCCCTGGCCTCAGCCGAAATATGTTGTTCCAATCTCAGCTGCGAATCTAGGGAGACCACCCAGATTGCGGGGCCTTTCTGGAGTGTTAATACCCCCCCACACACCCCCAAAAGCAAGGATGGACAAACGGAGTGGTCCTTTGAAGGCAATGCCCACAGCCACTCAGTCTTGTCAGGGTAGCTTGGCTCTAGAAGTGGTGGGTGATTCATCACTGGAAGTTTAAAAAGATAAAAAGAAACGGACAGCCATTTGTCCAGAATGGTACAAGGAATCCTGAGGGCAGGGGGCTGGACTAGAGGACCTCCAAGATCCCAAGTGGGGGATGGACTAGAAGACCTCTGAAGTCCCTTCCAACTCTATGATTCTTTGGTATAGCCTCAGATTTGAGCTAGCAGAAAAATCACAGCAGCTTCAAGGCAGGATTAGACAGATTCATGGATGCCAAGTGTATCGGTGGCTATTGAAACGGATGTCCATGTGCCGCCTCTATGTTGTTTGAGGCAGGCGGGATTCCCTTGGGTCCCATTTGGAGGCGGGGAGGAGGCCACCTGACAAGCCAAGTCCATGAGGGCGGAGGGAGCCAGATTCACTTAGTGGCCGTGTGACTCATTCAATAACGGCAGGGATTGTTTTGATCGGGATGAACGTCTGATCTACGAGCGCATCCTGTCTTTTTTCTTTTCCTTGAATCGCTTCAAGGTTTTTTACTCAGACGCGTCTTGTGCAGTGACAACGGGCGGCTCTGTCACTCATCCCAGGTGAACAGAAACAGAGATGCTTTTACAAACCACGGGTGGGAAGATTACCGTATTTTTCGGAGCATAAAAGGCGCACCTTTCGGTAGATCTTATACACTGAATGCAGCCATTGCAAAGAGCTCCTGGGGAAAGGCAAAAATTTATTTATTTATCAGATTTGTATGCCGCCCCCTCTCCATAGATTTGGGGTGGCTAACAACAATAATAAGATAATGTAAACAAATCTAATATTTCAGTTAATTTAAAAACCCCAATTTAAGAAACCAATCATACATGCAGACATAGTATAAGCCTAGGGGGAAGGGAAAGTCTCAATTCCCCCATGCCTGACGACAGAGGTGGGTTTTAAGGAGCTTATGAAAGGCAAGGAGGGTGGGGCAACTCTGATATCTGGGGGGAGTGGGTTCCAAAGGGTCGGGGCCGCCACAGAGAAGGCTCTTCCCCTGGGTCCCACCAGACGACACTGTTTAGTTGACGGGATCCGGAGAAGGCCAACTCTGTGAGAACTGACTGGTCGCTGGGATTCGTGCTGCAGAAGGCGGTCCTTGCCATTTTTGCAAAAAACAGCTAAAAAACAGCCCACTTTTTCCAAAAAACAGGGCTGCTTTGGCCTTCAAATGACCCCATCTAGCATGACTGAAGGAGGAATTCTGGGAGTTGAAGGCCACTAGTCTTAACGCCATCAGGTTTGAAGTTTGTAAAAAGTGGGCCTGGTTGTAAAAAACATACCTGTTTGTAAAAATTACCCTGCTACACTGGTATTTTATCAAATAATATATTACCGAAACCGTTTGGTTCAGAAAAACCGTTTGGTCTTCGGAGAGGGGCGGCAAACAAATCTAATTAATAATAATAATAATAATAATAATAATAATAATAATAATAATAATAACAACAACAACAACAACAACAACAGTATTAAGAGGTTGCGGCATTTGAAAAGTTGAGAACCACTGGTGTAGGGACTCCTGCCTGAGCGGGGGGTTGTGGTGGTTTGGAGTAGATTACTAACAAGGTCCCTTCCAACTCTAATAATAATCTAATCTATTCTAATCTAGTTGTAACCACAATGTAGAAATCGCAAGCCACGTTTAAATATGCAGTAAAAACAGTGTGTGAGATGCGGAATGCAGGGACAGGCAGGAAAACATATGGCCACCTTCCTTTAAATCAGGAACGCCCCAATGTTTTTCGTTGAGGCCAAAGGTCATCCTTGGGCCTTGAGTGACATGCCAAGGAGCGATACAAGTAAGTCCACGACTTACGACTGCAATCAAGTCCAATATTCCAGTTGCTAAGTGAGACAGAGGTTAAGTGGGTTTTGCCTCCTTTTCGTGACCTCGCCTGCCACATTTGTTTAGCGAATCACTGCAGTAGGTAAGGTAGCAATTTAATTTATTTGATTTATATGCCGTCCAATCGCACGGGACTCAGGGGCAGCTGAGTAACCTGGTTTTTAAGCGATTCTGGTTCCCCCTCCCCCCCGTTGATTTTATTTAACTGAATTATTTATTTATTTAATTAAATTTCTATGGCCCCCCCAACTCCCTAGGGTCCAAAGGTCGCAAAAGGGGAATCCCTCGTCCTTGGGAGACACTACAACTGTCGTAAGTGAGAGTCAATGGCCAAGTATCTGAATTTTGACCAGGTGATCATGGGGATGCTGTTGTAAAGGCCTTAAAAAGTGTGAAAAGGGGGCCAGAAGTTATATTCCCCCCCCCAGTACCATTGTAACTTTGAACGGAAACTTTGAGACCCCATTTGGAATACTGTGTTCAGTTCTGGAGACCTCACCTACAAAAAGATATTGACAAAATTGAAGGGGTCCAAAGACGGGCTACAAGAATGGTGGAAGGTCTTAAGCATAAAACGTATCAGGAAAGACTTCATGAACTCAATCTCTATAGTCTGGAGGACAGAAGGAAAAGGGGGGACATGATCGAAACATTTAAATATGTTAAAAGGTTAAATAAGGTTCAGGAGGGAAGTGTTTTTAATAGGAAAGTGAACACAAGGACAAGGGGACACAATCTGAAGTTAGTTGGGGGAAAGATCAAAAGCAACATGAGAAAATATTATTTTACTGAAAGAGTAGTAGATCCTTGGAACAAACTTCTAGCAGACGTGGTAGATAAATCCACAGTAACTGAATTTAAACATGCCTGGGATAAACATAGATCCATCCTAAGATAAAATACAGAAAATAGTATAAGGGCAGACTAGATGGACCAGGAGGTCTTTTTCTGCCGTCAGTCTTCTATGTTTCTATGTTTCTAAACAAGTTGTAAGTCAAGGACTTACAAAAAAGCCCAGCCAGGACAAAGACAAGGTAAAGTCAGAACAAAAAAATATATGAAATTTGATAATGATTTAATGCGAGGCTTCTCTAGATAGTAGAATGAATACAATCATGATTTTTTTCCCTCTCTCTTCTATTACAATTTTTTTTTTAAAGAAAAATTAATTTTAAGGCATTGGGGGGGAGGCATTTTTCCAGTTGGAAAGGCTTTGCTCCCAACCGTTTCAAAAATTTATCCCGACGAGAGCCTGAGAAGCCCCCTTCTTTCTTATTGCTTGCTGCCTGGCGGCCTCTCGATGATCTCATTTTTTTTTAACGAGCGGATTGGAATTCGTTTTAATTATTGATGGCCGATACCTCCCACAATGCACTGCCTTAGACGGGCGATTAAAGAAAAGGAAGAGATGCCATTGAAGAAATAAGAGCTCGGGGCTTTTTAAAAAAAAGGAGGGAGGGAAGAGAGACAGAGGGAAAGAAAAATATATATATTTTTTTTTTTTAAAAATGCAGCTGGCTCAATGGAGAATCTGAATTTATTTCATTTCAAAATGGTTTCCAGAAATAGGCGTGGTGGCTGAGAAACAAAAGGCAGGCCTGGAAGAAGAAGAAATAAAGGCACAGCACGTGTGTGTGTGTGTGTGTGTGTGTGTGTGTGTGTGTGTAATTGAAAGGGGGAATAAAAAAGAATGTGGCAAGGGGGAGGGGAGGGGAGGGATGAGGGAGAAGGGGAAAAAAACACCAGGATAACCACCAGATAAAAAGAAACGCCCAGCACACACATATATATATATATATACTGTATATAAAATATATATATATATATGGCTGTTTCCCCCCCGAGAGACTGCCATAGCCAGATGGGAATAATTCTGCATCTAGACAGTTAAAAGAAAAGAAAAAAGAAAGGGGGGGGGGATTTTTTTTTTTTTAAACCAACCCAGAGGTAGAATATTAAAAACAGATTTTGAGGAAATAGAAGGAGGGGGATGATTAGGGGGCTGGAGGATAAAACATAGAAAGAGCGATCGCACAAATTGGGTGAGGGGCACGTAGTCTAATAAAGAGAAGGGCTACGGGGAGACATGAGAGCATCTTCCAATATTTTAGGGGCTGCTCCAGAGGGGAGGGTGGGGAGTCAAAGACCTGAAAGACGGACAAGAAGCAACGGATGTAAACTAACTAAGGAGAAAAGCCATCTGGAACTAAGGAGGAATTTCCTAATGGTGAGGACAATGAACCAGCGGAACTGCTTGCCACCAGAAGTTGTGAACGCGCCGACAGTGGAGGTTTTTAAGAGATTGGATAGCCACTTGTCTGAAATGATCTAGGCTCCCTGCTTGAGCAGGGGGGTTGGACTAGAAGACCTTCAAGACCCCTGTTCAATTCCTTTAGTCTCTAAGGAAGAGAAGGACTTAGGGGGATAGCATGGTAGCAATCTTCTGGTATTTCAGTGTCTGCCCTGGAGAAGAGTTGGGGGGTCCACCTATTCTCCAAAGCCCCTGAATGCAGGACAAGAAGCAATAGATGGAAACCAACCAAGGGGAGAAACAACCTAGAAAGAAGGAGAAACCTCTTGGCAATTAGAACAATTCACCAATGGAACTGCTTGCCATCAGAAGTTGTAAAGATTTCACTAGAGATTTTTAAGAGGAGATTGGTCTGAAATAGCAACAGCATTTAGACTTATATACCGCTTCACGGTGCTTTGACAGCCCTCTCTAAGCGGTTTACAGAATCGGCATATTTGCCCCCAACAATCTGGGTCCTCATTTGACCCACCTCGGAAAGAGGGAAGGCTGAGTCAACCTGGAGCCGGTGATGAGATTTGAACTGCTGAACTACACCTAACAGTTAGCTGCACTCTCACCACTGCAGCATCCTGGCTTCCTACCTGAGCAGGGAGTTGGACTACAACAAGGTTCTCCCCACCACCACCCACCCACAAGCTGTGACCCAGGACCAGGCCAAGGCCGATATGGAAGTGGGACGCCCACGGCTGCAGATCCACTCATGTGAAGCGGTGGACTGGGGCACACACGCATTCACACCTGGCCGGCTGCTCACGTGGCCCTCCCCCCACAAGCTAGGCCCACCAAGCCCCGAAGTTGGTTCACTGCTGGACTACAAGACCTGCCTTCCATTGAGGACCTGTATACTACACGAGTCAAAAAGAGGGTGGGGAAAATATTGACTGACCCCTCGCATCCTGGACACAAACGGTTTCAACTCCTCCCCTCAAAACGTCGCTACAGAGCACTGCACACCAAGACAACTAGACACAAGGACAGTTTTTTCCCTGAACGCCATCACTCTGCTAAACAAATAATTCCCTCCACACTGTCAGACTTTCTACTAAATCTGCACTTCTATTCTACTAGTTTTTCTCATCATTTCTTTCACACATTTCCTCCCATGTTGACTGTATGACTGTAACTTGTTGCTTATATCCTAAGATTTTTATTAATATTGCTTCTTCATTGCTTATTTGACCCCTATGACAATCATTAAGTGTTGTACCACATTATTGACAAATGTATATTTTCTTTTATGTACGCTGAGAGCATCTGCACCAAGACAAATTCCTTGTGTGTCCAATCACACTTGGCCAGTAAAATTCTATTCTATTCTTCTATTCAGTTCTCAAGTGAGTAACGTGGCCCGTTCAGTGAATCTGGCTTCCTCATTTGACTTTCGCGCGTCAGAAGAGGGGAATGGCGGGATTCCCGGGACGCTGGGGAACGTCATAAATATGAGTCGCTGCCGAGACACCTGAATTTCCGATCAGGTGGCCACAAGGAAACGCTGCAATGGGCTGTGAAGGGTGAAAAAACGGTCATAAATCCCATTCCCCCCCACTCCGTCAAGTGGCGCAGTTGGGTTTTTAAGAAGATTGGACCACCGTTTGTCTGAAATGGGATAAGATCTCCTGCCCGAGCGGGATGGGGGATTGGACTAAAAGACCTCTGGAGGTCCCTTCCAACTCGCCCGATCGCTTTGAGTCAAGAGGCTCTTCGGAGACCCTGGACCCACACAAGACTCAGCCCAGTGGTTCCCAACATGGGGCACGCTGGTCTGCCGGGAACGCCATTCCAGCGGCGAAAATGGAGCGCGTAGTCTTGCTCCATTGCCTTAAGGCGTGCAACCAGCGCATTCCAGTAAATATGTACATATATATATATATATTTCATGTGGCCTGCTTTCTGTTTTTCCACGTTGCAGGCATTTCTTGGCATGGGGATGGCGCTCCAAGCGAGTCATGACCTTTGGGAGCAGCAGCGTTGTGCTCCCAAAGGCCGTGACTTGCTCAGGGCACTATCGTTGCACCAGGAGGGGCCTGGAGGAGAGAACCAAACAAGCTGTGCAACTAGAGCTTGGCGCCCGGTGCGATGGCCCATCTGTTCGGCAGGAGAGCAGAGCAGACAAGCCAGGTAAGGGCTGGCAGCCAGGCAGCGGCGCGGTAGAGCAGGTAGACCGCTCGTGGCAGAGCCGCCACAAGCAATGAGGGGAACCGGGCGCGCGGATAGGAGCAGGCAAGCGGACGAGCCGCTTACGGCAGAGCTGCTGCAAGCGGCGGCTTGTCTTGACTGCCGGTTTCCGGGTCTTTCTGCTTCTGCCCAGGCATTCCCTTGCTCCTGGCCCGTTCCGGTAGCGCCAGGAATGGTGGCCCATCACTGCCCACGCCCCACAGGGGGACAATTTAATTTTGTTTGTTTGTTTGTTTATTGATTGATTGATTGATTGATTGTTAGAGTTGAAAGGGACCATGAAGGCCATCGAATTCAACCCCCTGCCCAAGTAGGAACCCTATAGCACACCAGTCAAGTGGCAGTTCAATCTTCTCTTTAAAATGTCCAGAGTGTTGGAGTTGACAACGTCCGCTGGTAGGTTGTTCCATTGGTTGATCGCTCTGACCGTCAGGAAGTTCCTCCTTATCTCCATGTTGAATCTTTTCCTCATCCGGCCCTCTGGTGCCCTTGAGAATGAAGTGATCCCCTCCTCTCTGTGACATCCCCTCGTATACCTGTAGACTGCTATCATGTCCGCTCTGGCCCTCCTTTTCTCTAGGCTATCCATGCCCAGTTCCCTCAGTCTCTCTTCGTAAGTCTTGGTTTCCAATCCCTTAATTATCTTGGTTGCTCTTTTTAGGTTTCCTCCACATGAGTAGGAGTTCATTTTTTGAAAACTAGGAATTATATTCACAGGAAGTGGGGCATCAGGATTTTAGAGATGCTTGGGTGGGTCATGGCCAAAAAAAGGTTGGGAACCATTGCTTTAGCCACCCAGAGTCCTTAGGGAGTTGGGCGGCATACAAATGGAACTAAATAAATAAATAAATAAATATATAAATAAATAAATACAAAATAAACAACAACAGAGCTGGAAGGGACCTTGGAGGTCTTCTAGTCCAACCCGCTGCTTGGTCACGAGACCCTGTAGCATTTCAGACAAATGGTTGTCCAACATCTTCTTAAAACCCCGTGTTCCAGCGTTGGAGCAATTTCTGGTGGCAAGCTGTTCCACTGATCAATTGTTCTAAATGTCAGCAATTTCTCCTTAGTTCTAAGTTACTTCTTTTCTTCTTTAGTTTCCACCCATTGCTTCTGGTTCCGCCCTCGGGGGCTTTGGAGAATAGCCTGGCTCCTTCTTCTTTGTGGCAACCCTTGAGATATTGGAACAACTGCTATCTTGTCTCCCCTGGTCCTTCTTTTCATTAAACTAGCCACGCCCAGTTCTTGCAACTGTTCTTCATAGGTTTCCTGGTTTGCACCCACGACGAAGCGCCACAATCAAGGTTCAAGACCTGTTTTATTCCTCCTCCGCCTAGTCCCGCTATTCCAGGGTTGCTAAGAGGAACAACAAAGATTTCCTGCAGCCACAGGGCCTGGTAGCTACCCCATATCTCTCTCTACCCCAGAGCCTTGTTTTACGAACATAGCTCCTCCCCAAAGCCCTCCAAGAGCCAAGAAGAAGACTTCAAAGGGCTGCACGGGGCTTTCCACGGAAGGAATTCCCCCTCCATCCATCCAGGCAGATTTTGGCCAATTCCATCCACCGCACTGCCCGGCCGCTGCAGGGAAGGCGAGCAGACGATCTGCTCGCCGTCCAGGCACGTGCCCAAAAAATGTAGAGCTAATTAGAGTCAGTCTGAGGGTTTCCTTCCTCGTGCAGCCGCCTTCCACCACAAATCCCTTCTGCCCCATTTCAGCAGGTCTGTGTGTCCCCATCCATCCACCACCACCCCCGCTGGGCAACCTGGAATAAATCACAGCCTTTATTTAAAAAAAGCCGGTCGAGGCCCAGGTGGCCTGGCGATTCCCACTGCCAGATTCCTGCCGTTGTTCACAGAGCGCCGTCGGTTGGCAGCCGAGCCCGTGTCTGCCCGCCAAGCTGAAGCCGGGGTGGGGGGGAGAGACCGCGGGGGCTGCCAAGGCCACTGGCTGCTTCCCCTGTCGCTGACATGAGCTCAGCCTCGCCTGGCTTGGAACAGGCAGGCTGGCAGCCAGCGGAAAGTCTCAGGACACGCGGAGCGGAGAACCACCGCCGGAGGTTGCAGGATTTGCATCCAGCGAGCCCAGCCGGCTTAGGAGAGAGAGAGAGGAAAGCCCTCTGTTCCTGCTCTCGAGGCAGGCAGGCGTCTCGCCTTCCCCCTGGGCTGCCTTTTGCCGCTCGGGGAGGCAGAAACGGGGGTGAGAGGCTCCCTTGGCGCAAGCTGCAAATTTCAATTCCGACAAACGTGCTGACTCCGGCAGACGCTTCCCCAAGAGAGGAGGCGATGATGGGCAGAAGGAACACCCACTCCTCCTCTCACAATGCCTCCTGGGTTCTTAAGCCCCCCCCTGCCCCCAGTAGGATAGTATTAGTGGGGGAAGGGGGTAGGAGTGGGGTGGGAGTGGAGAGAAAGAGAGAACCTGGGGGTTTCTTTGAGCATTCACCCTCTTCGCAGAGAATTGTGCACTGCGGGGCAAGTGGGCCGGGAGACACATTTCTGGGACATCCACAAATCTTATTGTCCTCCCTCGTTTATCCGGCTGCCCATCTTAAGGACTCATCGGGTTAAAAGTACACAGAAGAAAACAACAACATGAGTCCTTTGGGATTGGGCGGCATGGAAGTCGAATGAATGAATGAATGAATGAATGAATGAATGAATGAATGAAGGAAGGAAGGAAGGAAGGAAGGAAGGAAGGAAGGAAGGAAGGAAGGAAGGGATGAACAAACAAATAAATAAACAAAGAAACAAACATGAATGATGGATAAATGGGTGGGATAGATGGATGGATGGATGAATGGATGGATGGATAAGAGAGATAGGTAGGTAGGTAGATGGGTGGGTGGGTAGGTACGTAGGTATAGATAGAGACAGACAGACAGACAGACAGACAGAGATAGACAGATAACAAAAATAATAGATTGGATGGATGGATGGATGGATGGATGGATGGATATAAATGATAGATGATAGATAGATGCTACATCATGGATAGACGGATGGACACAGATAAGATATAGACAGACAGATGCAAGAATAATGATAAATTAGATAGATGGATGGATGGATAGATGGATGGCTATACAGGTAATGAAAGATGATAGGTAGATGATACAGCATGGATGGACGGATGGACACAGATAAGATAGACAGACGCATAGACAGATATTGGATGGAAAGATAAGACAAATGGGCTGTATCTTATCTAACAGGGAATGTGGTGGGACCTGGTGTTGTGAGAGGTATGGGGGAGTGTGGGTGGATACATATGTTTTTTACCTGACCATCTTTATAAAAGCACAATTTTATCATGACTCCTTTTTCTTAAGGTGGCTTTATTCAAACGGCAACCAATAAATGTTCACCGTTAAGCAAATTGCTACAGTTGTTAAGTGAATCCCACGGTCATTAAGTGAATCCAGTGACTTTGCTTGTCAGAAGCCAGCTGGAAAACTTGCCGATGGTAATCACTTGATCCGGGGATATTTCAACTGTCATAAATATGGGCAAATGCCAAGGCCCTAATTCTCATCGTGTGACCATGGAGAGCGAATGGTTGCAAAGGGCTGCCTGTTATTTCCAAGCCTGACCCAGAATGAAGCTTTTCCCCTCACCCATCTAGCCTGCCCCTCAGCAGAGATGCAAGAACCCACCTCATAAACTGGCTGAAGGCTTTGTAGTTTGTCAGGGTGTGATAGTCTTCCTCGGTGAAAATGTGGTCGACGTCTTCCAGGCCCCAAGTCATGAGCAGCTGAGCCGAGGACTTCTGCTCCACCTTCGAAGGAAGAGGACAGAAATGCTCAGGATTAGGTCCCCAAAGAGCAAAGGGAGGAGAGAGGGAGGAGAAAAGAAGAAGGAAGCAAAGAGAAAGAAAGAAAGAAAGAAGGAAAGAAAGAAAGAAAGAAAGTGGGAGAGAAAGAAAGAAAGGAGGGAGGGAGGGAGGGAGGGAGGGAGGAAAAAGGGAGGGAGGGAGGGAGGGAGGAAGGAAAAGAGCTTCAGGGTCTTTTGTTTTGCAGCACAGGAGAAAAACTGGGGATCAGCAGAGGGGGAGTCCTATCAGCTCCCCCCAACTCTTTCATTTTTCTTGTACATGTTGGGAAATGGCCAGCAATGCAAGGAGGAGGAGGAGTCAAGTGGGGAACTAGCCTTGAATCCTTGCATAGGATGACAAACACATGACCACTTCTCCCCCACTGCCTAAGCCCCATGAAATCCTATCTATCTGTTCCCAGGGGAAGACTCTTGTTCTATAAACAGCATACAACAAAGCGATTGAGCTGGACCTCTCACCATCTGGCAATTCCAGCTCTTCTATCAGCCACGGAGGAGGAGGAGGAGGAGGGAGGAGGAGGAGGAGGAGGAGGAGGAAGAGGAGGAGGAAGGAGGAGGAGGAGGCTAGGGCACTAAGGCCCCCAAAGTCCTTCCTACCTTTGGCTTTTGCACCCCGTCTTCTTCTGTCTTTTTCCGCCGCTTGGTCTTCTTCTCTTTCTTCTCCCGATGTTTGCGCCGCTTCTTCTTCCCCACACCCCCATAGTCGCTGCCGCCACTCTCCGACTTGGCCCGATACTCCTCTCGGTCGGACTCAAACTCATCCTCGCTGACCTGTCAAGAAGGGAAAAAAACCAGAGCCCAAGGAGATCGTTAGCATTAATTAATAGCTATAGCAATAGCATTTAGACTTATATACCGCTTCGTAGTGCTTTTATATCCCTCTCTAAGCAGTTTACAGAATCAGCCTCTCTTGCCCCAAACAATCTGGATCCTCATTTGACCCACTTCGAAAGTACAGAAGGCCGAGTCAACCTGGAGCCAGTGGTGAGATTTGAACTGCTGAACTACAGCTAGCAGTCAGCTTAAGTAGCCTGCAGTGCTGCGCTCTAACCATTGTGCCATCCCGGCACTCTCCTCCCTGCTGAGCACGGAGAAGCCCCCTTGCCAGGACCACAGTCCCTCCCCCCATGTGACATAACAACTTGGCAAACAAATAAAAAGGTCTGGGTTTTTGAGGGGGTATTTTGTCAGCTTCTATGTCAAAGAGGGGTGTTCTTGGGTGGGTTTGGCTGAGGGCAAGAAACACTGAAGGGTTTCCATCTCTCTACACCGGAGATAGATAGATGATAGAGAGAGTGGGGGGGAGAGGGGATAGATAGATAAGATAGATAGGAGAGAGACAGAGAAAAAGAGAGGGGGGGGGATAGATAGATAAGATAGAGGAGAGAGGGGGGCAGAGGGGATAGACAGATAAGATAGATAGGAGAGAGACAGAGAAAAAGAGTCATATTTGCCGATGACTCTAAAATGTGCAATAGGGTTGATATTCCTGGAGGGGTCTGTAATATGGTAAATGATTTAGCTTTACTAGATAAATGGTCAAAGCAATGGAAACTGCAGTTTAATGTTTCCAAATGTAAAATAATGCACTTGGGGAAAAGGAATCCTCAATCTGAGTATTGCATTGGCAGTTCTGTGTTAGCAAAAACTTCAGAAGAGAAGGATTTAGGGGTAGTGATTTCTGACAGTCTCAAAATGGGTGAGCAGTGTGGTCGGGCGGTAGGAAAAGCAAATAGGATGCTTGGCTGCATAGCTAGAGGTATAACAAGCAGGAAGAGGGAGATTGTGATCCCCTTATATAGAGCGCTGGTGAGACCACATTTGGAATAATACTGGTTCTGGAGACCTCACCTACAAAAAGATATTGATAAAATTGAACGGGTCCAAAGACGGGCTACAAGAATGGTGGAAGGTCTTAAGCATAAAACGTATCAGGAAAGACTTCATGAACTCAATCTGTATAGTCTGGAGGACGGAAGGAAAAGGGGGGACATGATCGAAACATTTAAATTAATTTTAAATTTTATTAATTTTAAATTGTAACTAGATGGGTGGGCATTGGATTTGGTATTATGTACTGTACTGTTTTTTATTATTGTTGTGAGCCGCCCCGAGTTTGCGGAGAGGGGCGGCATATAAATCCAATAAACCTAACCTAACCTAAAGCTAAATATGTTAAAGGGTTAAATAAGGTCCAGGAGGGAAGTGTTTTTAATAGGAAAGTGAACACAAGAACAAGGGGGCACAATCTGAAGTTAGTTGGGGGAAAGATCAAAGGCAACATGAGAAAATATTATTTGACTGAAAGAGTAGTAGATCCTTGGAACAAACTTCCAGCAGACGTGGTAGATAAATCCATAGTAACTTAATTTAAACATGCCTGGGATAAACATATATCCATTGTAAGATAAAATACAGGAAATAGTATAAGGGCAGACTAGATGAACTATGAGGTCTTTTTCTGCCATCAGTCTTCCATGTTTCTATGTTTCTAAGAGAGAGAGATGTGGGGATAGATAGATAAGATAGAGGAGAGGGGGGGGGGAGAGAGGATAGATAAGATAGATAGGGAGGGAGGGAGGTTGAGAGAGAGAGAAAAGATAGATAAGAGAGAGGGGGGTATAGAAAACTACCTTAATTAAAAAACAATTAATAGTTTTTAATTATTTTAGAACTATTGCACCATGTAATAGTTCTAAGTGCGAAAGAAAATTTTATTTCAGGTTGTTGTGTGATTAAAAGGGGAAAGGCGAGCTCTTTTTTTTTTGCTGTTCCATCCATTCGGTGCTCTTCTCGCCCAACCAGAGGCCTCTCAGAAGCAGCGCTATTTATTATTTATCAAGAAAATACATATAGCTGCCCAGCTCACTCTTGTGACTCCAGGAGGCGGCTTGTGGGTTGTGCACCAGTTATGCCCTTTCCTGACCGACAACAATCCCCACTCACAGTCATTCACGCTCTAGTCACTTCCCGTCTCTACTACTGCAATGCGTTGTACATGGGGCTGCCCTTGGAGAGTAGCTGGAAGCTCCGGCTGGTGCAAAACGCAGCAGCCAGCATGGTTTTGTGCACATGGATCACACCTCTCCTGGGGGAGATGTAATTGGTTGCCGGTTTGCTTCCGGGATGTAATAAAAGATGCCTGGTTGTCACCTTTCAAGACCTTCGTGGCTTGGGACCATGTTATCTGAGGGACCTTCTCTTGCTGGTCCCATCTACACGACCTATCAGAGGAGGGAGGCAGGGAATGTTGTGGGTCCCATCCCTGAGGAGATACACCTGGTAGGACCCAGAAAGAAGGTTCTTCTCCGTGGTGGCTCATCACACACACACACACGGAGATTAAAACAGCCCCCACTCTAACAATCTTTCTGCAGGCACTGAAAACCTGGTTCTGCCAGTGGGGAACCCAGAGTAGGACGGAGCCCATGATTTTGTTACATTGTACTATATTGTCTGTCTGTCTGTCTGCCTATCTATCATCTGTCTGTCTATCTATCATCTGTCTGTCTATCTCTTTAACTCTCAATCTATCTGTCTGTCTGTCTGTCTGTCTGTCTGTCTGCCTGCCTGTCTGTCTGTCTGTCTATCTACCTACCTACCTATCTACCTACCTACCTATCCCTCTATCCCTCTATCCATCTATCTATCTATTAATCAATCTATCTATCTAATCTAATCTATCTATCTATCTATCTACCTACCTACCTACCTATCCCTCTATCTATCTATCTATCTATCCATCCATCCATCCATCCATCCATCCATCCATCTACCTACCTACCTACCTACCTACCTATCCCTCTATCAATCAATCAATCAATCAATCAATCTCTCTCTCCCTCTATCTATCTATCTATCTATCTATCCCCCCCTCTCTCTCTCTCTCTATCTATCTATCTATCTATCTATCCCTCTATCTATCCCTCTATCTATCCCTCTATCTATCCATCTATCTATCTATCTATCTATCTATCCCTCTATCTATCCCTCTATCTATCCCTCTATCTATCTATCTATCCATCCATCCATCCATCCATCCATCCATCCATCCATCCATCCATCCATCCATCTATCTATCTATGTTGGAAGGGACCATGTAGGTCATCTACTCCAACCTCCTGATGAGGCAGGAGCCCCCGTACCATTTCGGATAAGTGGCAGCCCAATCTCCCTTTGGAAGTCTCAGGTGTTGGAGCTCTCACAACCTCTGCAGGCAACTTCTGTTCCACCGGTTGATTGCTCTCACTGTCAGAAAGTTCCTCCTTATTTGCAGGTTGAAATCTCTCTTTGGCCACCTTCCATCCATTATTCCTAGTCTGGCCTTCAGGTGGACTAGGAAAACAGCCTGACCCCCTCCTCTCTGTGGCAGCCCCTCATATATTGAAAGACTGCTATCATGTCTCCCCTGGTCCTTCTCTTTGCTGGACTATCCATGCCCAGTTCCTGCAACCTTTCCTCGTATGTTATAGTCTCCAGTCCCCTTTTCATCCTGGTTGCTCTCTTCTGCACTTTCTCTAGAGTTTCGACGTCTTTTTTTGCAGTGTGTTGACCAAAACTGGATGCCGTACTCTAGGTGTGGCCTGATAAGGTTTTACAGAGTGGCATTAGTAGCTCCCTTTTTATTCAATTCTCTTTGCTAGCTTGTATTGTTTTAAATGTGGTCTTATACTCTTGAGTCACCATGGGCGAACAGGCTGCAATATAAATTCAATAAATAAATCAATAAAACTCCCCATAACAAAACAAAAAACAACAACAAGCAAACCAATAAACCCTTCTGGCAACAGCAATTATACCAACCATGATGCTATAATTCTAAGGTCCCCAGGCCTTGGAAAAGAGCATCAAAGTGAGGGAAGGGGCGCAATCTTATCTCTGCAGGGATAATATTTTCCCAGTCACTACCAGCACTGGACCAGAATATCTCCGAGACCGCCTTCTGCCGCACGAATCCCAGCGACCGATTCGGTCCCACAGAGTGGGCCTCCTCTGGGTCCCGTCAACTAAACAATGCCGGTTGGCGGGCCCCAGGGGGAGAGCCTTCTCTGTGGCGGCACCGGCCCTCTGGAACCAACTCCCCCCGGAGATCAGAACTGCCCCTACTCTTCCTGCCTTCCGTAAACTCCTCAAAACCCACCTTTGCCGTCAGGCATGGGGAAACTAAACATCTCCCCTGGGCACGTTGAAGTTATATATGGTATGCCTGTATGTGTGTATGTTAGTATAGGGGATTTTCTTAAACTTATAATATTTTAATTAATTGGATTGTATTGGATTGTTTTTCACTTGTTGTGAGCCGCCCCGAGTCTTCGGAGAGGGGCGGCATACAAATCCAAATAATAAATAAATAATAAATAATAAATGATGAACTGGGGAGCTGGAAGGAAACTGGCTGCCAATGCAGCTTCCTCAAGAGAAGTGACACGGGTTCAAATCTAGGCTGACCACCATTCGGAAGTCCATTTTGAACCAACTGGAGCATCGCTAGCGCTGTATGAAGTCCGAAGGCTTGGATGGCGCCACTTACTAATTTCTTGCGCTTCCTGGGTTTCCCCGGCTTGTTCTCCTTCTGCTTTCTCGGCCCCCGTTTCTTCTTCTTGACAACGAGGGGACTCTCAAAGCTGCACAAATCCTCCTCTTCGTCGTCTGGAATACAAAATTAGAGGGGGAAGGCGTCAAAATAATAATAATAGTAATAGTAGTAATAATAATAATAATAATAATAATAATAATAATAATAATACAGAATCTCATTCTGTATTTTTATTTATTTTTTGATTTGATTTGATTTGATTTGAATGCCGCCCCTCTCCGTAGACTCAGGGCGGCTCACAGCATACAATGAACCAATTCATAACAAATCTAATAAATTTAAAAACTTTTAAAAGCCCATTATTAAAACAGACATACACACAAACATACCCATCAGAAAGCCTAATTATAGACAAAATATACAAATGTGTAGAGATGGATGAAATCACAAACGCAATTAAGGGAACTAAAATCAAAGAATCAAAACGATCATGGTACAAATGGCATGAATGGATTCAAAAGAAAAACTAAAAGTATTACAATACAAAGTAAAAGTATATATAGAAAGAATAGCAATATTTTAAGTATATATTATACCAATGATATATATAATTGATTAAATATGTATATAATTGAATGTATACTATTAAATAAGTGATATAGAGAAATGGAAGATATATACAAAAGCTAATAGAGATGGAATAAGATCTGTAAAACTTAAACAAAACGTGAGAAATATTTCTGAAAACAATAAAGAAATTTAAAATAATAATAATAATAATACAGAATCTCATTCTGTATTATTTATTTATTTACTGTATTTATTTATTTATTGATTGATTGATTGATTTGATTTGATTTGTATGCTGCCCCTCTCCGTAGACTCAGGGCGGGTCACAGCATACAATGAAACAATTCGTAACAAATCTAATAAATTTAAAAAACTTTTAAAAAACCCATTATTAAAACAGACATACACAGAAACATACCATACATAAATTACATTGTATTATTATTATTATTATTATTATTATTATTATTATTATTATTATTCCCTTATCTTCTTTGAAAGCGCTTCGGTGCCACTTCCGAGCTCAACGTCCAGTGGCAACGAGTGGCTCCTCTCTTTGAGCCTTGCTGCCAACCGCCCCCACTCCGCTCTCCGCCAGCAAGCAACACCCCAGCACGGAAAAGGCCAGACAGGGAAGAGCAGCAAGGGAATGTCCAAACTTCCAGCTGGAGGGGTAGGGGTGAGGCCTTGGCAGTCTCTCGAGTTTGGAAGTTTCCTTGCAGACGTTTCATGACCCAACGAGGGGACATCGTCAGTGCTGATTAACCCCACTCCCTCCCAGCACTGGTGATGTTCCCCCGTTGGGTCATGAAACGTCTGCAAACTCAGAGAGCACCAAGGATCCCACAGTCCTCCTCTGAAAACACCCACTGCCTTTTATAAGTGCTGTAATAACTGTCCGGTTTGGTGCTGCAACAAACAAGACCGACATAGACTTCAGAGGAGAATCAGAACTGCAGAAAGAGCAATGGCTGCCAACCTGCCTTCCATTGAGGACCTGTATGCTGCACAAGTCCAAAAGAGGGCTGTGAAAATATTGACTGACCCCTCGCATCCTGCACACAAACTGTTTCAACTCCTACTCTCAAAACGTTGCTACAGAGCCCTGCACACCAAGACAACCAGACACAAGGACAGTTTTTTCCCGAACGCCATCACTCTGCTAAACAAATAATTCCCTCAACACTGTCAGACTTTCTACTAAATCTGCACATCTATTCTACTAGTTTTTCTCATCATTCCTATATCATCCTTTTCCTCCCACTTGTGACTGTATGACTGTAACGTGTTGCTTGTATCCTTAAGATTTATTAATATTGCTTCCTCATTGCTTATTTGACCCCTGTGACAATCATTAAGTGTTGTACCTCCTGATTCTTGACAAATGTCTGTTTTCTTTTATGTACAATGAGAGCATCTGCACCAAAGACAAATTCCTTGTGTGACCAATCACCCTTGGCCAATATAGAATTCCATTCTATTCTATTCTGATGATGTTACCCAGTTGGGTCATTAAATGTCTGCAAGAAAACCCACCAAGAGACCACCCAGGGCCCCTCCGTCTTCTTCCTCTCCCTCCTCCTCCTCTTCCATCTCTCTTCAAATCCTTTATAGCGATGACAATAGCATTTAGACTTATATACCACTTCACAGTGCTTTTATAGCCCTCTCTAAGCAGTTTACAGAATCAGCCTATTTGCCCCCCAAACAATCTGGGTCCTCATTTGACCCACACCTCGGAAGGACAGAAGGACGAGTCAACCTTGAGCCAGTAGTGAGATTTGAACTGCTGAACAACGGCTAGTAGTTAGCTGGAGTAGCCTGCAGTGTTGTGCTCTAACCACTGTACTACCCAGGCTCTTAGTTATCAGCACAAGCCTCGCTAGAAAGAGGTCAAGCATCAATTTTCCCCAAGGCCTGGCAGGAGTGTGAGGGTCACCAGAGGCACAAGAGTGCAAGCCGGCAGGTGAGGCAAGACAACATAACTCCTTTAATAGGAGTCGCCGGGGGGCCAACTCACCTCTCATTGCCCTCGTTTAAAGACGGAGAAGGAGAGGGAAGGTTCGTATCAATGGCTGAACCAACTCGGTTAATACGGCGGGACAGCTACTTCGGTAGGAATTAGATGCTCCAGAGATCTTGGGGCAATTTCTCACCGCCTTGACAAGACAAAATGGGCCAGGGAGCTTCAGCCGGTGAAACAGCCGTGATTAATGTGGGGCATCCCCCAACACGTCAACGTTGGGGAGGCGTTTCTTCTCCCCATCCCACCCCCGCCAAAAAAAATCAGAAGGGCTCATCCATCACTCGCTGTCACCGCTTAACAAAACCCGACATTCCCGAGCGAGCGGAGACTTTAGGGTTTCCAATTGTAATCAAAGGTGCTTTTCATCACCACCCCCTCCAATCCAAGAGGCAAACTTGACTTTCTGGGGGGGTTTTTTCCCCTTTGAAGATGTTTCGCTTCCCGTCCGAGAAGCTTCTTCGGCTATGACTCGTTGGTGGTGGGGAAGGGAAGGGTTTATATATATACACACTCCTTGCTGGACATTTGCATCCCTTTTTAGAGAGTCCTTGAAGCCTCGTGGAGGGTTCTTTGCGTCCCTTCAGCAGTTCCAAGAGGGCTCCACAACCCACTTACCATATTTTTTGGAGTATAGAAACATAGAAGACTGACGGCAGAAAAAGACCTCATGGTCCATCTAGTCTGCCCTTATACTATTTCCTGCATTTTGTCTTAGGATGGATCTATGTTTATCCCAGGCATGTTTCTATTCAGTTACTGTGGATTTACCAACCACGTCTGCTGGAAGTTTGTTCCAAGGATCAGGCGCACCTTAGTTTTTGGGGAGGAAAATAAAAGGGGGGGGGGATCTGCTTACCAGATATTTATCTGGTTAGTGTCCTTAGTCTCTTCAGCTTTAGAACATTATTTTATCTCCTGGTTAGGCTTTGAAAAAACCTTATACGAAGGGAATAACAATGAAAGAGCTCGCAAGCCAGTAAGACCTGGGAACATCGTTAGCCCCAAACTTATTTAGAGCAAGTAGAGCAATGGAAAAAGCCTGCAAAGACTTAGGGATGGAAAAACATTGTTTGCAGAGAGTAACAACGAAAGAGCCTGCAAGGTAAGAACTGGGAAGATTGTTAGCACCTGGTTAGGGCCGGGGGGGGGGGGAGAGCTTCAAAAAGACCAACTGTCTGCAAGGAGTGTCAATCTTTCTTTTTTTAAAATATTTTTTAAAATATTTTATTTACAAATATAGACTAAATACATAAAAACATATAGATTAGATTAGATTAGATTTATTGGATTTATATGCCGCCCCTCTCCGCAAACTCAGGGCAGCTCACAACAATAATAAAAACTTAAAACTTGCTTAAAACCCACCTCTGCCTTCAGGCATGGGGGAATTGAGACCCTCTTCCCCCTAGGCTTTTACAATTCTATGCATGGTATGTATGTATGTATGTTTGGTTTTTTATATTAATGGGTTTTTAATTGTTTCTAACATCAGACTACTATTGTACACTGCTTTATTGTTGCTGTTAGCCGCCCCGAGTCTCCGGAGAGGGGCGGCATACAAATCCAATCAATCAATCAATCAATCAATCAATAAATAAATAAATAAATAAAAAACAGTACATAATAACAAATCCAATGCTCACCAATCTAATTACAATTTAAAATTAATAAATTCATAAAACAGTCCCAATATATATAAAAAAACAGGCACACAGTCAATCAATCAAATGGCAAAACAACATGGGCAAGGGGGAGATGTTTTAGTTCCCCCATGCCTGACAGCAGAGGTGGGTCTTAAGGAGTTTACGAAAGGCAGGGAGGGTGGGGGCAATCCTAATCTCAGGGGGGAGCTGGTTCCAGAGGGTCGGGGCCCCCACAGAGAAGGCTCTTCCCATGGGTCCCGCCAGATGGCATTGTTTAGTTGACGGGACCCGAAGAAGGCCGACTCTGTGGGACCTAACCGGTCGCATATAGTTGCGATTGACAGTAAAAACATGGTAAATTACATAAGCAATAATCATACACCTTGGCGAGAGGCCAAAACAAATATACAAAACAATCAATAGACATACAGACCTACAGAAGAAAAGAAAGAAAGAAGAAGAATGAAAAGAAGAAGAGAGTGGGCGGGTGTACGGTAGAATTGTGTTAAGATTGTGAACTAGTTAAATTTTCAGCAGCTCATTTCCTTATATCTAATATTTAAAATTATAGATAAATAAAATGAAGCGTTGAATAAATCACGGTAAAGAGGCTTTTAAAAGAGTCATACCATTTTAGGATATATATCAGTATCTCTTGTCTATTAAAAAAAAAGAGGACGTTATATACCAGATTTGTATCTGTTTGAGTATATACAGGTCATTGTCATTTGTTATGCGAGTTGTTCTTTTTTTTAAGCCAACAATCTTTCCATTCCCCACCATGCAGTCGAGCTGAAGAAGCTTTTCGGATGAGAAGTGAAACGTCTTCAAGGAAAAACCCCCCAGAAAATCCAGTTGCCTCTTGCAAAAGCATCTTTGGGACAACTTAGAGGGTTGAGAATCTCCAAAGACTCTTACAACCTGAAGCCAACCAATTCAGAAGAACCCACAACCACCACCACCAGATTTAGAGAAGGTGGGCCTTCAAAGAGAGAAATAACATCAAGGCCCATCATCTCTATCTATCTATCTCTCTATCTCTCTATTTATTTTATAAGAGGCCCAACTCCTTCCGGACTCTGGGCAGCGTACAACATCTAAAAATAATATTAAAAGAGATTCTCCAAAAATGTTTTACAGGTGACACTTATCCCCGGAAAGACTATCAAAAATGTTCCCAAAAACCTCCCCATTATGCTGGAAGTGCAAAAAAGAAAGAGGCACGTTCTATCAACAAAAGTGGACATGTGTACAAGCAAAAAAATTCTGGAATAAAATAACTGATTGGTTAAAGGAAATAGTAAAAGAAGAAATTGAAAAAAAACCAGAATTGTATTTATTGGGTATTTTTAATTAAAAAAATGGAAAAAGAGGTAAGATATTTTAGTTATACACATACTAACAGCTGCCAGGATAGTAATGGAAAATAGACAAAGCACCGGAAGAAAATATAGTAATTAAAAAGATATTGGACTGTGCCGAGATGGGCAGGTTATCTAAAAAATTAGAAGTAAAAGAAGATTCAGATTATTATAAAATATGGGCAAAATTTTATGATTGGTTAAAGGAAAGAGCAACAAAGAAATAAATAAAAATTCAAGCAAAGCAACACGTCGAATAAAAGAATTCAAAAATTAATACTCTGTGAATGAAGTAAAATTCTCTGATCAAACACCTAAAAAGTGGGGAAACTTTTATTTCCCAAATGTTGTATGTGTATGTTTCTGTGTATGTCTGGTTTTTCTAATGTTATATTTAAAAAAAAACCAAATAAAAATAATAATAAAAATATTAAATAAAAAAATAAAAGAGATTCTCTGGAGAATCTCCAGAGACATGTAGTCCTTGACCACAATCAAACCCAAAATTTCTGTCGCTAAGCGGGGCGTTGAAAACCAACTCCCCCTTTCAACTGCCGGGATTGAGGAAAAACGCTGCCCACATGGCTGAGATCTTGCTGTATTTAATTGACCTAAATGATTTAAAGCAAGGAGCCAGTTTCAGACTCTTAAGTGGCCGATCACAGTCCTGCATCTCTCCCGGGTTAAAACGGGAACGCAGGATAAATTATGACTAAGCTCCGAGGTGCTAATTCACTGCCTGCGGGGAAGATGACATTATACACAGGAGAAATGTGACCGCTCCATCTCCACTGCACACTGGCCAGTATTCTTTCTACGGGAAAGTCCTTAGACTCCTGTTGGTACCGGAGGTCCAGCCGTAAGCCGTCATGGCAAAGGCATTTAATAGCATTTATAGACTTATATATCACTTCATGGTGCTTTTATAACCCTCTCTAAGCAGTTTACAGAAAGTCAGGCTCTTGTCCCCAACAATCTGGGTCCCCATTTGACCCACCTCAGACGGATGGAAGGCTAAATGAATCTTGAGTCAGTGGTGAGATTTGAACTGTTGCACTACACAAAGCAGTTAGCTGAAGTAGCCTGCAGTGCTGCACTCTAACCACTGCGCCACCCCAGCTGTTGAGGCAACCATTTTGACCAGATTCATTTTTGAATAGAGGTCGTTAAGGGAATCAAGAAGCCATAAGTCCGAATCACAGCTACTAAACCGAACACACGGCTGTTAAGTGCGAATCCATTCTCCAAAATGTCGGAAACTGGCAAAGAGCATCACAAATGGCGGCCACGGGGATATGAAATACTCCATAAGTCCTAAATGTAAAACAGGTTGCCAAGCAACTAACCTGTGGTCATATCCTGGGGGTGGGGTCATTTTAAGGATGAGGAACGCTTTACCAGCCTAAAAACATCCTTTCTGAGCCATAACCCCAAATCATCATCATATTTATTTATTTATTTATTATTTGGACATAGTTTTCGGAGAGGGTCAGCATAGAAATCTAATTAATATGCCACCCTGCTCCCAGAGCAGGGGAGGCAAAGTTGGCTCTTCTACGCCTTGTGGACTCCAACTCCCAGAATTCCTGAGTCAACCATGTTAGCTCAGGAATTCTGGGAGTTGAAGTCCACATGCATAGAAGAGCCAACTTTGCCTACCCCTGTCCCAGAGGATTCTGAGTGTGTTATAAAACTCCTTAAAAACAGTACAGAACAATTTAAAACAATTTAAATATTTTTTCAACAACCCCAAAATCCCTTGCGGGATGGAGCCTTGGGCAACCGAATGGAGCTAGCAGAGTGTTTCAATGGCTGGGTGCCCATCCCTGTCACCAATGTGGAGTTTTGCTCAGCATATGTTCTCATTGTGCCCAGAGAGAGACATCTGCCTCTACCTAGGATCAAACTCACAGCCTCCTGGTTGTGAGGTGAGATCATCCACTTCTAGGCCACGGCCACGGCACCCACTCCTTCAGTACTACATATATACCTCGTGTACAATTACTACATAAGTCTTAATTTAAAATAGGGGTTTCGAAACATGGCAATTTTAATGACTTGTGGACCTTAACTCCCAAGCTGGCTAGGGAATTCTGGGAGTTGAAGTCCACAAGTCTTCAAATTGCCAAGTTTGAAAACTCTAGAATCTAAACCAGGGGTTCCCACCCTTTTGGGGGGGCCATGCCCCACCTAAGCATCTCTAAAATCCTGACACACGCCCCACTGTTACTATTCAAAAAGTGAACTCCTACTCACACGGAGTGAGCCTAAAAGGCCATTAAGTTGGTTTAAACAAGATTCCAATTGCCCCATTAAAAATCAAATCCCCCCCCCCAATGGGACAAAGAATGAAGCAAAGTCCCATCTGTGATCAGCACAAAAGGAGAACAGTCCCACCTCATCTGTACTCCATCAACTGAGCATAAAAAAGAATTTACAACACATCTTAATGCCCATAGAAAGAATGGTTGCTGGAACGTGGGATGTCTAGTTCAATGAAGACGGACTTGGGGTGACACACAGTCTTCCAATATTTGAGGGGGCTGTCACAAAGAAGAGGGGGTCCACCTATTCTCCAAAGGACCTGAAGGCAGGACAAGACGCAACGGATGGAAACTGATTAAAAACAGAAGCAACCAGGAAATAAGGAGGCATTTCCTGTATAAGCCTATAAAGCCCTACATGGCATGGGACCAGCTTGCTTACGGGACCGCTTCCTGCTGCATGAATCCCAGCGACTGGTCAGGTCCCACAGAGTCGGCCTTCTACAGGTCCCGTCAACTAGACAACATCGCTTGGTTGGGCCTAGGGGAAGAGCCTTCTCTGTGGGGGGCATCGGCCCTCTGGCATCAGCTCCCCCCACCCTGGAGATTCACACTGCCCCCACCCTCCTCGCCTTTCGTAAGAGTCTAAAGACTCACCTATGCCACCAAGCTTGGGGTCATTAGATTCTGCCCCTTGGCTGATGAATGCTTAGTGGGTTTGTTGATTGAATGGATATGTGTGTATTTTAATTGGTTCCTTAGTTTTTAGATGTAACTTCTAATTTTAAACTATTGGATTTTAATGTATATTGCCTTTTTAAATGCTGTAAGCCGCCCCAAGATCTCAGAGAGGGGTGGCATATAAATCCAATCAATCAATCAATCAATCAATATCCTAATAAGTGAGGACAATTAATCAGCGGAATGGCTTGCCACCAGAAGTTGTGGGTGCTTCATCCCTGGAGATGTTTAAGACAACCATTTGTCTGGAATGGTATAGGGACATGGTGGTGAACCTGTGGCACGCACGCTACAGGAGGCACATGGAGCCATATCTGAGGGCAACGCTTGCTGCTATGTCAGCTTCAGCATGCGCTGGCCAACTGATTTCCAGTCTTCTTTTCATCTGTTTTTGCTCTCCCCATGGGCCAACCGGAAGTTCACTTGTGTGTGTCACCCCCAGCCTCCTTTTCACTGTCAATGGTCTTCGGGGACTTCTTTGGCTTTGGAGAGTGGCAGCCAGGCCTCCCACACCTCGGCCCCTTTCTTCTGCAGCCGGGAAGGATTTTCTGAAGGCCTCTGCAGCCGATAACAGAGTTCCAGATCGATCCAGGGCTCTGTTATCGGCTATAGAGGCCTTCAGAAAAGCCTTCCTGGCTGCAGAAGAAAGGGGCCGAGGTGTGGGAGGCCTGGCTGTAACAATCTGAAGGTAAGTAGTAGGGCAGAGCTCCATTTCCGCTTCGTTTCCAAACTTCCAATTGGCCCGTTGGGCCATTTTTCACTAACTCCAGGCTTCAGGAGGCTTTCCTGAACCCTGGGGAGAGCAAAAATTCAATTCAATTCAATTTATTAGATTTGTATGCCGCCCCTCTCCGAAGACTCAGGGCGGCTCACAATAATAATAAAAACAATATTCCAGGGAAAACAAATCTAATATTAAAAAGCACATAAAACCCTATCATATTTTAAAAAGCAAACAACATATACATACCCAAACATAAATATAAATAAGCCAGGGGGAAAGGTGTCTCAACTCCCCCATGCCTGGTGGTATAGATGGGTCTTGAGTAATTTACGAAAGACAAGGAGTGTGGGGGGCAGTTCTAATCTCCGGGGGGAGTTGATTCCAGAGGGCCGCAGCTGCCACAGAGAAGGCTCTTCCTCTGGGTCCCGCCAAACAACATTGTTTGGTCGACGGGACCCGGAGAAGGCCAACTCTGTGGGACCTTATCGGTCGGTGGGATTCGTGCAGTAGCAGGCGGTTCTGGAGGTACTCTGGTCCAATGCCATGCAGGGCTTTAGAGGTCATAACCAACACTTTGAATTGTGACCGGAAACTGATCGGCAGCCAATTCAAGCCACAGTGTTGCAGAAACGTGGGCGAATCTAGGAAGCCCCACGATGGCTCTTGCAGCCATGTTCTGCACGATCTGAAGTTTCCGAACACTTTTCAGAAATAGCCCCATGTAGAGAGCGTTGCAGTAATCGAACTTCGAGGTGATGAGGGCATGAGTGACTGTGAGCAGTGACTCCCTGTCCAAATAGGGCCGCAACTGGTGCACTAGGCGAACCTGGGCAAACACCCTCCTCGCCACAGCCGAAAGATGATGTTCCAATGTCAGCTGTGGATCGAGGACGCCCAAGTTGCAAACCCTCTCTGAGGGGGTCAGTAGTCCCCCCCCCCGGGTAATGGACAGATAGATGGAATTGTCCTTGGGAGGCAAGACCCACAGCCACTCCATCTTGTCTGGGTTGAGTTTGAGTTTGTTGACACCCATCCAGGCCCCAACAGCCTCCAGGCACCGGCACATCACTTCCACTGCTTCGTTGACAGCCTAATGGGCCTATTAGAAGTCAGGAGGCTCCAGTGAGGCCTGTGCACATGCGCGGGTGGTTGTGGGGGGCTTGTGCACACGCAGAGGGCATTGCATTATGGGTGTGGACATGTGTGCATCCTTTAGACACCCGAGCCGAAAAAGGTTCACCATCACCAGCACAGGTTTCCTGCCTAAGCAGCGAGTTGGACTAGAAGACCTCCAAAGTCCCTTCCAACTCTGTTATTTTAATTTTAATTAAGATTCAAACCCAGGAAGCTGTGTACCAGGAAGGCTCCAAGTCCCAACTATTGAGCATTTGACTCGGTCTTCCATCCTTCCGAGGTGGGTCAAATGAGGACCCGGATCGTGGGGGCAATAGGTTGGCTCTGTTAAAAAGCACTACTGCTAACATGATGTAAGCTGCCCTAAGTCTAATGAGAAGGGCGGCATAAAAATTGAATAAACAAATAAATAAATTTTAAATTTCATGGCCTGTTCCTTAGATCTGGAGCTGAATCTGCTTGCCCAGTGCGGTCCATATTCAAACTATTCACCTGCAGCACCCCCCCACCCCAAATTGGGGGTCGTGGCCCCCAAAATTCAGCATTGAGTACCAGCAACATGAGTTACCACCAACTGCTAAAAAAGAGGGGGGGAAACAGCTCTGTCCCCATTGTATTGCCTGATACTAAAAGAATCCATTTGACATAAAAGCGCAAGCAGTCCTCGACTTATGACCTCACTGGAGTCAAAAATTCCCATTGTTAAGCAAGAGAGTTGTTAAGCGGATTTTGCCTCTTTTACAAAAGTTCTTGCCACAGTAGTTAAAGGAAGTTAGTCACAGGGCCGTAAGTGGATCTCTGGCTTCCCCATTGACTTTGCTTGTCAGGAGGTTGCCCAAGAGGATTCACCTGTGACCGTCATAAACAGGAGCCAGTGTCCAGTTTGACCATAAACATGACCCCATGACTGTGAGGAAGCTGCAAGTGTGGAAAAAACAGTCATAAAAGTCAACTTTTCTCAGTGCTGTTCTTAACTTTGGTCAGTAAACCAACATCATTGAGTTGAGGATGGCCTCTACTTCAAACCGTGACTCAGTCAGAATTGAGCCGGAAGGGACCTTGGAAGTCTTCTAGTTCAACCCCCTTGCTCAAGCAATACCAACTCCGTCCAGTATTTTCATCCTTAACTTACAACGGCCTTTGGAGAAAAAACGAGCGCGTGTGGCAGCTTCTGGATCCCTTCTGTCGGAAGGACGCCGTTTCCATCGCACAGGAGACCCTGCGAGGATCAATACGCTGGGGTTGCAAATTCACTCCTTCCCCTCCCTCCCCAGCAAAAGCACCAACAACCGACACTTTTCAATGGCAGAGGTATTTTCCAATTTAGGAGAACCCCCAAGATTTGTCACAAAGTCACCCTGGGGGCCGTTTCTGGCTCTGCTTCGCTTCCTAGGGGACCATCTCAAAGTCACATCTTGTGGTGCTCAACGGCTGGATTTGGCCCGCGCTGGCGGCCTAGAGCCACTTGAGATAAATTCCCGCAATTGGCAGTGATGAATGAGTCCCAGCCCAGACAGGGGGACCTTGTCACAGGCACAGGAAGAAAAAAAAACATTAAAAAAGCGTCCATCGCTGCGACAGACCATCAGGGCAGGCGGGAGTCGCTGCCACCCCGTGTCTGCCGGATGACCTACAACACAATGTGTCAAGGGAGGGAGGGGGGGTTTTCTTACGCCTTGCCCGCCCCCTCCATCGCCAGCCGCTCCTTTTCTTTCCACCCGCCTCCCTAACCCACAGGACGGCACGGCACATAAGCTCCCATATAAATCACAGCTGGCACTAATTGGCTCCCCGCGCCAACCCCGCTGCCAAAGAGGTCGCAGGCTAAACGGGACGGCGAGAAGCTAAAGTGCCCCTCCTCGGGCTCCCGCTGGGGAGTCCCCTTCGGGTCAAAGATTAAACATACGGGAGGAAGGCGAAGACCGTGGCAGGGGAAGAGAAGGCTGTGTCCACCCGTGGCGAGTAAACAAGAGCGGTGACAGGTCTTGGTGCCAATCCAGCCTTCCTCAACCCAACCCGGTCGTTTTATATCCCAATAGCTTCGCTCCTGCCAACCAACGCCACCCTCCCTCCTGCCAAACTCTAAAATAGACTCCCCGGAGCTAAATCGGGCCTGCCGGGGAGACACTGGTATTATGTGCCTGACCCCCCCCCCCCCAGGTCCTATTTCAGACCTGGTCCATCACACACACACACACACTCCTCTCTTTGTCCAAGAGCCGAGAACGGCCAATTTGCACAACGCGGGCTCTCCCCTTGCCACAGTGGCTCGCCTCTCCGTCCGCAAAAGGCAATCGGGTGGAAAAGGGGGGGGAATTTCCCCCTCCCCGATTAAAAGCAGGTGTTAAGGCAAGCACTGGGCTTAACCAACCAAGGAGCCAATGCTCCACTGCATGCATCCTCTCAAATGGGGAGGGGGGAGAAAGGGGGGGGAGGAAGCATGGGAAGCATTTATAATACAATCCTTGCTCACTCAGCCAAGCAAGTATTATTATGCTGTTCTAAAACACACACACACACACATACACACACACAACAAAGCGTCTTGCAGATAAATCGAAGCTTGTCACCCCCTTCTCGATTCCAACAACACACACACACACACACACACAAAAAAAAACATTAAACTTCATGAATAAAGGGGTGCAAGTATGACATTCCACCCCGCCACCACCGTCCACTTCCCATCGCTCCCTCCCTCCCTCCCTCCACACACACACACAAACACACACTACGTTTTGCATCTGGCCCAACCCTACTAGCTCGTTCTGACAATACAACATTTATCTCTTGAAATCCTCCAAGCAGCTTCACCTTGTTGCATTTCCCTCTTACAACAGCCACCTTCCTTCCGCTTCTGATGGGATGGAATTGACAAATAGCAGAGGGGGCGGGGGGCCGAAATACATCAGGATAGGGTTTTTAACCAGACACCCCCTCCCCCACAACTCTTGTCAATTTCTAATTCATCTATCAATCTTTTTTTTCTGCCTACTTCTTCCACGCTTTCTCGTTCCCCCTGCTTCCTCCCCCCCCCCGCATTTCTAATCATAATATTGGCACACATGCGCAGAAGATTTTTATATTTGGCAGGCAATCAACTAGAATTTTCCACACACGTGATATTTCTACTCCCTACCTTGAAAATATATATTATATAAAGCTAACAAAGGATTTGGGGAGGAAATGGGAAGGGGAGGGGAGAGAGAGAAGGAATGCAGATGAGTAGCCATAACTGCAAATTATAATAAACCAAGCCTACTTAGACAAATAGCATTTTATGCATTTCAAGTTAATACCAAAAAGACACAAAAAAACCACCCCAACCTCAACAAGACAGCCAATCTGAAAAGCAAAATATAATAATGATAATAACACTAATAAAAGAGCAGCCTTTTATCTGTGCTGGTTAATGGCAGAGAGAATAACAGCCATTTCCATTAGTAAGAAATCTTAATCGTGAGGATAAATAATTTTTTTTTTAAATTATGCGGGGAAGAGAGTGGTAAGAAGGAGGGGAAAAAATGCCTGTTTGGTGACACAGAAAAAATTAAATGGGGGATGCAGGCGGGGGGGGGGGCACAGGAGGCTCAACTTTGCAGCTCTGTCTGCTGAAATTGCCCCGTGCATGGCACATGGGAAAAGCGAGCTGGGATGTTACCAAACTCTGTGCTCCCCCCCCCCCACCTTGTTGAAGGGGAAGAAGAAGGGAGGTGAGGAACCCAATCAGCCGATGGGCTCTCCAAGGGAGTCTCACACAGCCAGCTGTCAACTCCAGCCTGTTGCTGAGAACAGGAATGGGGGGGGGAGCTGTCTTCCAGCCGGCTACCAGACCACAAGAGCATCTCCCCTGGTGAGGAGCCCTGCAGGGGCGGTTGCAAACTCTGCCCTTAACAAGCTGGGTGAGGTCAGGGCACCGGGATTCACAGGCCTCTGGGCACTGGAAGGGAGGGAGAGAGAAAAGAAGGGCCAGGGGGCACGTTAGCTTCCAGAATTAAGTGGCAGCTTGGGAAAATCCGAGCAGAGGCTTGGTTGTAAAGTGTGTCTAGGACTATTTGGGTCCGCCTGAAATTTATTTTATTTTTTATTTTAGTCTTCCCACAGGTCCCATCACACTTTGCCCAGGGGCCTTGCTCCTGCTCCATTCTCCACTTACACTAACTAACCTTCCTTCTTGTGAAGTGCCATCCCGAGGGCCGCTTGGCTTTTATCAGAGAGGCTCTGCTCCTGGCGCTATTTTGCCATCACCTGAGCACTGCTGGTGCTT
Source organism: Erythrolamprus reginae (assembly GCF_031021105.1). Taxonomy (NCBI): domain Eukaryota; kingdom Metazoa; phylum Chordata; class Lepidosauria; order Squamata; family Dipsadidae; genus Erythrolamprus; species Erythrolamprus reginae. The sequence continues at coordinate 149,828,708 of NC_091963.1, forward strand.
CCCTCCCCTCCCTCTTTTCTATTTCCTTTTCCTTCCTTTTCCCTCTTTCCTTTTCTTTATTTCCCTTCTTCCTTCCCTTTCCTCTTTTTTATTTTCCTTGTTTTAGCCACTACTGGCATATTTCTGCAGCCTCCTTATTTGCCGCTGGGTCGGCCACCTGAGAGGCAGCTTCCAAACCCCGGTTAAAACAAACCAAGGCATTTGCTCAGGATGAGCAAAACAGCAAGCAGACTGCAGTTTTGCAGCAGATAATGCCTTAATATCATTTTCTCCTCCCTTGGAGATTGTAAAATGCAGCTTTGGGGCTAAATGAAAAGCCCCAATCTCCTATTTTGGCCCCAGAGGGCCACCGTGACATAGCGATGAAGGTAGTAGCATCAAGGGAGACGCAGGCTCGAGACCCGCCCCTCCTCAATTTTTGGAAGTTCCCTGGGTGGCTTTGGGGTAATCCCGCTCTCTCTCACCTGAACCTACTCCACAAGGTTGTTGTTGACGGGGGAAATGTGAGGAGGGGACGTCATGCGCACCTTGCAAGCTTCTGGACAAAAAGGCAGCATAGAAATCTGACAAATAAATTAATCAGCTGTTCCAGCTCTACAGGAACGAGGGAGATTTGTTCTCATAATCTGGAGAAGAAAATCAGTAGTCTTTCTGCTTAGCACAGGGGCCGGCAACTTTAAACAGTTGAGAGAACCATCTGGACCCATTTTTCCACAGAAAAGAAAACACCAGGAGCCACAGAACTCTTCCCGTGCCTGAACATTTCCTGAGCGGCCATAAAACTAACATGTATGGTTGAATTAAAGATTCTGTTCCCTTCTGAAACTTTTCTTTTCTTGGATTTATCCGTGTTTGGACTACTGGAGGGGGAGAGGGCAAAAAGCTGAACAAATTGCAAACCGGTGTGCATCGCATGTTAGCAGTTGTGATGCCTATTTTGAGCACAGCAGAACCACAACAGAGGGATGAAAGAGCCAGAGCCGTGGGTGCTGACCCCTGGCTTAGGCAGGTAAGAGGGGGGCAAATTCACAGAGCACATGAAGCAATTTCCCCATAAACCGGGTGCTTCATTCTTTTCAAACAAGCTACCATACAGCAAAGTATTACAGTCTTAACGTAGCATTTATTAAAACTTTCGTAACTGGAGGGGGGGGATTTATAAAAAGCAGCATAAGGCATCCCCTGTTGTGCGTAGAAGTCTCTATCGGCCCCATTCTGTTAACGGAAAAGAATCAAATTGCTTAAACTCGTTTTTGGCACCAGCTCTGCTTTCATAAACTTGTACTCGGGCTTTCGGTCTTACCTAAAGATACGACTTTGCATTTGCTCCTGTCAAAATTAATCTTGATGGATTGTCTCACTTACTCCTGCTTGACGCGAGCTTTCCAAATCTTAATGAGGTCCTTTAAGATGCTTGCAACACCCTCACACACACATAAACCACACACATTTTGTGTCATCTGAAAATTTGGGATTTTCTAACTCCTTAGCCGAGCCCATTGACAAATAAGTTGAGCAGCAAGGACCCTACAGAGTCCCCACTCAATCCTTCCTTGGAGCCTGATCCAGAGTCACCTCTACAGATAGTCCTTGATTTACAACAATTCCTCTAGTGACTGTTCAAAAGTTACATCATTGAGAAAAAAGGGACTTATGACCATTTTTCACACTTAGGACCATTGCAGCATCCCCAGGGTGCCATGCTCAAAATTCAAACACCTGGCAACTGACTCATATTTTATTGTTATTATTATTATTATTATTATTATTATTATTATTATTACTACTACTACTACTACTACTACTACTACTACTACTACTATTAATTGGATTTCTATGCCGCCCCTTTCCGAGGACTTGGGGCAACTCACAATATATAAAATATAGAGCACACAACATTTTAAATCCAATTTGTGACTGTTTCAGTGTCCCGGGGTCACATGATACCCTTTTGTGACCTTCTGACAAGCAAAAGTCCAATGGAAGCCGGATTCACTTAACAACCAAGTTACTAACAGTTGCAGTGATTCACACTGAAACTGTTTGTACCACCACTTTGACAACACTGTCAAATGGGGCAAAACTCACTTAACAACTTTTCAGAAATGTTGGACTCAATGGTAAATCAAAGATTACCTGTATTCGCTAGATTTTTTTTTCAACACACTTTGAATACTCCAGGTCATTATTTTGCCATCATTACTATATAAGAACCATTCCTATGGATAGTTAAACTAGTAAAATGTAGCTGGCATTGTTTCCTAAATATTCACAATCTAACACCTTCATAATCTGAGTTTAGTATCATCCAGTGAACTGTCCTGCAGACATAAAATCCATTCCTGCTAGCCAAACAGCCCTTAATCCTCTCTTTATTTACTAGAGGTCGTCCTCCCTTCCTTAGGTCAACTGTTCGGCTGAAGTTGAGGTCCTCCCTGGAGAGAAAACCTCGGCAGAGATGGGACTGAAAAGCTCCCAATGGTACTTTTTCAGGGGGCAACTGGACGTTTTTCTTTTGAAAATGTTTCATTCCTCATCCAAGAAGCTTCTTCAGCTCTGACAGGATAGTGGTGGAATGGAAGAGATTATCTACCCTATTTTTTATCCACTATGCTGTCAGAGCTGAAGAAGCTTCTTGGATGAGAAGCAAAAGGTCTTCAAACGAAAAAAGCAAGAAAGCCCAGTTTCTACCTGTGGGAAAACCGTGACCTGAATGACTGAGAATCTCTTTAGACTGAAAAAGTTCTTATTTTATCTCATTCCCTGTTCCTATCCTTCCATTTTCTGTGAGCAGCGGCCTCCCCCTCCTTCCTTTTCCTCTTGAGGGAGCCAAAATTCCCACCACCACCACTTGTTCAAGTTCTTTTCATTTTTTTTCCAACTCTCCATATATAAATATCAATTCATATACATTAGCATCTTATCAAGTATTAACATACATGTATACATTATTATCCAATAAACCAACATAATCTTACATACATCATTGTCAAGTTGCCCGTCTGTTTCCCCCTTACCATATCACACCCCTCTCTTAATGTACCTCGCTTTTCTCTACTTTCTTTCTCCTTCTCTGCCTTCCTCCTATTTCCCTCTTTTCCCTTCCTCTGACCTTCTCTTCCTCCTTTTCAAACTCTCATCTCTCTCTTCAGGGTCTTTTCTAAGTCCCTTTACACTTCAGTCTAACATATCCCTACTTATAGCTTGTATCCTCTCTCCCTCCATGCTCAGTGCTTGCGCTTGAGTGGTCTCAGCAATAATCGTGGTAACGCCACTTCCCTGGAGGCAGGCCACTAAGAAGCCACGATAAAATATGATCAAAGGACTAAGGGTTTTTGGTTTTCTTTTAAATAAGACCAAAAATGTAAATGTTTGCATTTATTATTTGCTTCCACAGCGAGATCAGAGGTTGAAAACCTGGTGTGGTAAGTATTACGAACAAGGAAGCCCCATACACTGCAGGATAATGAGGGCCCAACAGATTCACCCCACCGGTTACAAGAACCGTTATCTAACTTACAAGGCTGTGGGTTTGTTTGCTTCTTTAATCCTCTTGGATCTGTATAAACCCAGCAACTGAGTTTGGAGTTGCTGCTTTCATCCTAGCAAATAATAGAGACCCAATAAATAATAGAGAATGGATTGTAGAATGGAAACGTTACCAACAAGGAAAGGGGCTCTACAACACGACAACTTGTCACAAAAGATCTACTGCTAAATACAGAAGATTGCTAAAAAAAAAATAATTAAATTCTGACAAGAAGTTTTCTTCCTTAGTCTGGAAGGACAGATGCCATCCATAACCCAACAACCCAAGGAAAGAAGGGAGACTGCAATGCTATAGATTAGCTTCTTGTAAATCTACAGAATCGGCCTAATTCCTTGATGCAGAGTAATATTGACAGGGGCCCACCATTAAATCAAAGGCAGGACAACTGGGAAGGAACAGACATTTAAGGAGCAATGCATTCTTCCTCTTAGGAAGAGCCCCTCATATGTGGGGCTGACAGTCACAGGGGCACATGGAAAGAGCCCATCAATTTCAACAGATAATTAAATCAATGTGTTGTCTGGCACATCCACATTAGTGTCTCTGTGTATATATACTTATATGCACACCCAGACTGATAAGAATCAAGTCTCTAGCCTTCAATAGTGATGTAATAGCAAAAATTGCCCTGGTGACTTTTGTAGCCACCAACCAAACAACAAATCGATAAATCAACAATTTCTGTAGGCTAACTGTGTGTTACAAAAAATGAAGGGGGTGGGTGGGTAAGAGAGAATTTCATTGCCTATCTGTTGCAGTAACGCCGACAGGTAAATAATAAAGCAGCACATCGCACAATACAAGCAGATATGATATGTATGGGGTTTTTATGTGTTTTAATGTTTAAATTGTTTTAAATATTTTATTCATTTGTTAAGGCACCCGAAGTCCTTTGGGAGTTGAGCGGAATAAATAAATAAATAAATAAATAGGTAATTGGTGGGTAGGTAGGTAGACAGATAGACAGACAGATCTCAACTTACAATCATTCATTTCAAGACCATTCCAAGTTAGACCACCACTGAGAAAAAGGTGGCCTTCCCTTGGTCATGTGATCAAAATTCAGGCTCTTGGCAACTGATTCCTATTTATGACTGTAGTGACCCATGGATCATGTGGTTGCGTTTTGCGACCTTCTGAGAAGCAAGGTCAAAAGAAAGCCAGTAACTGTGTTACTAACAGGTGCAATGCTTCATTTTAAGTGGCATGGGAAGTCGCAAGATGGGGCAAAACTCTCTTGGTGACTCTCACTTAGCCACAAAAATTTTGGGCTCAGTTGGGGTCAGAAGTCGAGGAGTACCTATGGTGAGATCAGCTTTCCTAAGGCATTTGCAATCCTTCACAATTCAGAATTCCCTTGGCGAAAGTGAACCAAAGTACAAACCCATTGAGACAGAAAATTATTTTGCTTCTCATGAAGTTTACTTTATCCTTAAAACTCGAAGCAAAAGAATAAGCAAGCTTCCCTGCTTAATATCTGCAGGAAAGACACTATATGTAGGTGAAACTCAAAAAATTAAACTACTGTGCAAAAGTTCATTTATTTCAGTAATTCAACTTAAAAGGTGAAACTAATACATGAGGGAGACTGATTACATGCAAAGCAAGATAGTTCAAGCTGTGATTTATCATAATTGTGATAATTATGGGGTACACAATCCACAATCTCAGAAACTTAGAACTAGCAGAAGTTTCTTTTAATGTCTAAACAAATTTCAATTACTTTCACTTTTGCACTCTTTTCATAGGCAAAATAGTTACCCAAACATACAATTTGAAAATTGGGGACTTTTTTTAGAAGGCTTTTTATTTTCGGGATCACTTTTGGGTTTTTTTATGTGAGGCTTGGCCTGGTGCTGCCCGTTTGGCTCCGACCCTCTCAATCTTTCCTCTTGGCACACTCGTTTACTCTGAACAGCAGGTGGTCTCGCCTACTGACTCCCGATGCTCACAGGATATAAACATTTTTGTCCTACAACAAATTCTTCATGTGAATTGGATTCTGACACCTGTTAGTCCTTCTAAGGTTACATACCTGTATTTGAGGTAGGATTTTATTCATTTTTATCTGGTTTTTGGATTTCGGAACTCTCCCAGTAAGGTTACTGCAAACTCTTGGCCAGGGGCCTTAAATCTCCAGGGCTGGCAAGGAAAAGCTGCTCATGATAGGCTGGACAGCCAACCCAGGTCAAGGGAAGACTGGCCAAGTTCAGTAGGGCACAGCCCCATAAGATCTCTCTCCTTAAAAGGCCCTGCTTAATCCCCCACAATTTCTGCACCTATCAGCCTGCAGCCCATGTGGCACTCATTCCTGCCCAATGAGGGTCAAAATATGGCCAGAGATCTTCAACACCCCGCCATCTCTCCAGCACCCTTTTTTCTAATTATAAACCTCCAAGTGGCCTCATTTTCCCACCCACCCCCATGGATGGCCAACCCCATCCTACAATGGGAGCTATCCCCAACAGGCCTAGGAGACAGGATCTCCAGATACTATGTGGTGGTGGGCAATAGTTCCCCCTACCCCTCTCTCAGAAACTGCCCCAGCACCCATCCCAACTAGCATCCCTCCGTGCAACCTAAATGGTGTCAAAACCAGGCCAAGAGCCTTCAAGTGCCCAGTCACACCAGCACCCCCATTTCTACTTATACATCCGTGACCCCTTTCTACCACAGGCTCAGGAGTTGCCCACTCAGCCCCCAGACTGTGAAGAGGGAAAGTGATCCTCTCCACCTCTCCTCCCTTAAAACTCTGCCTCAGCCCCAATCCCCTCCACCCAATGGGGTGCTAAAACAGACCCCTAAAGTGGGGTCTCTCAGAGACAGCCTCACCCCACCTCCTGACATGTTAAAACAGGCCTCTTAAGTGCCCTGTCAAACACCCCCCCCCCCGCCTTTTCTACTTATACAGCTCTCCCTTTCCTCCATCCCACAATGGGTGTCATCTCACCACGGGCCCAAAGGGTGGGTCCCTAGAACACTTTGACTGGCGGGAGGGGCCAATCATTTATTTATTTATTTTATTTATTTATTACTTAGATTTGTATGCCGCCCCTCTCCGAAGACTCGGGGCGGCTTCACAGACACGTTGGGGGGGGGAATTATTCCCTCTCCCTTCCCTCACAGACCCTTTGGGGGGCAATGATTCCTTCTCTTTCCTCTCCCTTCCCTCACAGATGGGGGGGGGGGATGACTCCCTCTCCCTTCCCTCAGACCTCTTGGGGAGGCAATGGTCTCCTCTCCCCTCCCTCACAGGGGGCAATGTTCCCCTCTCCCCTCCCTCACAGGGGGCAATGTTCCCCTCTCCCCTCCCTCACAGGGGGCAATGTTCCCCTCTCCCCTCCCTCACAGACCCCTTGGAGGGGGCAATGATCTCCTCTCCTTTCCCTCATGGATAATTTCCCCCCTTCCTCTCCTTCAGACACCCCCCTCACACACACTTAGGCGGAGCCAAGCCCCGAGACAGGACCCGAGGGAGGACTTTCCTTCCCGCCGCCGCCTGGGAGGGGCGTCTGGCTGGTCTCACGAGGTCCCAAGCCCACCCACCCACCCCGATAAAAAGCGTGAGAGCGGGGCGAGGCACACACAATGCAGATTTAGAAGACGGAAGAGTTTTGGGGGAGGGGGGCCGCCACCAGAGCTTGTTCCGGGAATCCGGCCCCTGGGGGAGGGGGGCGAGAGGTAAATGGAAGAGCGAGAGAGGGGGGATGGAGAGGGAGGGAGGCAGGCGCGCGCGCCCCCGCGGCGGAATGGGTGGTTGGCAGGAGGGGGGGTTGTGGCACGCGCGCGCGGTGGGGGGGGCGGCGGCTGTCCCCTCAGCATCCCGTCCGGCCCCGCGGCGTTCGAAAGCCGTTGCTTGTTTACCAACAGCCGCCCCGCCCCCATCCCTCTCCCCCTCCCTCTCTCTTTTCTTTGGCGCGCGCGCGCGAGGGGGGGGGCAGCCTCGCTCTTTCCCTCGCGGGGGGAAGCGAAGGGGGGGGGGCGGCCCTGTTGAAATGGCCGTTTGTTTATTTACCTGGCGGCGGCTGGGTCCCTCCGGCGGCCGGCGTGGAGGAGGAGGAGGAGGCGGCGGCGGGGGTCAGCGGGGCAGCCTCCTCCTGCGCTGAGGCGACGGCGGCTGAGGCGACGGCGGCAGGCGGGAAGATGTCGCCCGGGCTATCGTTCCTAGCGGCGGCGGCGGCTTCTTCGTCCTCGTCGGCTTCTTCCTCCTCCTCTTCCTCCTCCTCTTCTTCGTCTTCCTCCCCCTCCGGCTCGGACACCACCATCTCCTCCTCCTCTTCCTCGTCCTCCCTCAGAGGGGAAGCCATGGTGGTGCCGGAGGAGGGGGTGGCCGATGGGTGGGGGAACACCGGAGTCGAGCCGGCGGGCGGGGTGGGGATGGGGGGGCGGCGGCGGCCCCCCTTCCCCGCCTCTCGCTCTCCCTCCCTCAAAACAGACCCCCCTCAAACCATCCCCCCCGCCCTCAACAAAAAATGGCCCGAAAAAAAGAGGGTGGTGGGCGTGTGGGGAGCGTTTGGGGAGGGGGCGCGAGGTGAAGTCCCATGCGATGGCCGGGACTCTTCTTCTTCTTTCCCTCACAACTTTTCTTCTTCTTCTTCTTCCCTTTTCAGGGTTTCTTCCTCAGACGCTTCTTTGGGAAGGAAATAAAAATTAATACATTCGTTAAAAAATAAGGGGGGCGCGCAAGGGGGGAAAATTGTAAAAAAATATTCTCAGTTCTGAGGTGGGGAGTTGATCATATTTTGCCACCCGAGCCAATAAAAAATAAAAAAGCAACAAAAATGGCCGCCTCTAAATTATATTTCTTTTTTTAAAAAAAGCGACCCCCCCCCGCGAGATTAAAAATAAATAAATGGGGTGCCCCCCCCCGTAAAAAGAAAAGGAATGAAGGGGGAGGAAAAAAATATTTACCCAAAATGGCTGGCTTAATTTTTAACCCCCTCTTCCTTAAGCTTCCATAAAAAAAGAGAAAGAGAAATGCCCCCCCCTTCCTTAAAAAAAAAAATTAAAAATCCAGTCAGGATCAGCTCCAATTTTTTTTAAAAGGCAGAAAAAAAAATAGCCAAGAAGAAAAGAAAAGAAAGGATAATCAGGATCAAAGCAAGGGGTTTTTCCCCCTCTTCTTGCTGTGGTGATATTTTCTTTTCAATCGCCCAAGATCTGTAGTCATGAACAATATTTAGACATTCCTGGCACTGGGGGGAACCTGACAAGATTTCTGCATAAAACAAAGATGGCTGCTCTAAATTATTTCTTTTTTTTTTCCTCCTCTCCTTAGGCTCTTCCCCCCCCCCCACCTCCCTCAATAAAAATATTTTTTACGGGGAGGGGGGAAGAGAGAGAGAGAGAAAAGGTTGGATTAATCAGTACTCATGCTCTGTTATGACATCAGCATAAAATTGTTAAAGGTTAACTAGTTCCATACTAGTCAGACCCACGACTTTGGTGTGTGCTTATGGTTGCATTACTAGCACAAGAGAGAGGGAAAAAATAGGGGTGTTTTATTTCCTCCCCCCCTTTCTCTCTCTCTAACTTTAAATACTTCAGAAGGGAGTGGCTTATTTTTCTCCTTTTCCTCTAGGGCAAGAAAGGAAGAAGAGAAAGGGGGGGGGGAACCCTCCCTGATTACTGCAATTCATTAAAAGATTTTTTTTTGTCCACATTCACAAAGGAGATTTTATTGTTTTCCCAGATGAGATTCTTTTGATACAGGCAACCGGACACAAATATACATGCATATGATTTTGATCAGATTTTGCATTTTTAAAAGGCTATGTTACATTTAATAAAATTTGAAAGCTAGGTTGTGGCTACCCTTAAGTGTGTTAGATTTGCCCCACAGGAATAAATTAGAAGGCATAATTAAATTAATATGATAAAATACTACAAAGATATTTTTTTTCACTATCGCCAAACTGACAGGGATTTAGGGATGATTGTGAGTAATCCAGTAGGGAGATCAAAACACTTAAATTATTGCATGTGGTCTCAAAAAGTGTCTAAAATTAAAGTGTACTTTTGCCCCAGGGAAGATTTTTCCCCACCCCCAAAAAAGCACCTTGTTTCTGATGCATTATGTTCCATAATGGCTGAAAACCATTTACCCTATTTTTACAGCGGAGAAACAACTAAAACCCATACAATTAAGATGGAGACAAAATGAGTTAACAATAGGAACACAGCATCGTTATTACTGTCAAACCTAATACTGTACTGTATAACATATGCTTGAGTTTAAAACACCTTTTACATCTTTCTGCTAACAGATACGTCTGTGATAAGAATCCACCAACCTAACAAGAAAGTTGTAAAGGGCCTACGTCTCTTCTTGCCTGGCTCTTAGGTTGTAGTGAATGGAAAGTGTCCTGCATATCTGAGAATTACAGAATCAGATTTGCCCTGGGTCACCACGTATAAGTAAGTACCATCCCCACAGAGGAAAATGGAAGGAACAGGGGCTGCCTGGGTCCCTAGTGGCACCGCTGCTGCACACCACCAGACAAACAAATCTCAAGGGGACTGCAGCCGTACCATGTTCCTGAAGGGAAAATAAAGCCCTTCACCAACTCTCTCCACTCGCTGGGATTTATTTCTGAGTAAACCTTGAACTATAAAGCATCTTCAGTGGCCAAGCTTGGGGTCAAGGTTCTGAGTGAAATGTGGCTAGGGGTCTGATCCTGCCAAATGTACCATCTTAAATGAATAGGCCCATCCTTGTGTTACAGAAACCTGCTATAAAATCAAGTATACTTGGTGGAGTGCAAACTTTGCTACGCCCTCCCTACTTGAATTTGTTTCGCACAGTCATTTAAAAACTTGAGTATGATTTAACATTGGCGTGTTGTTCTGGAGTCTTTCAGATAGGGGAAATTCAAATGACTTTATGCCTGGGTCCACGTGTCGCTTTCAATGATAACTTGGTTAAGCTTGTCTTGTATTAATCCAGCCCCCTCTGATTAGTGGGCTATGCCAACCCAGAAAATCAGACTGCTTGAGTAAACCAGGGCAAGCCTATTGTGCAAACACACTCAAGTGACTACTGTTGTTAGCATCAGGATTCTGCGAGGTGCACATTGGTGTTAAATGTTTAAAATGTGCTTCAGCAGCCTTTGTCCCAGGGCCCCTTGTCCAAGCCTTTCTGATTCTTGGACTCCAGCTAGAAAATGAAAATATCCTGAACCCTGAAGGGCTCGAGGCTCGATAGAGATCGTACAGAACCACCGTCTACAAGCACAATGTTCCTTTGCTCAGGGTAATCCCTTTTAAAATGATGAGTCTTAGAATAATAAATCTGGAAACAATGAAGCTTATTCAATGTATTCCAACTTTATTGAAACTGGACCGTGGAGCAAGAGTCCTGTTTCAACACAGAGTATTTTGTAGTGTGCTGGACGCGATGGCAAAAATGTACTCCAAATTTACTTTCAAGGACTATGCGTTTGCAGATTTTCTCCATCTGCAATTTTCTGAAAGTACAAAATGAGGCCAAATCTTGCCGGTATTGATACAGCTTTTTTCTATGCATATATATATAAATTCCTGCCCCATCACCCTTCAGGATATCTAGAAATGACACTAGAAAGCGACTCTGGGGCCCTCACTCCAATTGGTGGGCTGGGGTGGGAAGAGCCTATGAATGGGACGAGAAAGGAGGGTTGTGTAAATACCACCATGCACCTTCTCTTGCCTCCTTTTATCACTCTTGAAGCTCAGTCTAAGCTTCCTCCCCCCTGTAGACTAGTTATAAATGTCCACAGAGGAGTAACTGTGCCTGCAGGAGACACCGTTTGCCAAATGAACATTATTCCCCGTGTGGCTTTTACATTGAACGCAACCCCCTCCAAAGCCCTCCAGGAGCCAGTGGGCGGCAATCCCATTCATTCATGCCTTCATGTTGAAACATTTCCCTGGCAATGCTGGGAGCCAGTGCTCCGGAAGAGCGTTTGAGGTTTCACGCTCTCGGAGTCTTTGGCTGTGAAGTGTGCTTCCTAGTGTACCTACCATCACTCCCCAAAGGCCCTGAGAGACAGAGCCTCGATCGGCACAGCAGCATCTGGATTTGAGGTTTCACCCGCTCTGAGCCCATCAGTTCACACCACAGTGTAAATAAACCTCACTTTCTGAACCTGACCCCAAATCCTCAGGTCCTCACTGTCCCAAGGCGACTGAGATGGGAAGGGCGGAAACATCCCCTGAAGGTCCGTCTTTGGAGCTTCTTCGCAAGGAGCCAAATGCCAGAATTCCATCAAGGGCCTTTATCTCACCCGTTCATGCCCAGCATGTTGCCCCTTGGCTGGCTTTCGAAAGGGCCCAAAGATGTGGCCCTCTTTCTATTGCAGGCCTGCCCTTCCCTTCGGAGAAGTGTTGCTGTCTTGTGTGTGTGTGTGTGTGTGTGTGTGCGTGGAGCAGCTTAAAGGTCTTCCCCACCTGGAGTAATGGAACACACTTGCGCAGGAGAGCAGCCTCTTGCCCCAAATCCATCCCGCGAGGTCACCACCTCCTGCCAGATGTTCGCCTCCGGGCCCGGACCTCTCGGCCCCGTCCTCAAAAACTTGCCACAAACTTTCCAGCTGCTTGTGAAGGCTGGATGGGGTTCAGTGTGCTAGACGCTCCCGCCCTCCCTCCCTCCCTCCTGCAGCCGGCGATTCCAGGTCACGCTCTCCAAGGGCCTACTTGGCTGAACCGCTCTGTTGGAGAAGCTGCCTCTACCACAACCTCACAATGCCTCCTCCCGGCTTAAGCCGCCCGTACAATTGCATCCGAAACACCCGAGCAATTCCTGATCCCTCAATTGCCACTGCCGGCAGCTCCCTTAAGCCCAGGCGCTCTGTCGTTATTCAGCGGCTGGTTAAAAATGTAGTTCCTTCCTGTAACCAACTTCTCGGCCCAACAGGGATATTAGTTATTTAATAATAATAATAATAATAGTGGCAAAACCTGCTACAGAGCAGAATCCTTTTGGACGACCTGTTTTCCCCCTGCAAAGCAAAAGGCCAGAAGTGGGGGGTGGAGGGGGACGGGGGGGGGCAAGGGGAGGAAAAGGACCAAGCCCCAGCCGGTGCCTCTCCTGCAAAGCAGCTGTCGGGTGGAAGGAAGAGTTTGCCAGGGTTAAAGGCAGGAGCAGGTGGGAGGAGAGGCAACCCAGCACTGGGAGGGAAAAGAAAAGCAGGTCGTAGCCTTTCTTAGGAGGGGTGATTGTTGCCTTCCTACACACACACACACACATCCCAGACACACAAAAGATGGAGTCTGGATGGCAACAGTCCCATATGTTCTCCGTACAAGTAAAAGTCTCCCTGGGGGTGATGGGCCCTGCCAGAAGTGTAGATAATATTCGACCTTCAAGTCCGATTTCACAGCCCACAATTCGGATTTCTCTTCTCTCCCCCCAACCTTTCCCTGTAACAGCTGTCGCAGACAGGAGCCCAAGGAGGGAGGAAAAATGACAGCTGGGCTGATGTCGCCACAGCCTTCCTGGCATTATGTGGAAATGGACCCGTGCCCACCCGCCTCCCCTCTCTCTCTGCCCTGACAGGGAGGGCAGAGACGGAGCCCTCGTTCCTGGGCAGCTGCCAAGGTTGACCCGAGAAGGGAACACACCCTCCCGTCACCACATGGTTAAGGTCTGCAGGGTGCCCCCACCCCCCACATGTATGTATGTATGTATGTGTTTAGGTTAGATTAGATTTGTATGCCGCCCTTCTCCGAGGACTCAGGGCGGCTAATGGCATATAATATAACAATACAGTACAACTAATTAAATTTACAATCTAAAAATCCAGTATTTATAAACAATCATACCAGTTCAATCATACAACCTATATCTAATTTCGTTGTCCAGGGGGCTGAGACCTAATTGCCCCAAGCCTGGTGACATAAGACTCTTACGGAAGGCAAGGAGGGTTGGGACAGTGCAAATCTCCAGGGGGAGCTGATTGGAGAGGGCCGGGGCCCCCACAGAGAAGGCCCTGCCGAGTGACATTGTCTGGTTGACGAGACCTGGAGAAGGCTGACTCTGTGGGACCTAATCGGTCACTGGGACTCGTACGGCAGAAGGCGGTCCCCACAAGTAATCTCTCCATTGTTAGTCACAGGAGTAGAACATTTATTCTTTGGGGTCATAGATTAAGTTTCCTTCCACTATCTGCCCAACCCCCTTCCCCCCCTCCCCAGATGGGACTTTGGAGATCTGCTCTTTTTTCCCCTTTCCCAGCCTTCAAGATGCTTTCCCGAAGCCTGGGGAGGGCAAAAAACGGCTCAACCTGAAGCTTGTTCCCGAACTTCTGGCAGGCCCATTGGGTCCAGTTTTCTCCATCCACAGATTCCAGAGGCTTTCCTGAAGCCTGGGAAGGGCAGAAAGGGCCTTCTCCCGCCCTCCAGAACGAGCGTGTGCGCACATGCGTTGGGGGGGGGGGAAGGCAGGCATTGCATTACAGGTGTGGGCACACACGTGTCCTTTTGGCATCCAAGGGGAAAGAAAGGTTCGCCATCAATGGCCTGGAGTTTCCTCTAGGAACCGAATCAATCGCGGCCCCTGCTTGACTGTTTTTTGGATCAAGAGAGGACAGGAAGTGGGTTAGGAAACAAACTAGGGGGGCCTCACGGACGACCAGGAGAGCAGAACGTCAACCCTTGGAAGACCTCCAGGTCCAGACAAGCAACTCCTATTTGCTCCTTTGCTTTGCAAACTGAAACGCGTGTCCCCTCACTTCCTCCAGGCACGTGTGCGTTTGTGTGTGTGTGTGACACCACCCAGCACTGGATAACTCTGCGTGTCCACCCGCACCCCCATAGATAGTGGGCTCAGAAAGCAAGAACATGGCTGCAGAGGCGGAAGGCTCACACTCCTGCAATTAGCACACTTATACGCTTACAGAGGAGGGTTAAGCTCTCGGATCCCCAAGGGGCCGACTTAATTCTCCTTGAGTCTTTCCTGCTCTCTTATGGTGCCTGCCCCTCCACAGAAGCTGCGCCCCCTCCCTGCCTCCTAGGACCAGGGGCCTGCATGCATCCAAGCCTCGGATCTCAACTGCTCCTCAAGAGACTTCTCCCCAATTACCATCGTATAAGCCAGGGGTGGGCAACTATGGCCCTTGGCCAACCTAGCTGCCTGCCTGCCTGCCTGAGGAATTCTTGGAGTTGAAGCCCACAGGTCGTAAAGGGGCCGCAGCGGCCCACCTTTGCTCTCACCTCTGGAATAGCAGGAGGCACCCAGGCACGTCTTGCGGGAGCCGCTGTTAAGAGGTCCGATAGAGACAACCCAAGTCACAGAGGCTGCATCTCAGGATCACTATGGACTAGAAACTCTTTCAGTGCGAATGTTTTAACCTGTGTTTTAAATGCAGAATGATCTCAGATAGACCTCGATGATAGTCACCCTTCCTTTAGTGATCCTTCAAGGTTTCGACAACACTGAAAATAGTGACCATTATTATGACCCTTTTAAACACTTAAAACTCACCCAGTATCCCTGTGGCTACATGCGCAAAATTCGGATGCTCAGGCAACTGACTCATATTTATGACGGTTGCAGTATCCTGGGCACAAGGGAGTAACCTTTTGCAGCCTTCTGATGAGCAATGCTCACAGGTGAGCCGGATTCACTTAAACAATCATGTTCCTATTTTTAACCAGTGCGGTGATTCATTTAACAACGGCGGCAAGGAAAGTCATGACATGGCTTAAAACTTAACAACTGTCTTGTTCAGCAAGAGCGATTTTGGACTCCATGGTAGTATTTATTTACTTTGGCCTTTTTAAAACGAAGCTCTTAAATGATGTCTAAGCTACGGTGAATCCTGGGGACTGATCATAAAAAGTACCACACAATCTATAATGCTTGAGGGCAAAAATGGATGATTTGTAGGGAAAGGTGGCACTCCAGCTCCTACAATCATTGGATGAAACAGATTATCTAGACCTGTTTCATTCAGGCTTCAGGCCTGGCTACAGCACAGAAACTGCTTTGGTCATCCTGGTGAGCCCAGGATGGAGGTTATTCCTCTATCTTGGTGTTTCTTGACCTTTCATTGGCTTTTGATACCATTGTCCATGGTATCCTTCTGCACCAAGTTGGGAGTGGGAGGCGCCATGTTGCAGTGGTTCTCCTATCTCTCCAGATCGGTCGCAGTCGGTGTTGGCAGGAGGACAGAGGTCAACTCCGAGGCTCCTCCTTTGCGGGGTACCACAGGATTCGTTTCTCTCTCCTATTTAACATCTGCATGAAACCGCTGGGTGAGATCATCGGACGGCATGGGGTGAGGTACCAGCATTGTGCCAATGATACCCAGCTGTACATTTCCAATCCCGTGTCAATTTAGTGAAGCGGTAGGTGTGATGTGCGTGTTTGGATGGGAGTTAACAGGCTCAAGCTTAACCCCGACAAGACCGAGTGGCTGTGGGTACTGTCCCCGAAGGATTATACCAACTGTCCTTCTTTTGGGAAGGGAAAAATTACCCCCCTCAGAACGGGCTCGCAATTTGGGTGTCCTCTTATATCCTCAGCTGAAACTAGATCAACACTTTTCGGCTGTAGCTAGAGGGACCTTTGCACAGGTTCGACGGATGTACCAATTGCAACCCTATTTGGATCAGGAGGCTTTTTCGCATGGTCACTCATGTCTTTATCACTTCACAGAAGACTTGCAACGCTCTCTACATGGGGCTACCCCTGAAAAGCGTGTGGAGGCTACAGCTGGTCCAGAATGTAGCTGCATGAGCTATTGTGGGTGCACCTAGGTATACCCACATCACACCAACTCTCCGCCAGTTGCAGTGGTTCACAATCAATCTCCGGACGCAATTCAAAGTGTTGCCCATCCCCTATAAGGCCCTACATCGCTTAGGGCCAGACTTTTTATGGCACTGCCTTCTACTGCATAGCTCCCAGCAACCGATAAAGGCCCATGGGGTTAGCCTTCTCCAGGTCCCATCAGCTAAAGTGTCTGCTGGTAGGGTTGCAGGGGTGGGCCTTCTCTGTGGTGGCTCCGACTCTGGAACCAACTGCCCCCAGAGATCCGTACTGCCCCCACTGTACTGGCCTTCCAGAAAGCTGTAAAGCCCTGGCTTTTCTGGCAGACCTGGGGCCGTTGATCAAATGTGGTATCATCTAGATCCAGCCATGAGAGACATGCATGGTTTTAATGGGTTTTTAAAATCATTTTAAATTGATTTTTTGCTGTTAGCCACCCAGAGTCCTTAGGGATTTGGGTAACATATAAATTAGAGGGGGGGAGGGAGGGAGGGAGAGAGAGGTAGATGATAAATAAATAGATTTACGAGTGACAGAAAGAAAAACCATTGGTTTCTGTATCACTACCTCCAGAGGCAATGGACGTGGGAAACACCTAACTTTTCCACCAACGCAACTGAAAGCCCCATGATTTTTGTTTAATCTTTCAACCGGTTGCATTTTATGTTTTTTTTAAAAAAAATGTCTTAAGTTTTGATTGGAAGCTGGCCAGAGTTGGCTGAAAGATGGGCAGCTCTATATAAATGTTTTAAATAAATAAATTTAAAGGATTTTTTTTAAATTCTGGTATACAACATCCTCTAAGTGATTTGTCCAATTTCCAAAAAACAAACTAGGGTCTCGTTAATATGGGATAGAAGACATTGACAAATCACTCGGGGTACCAGTGCCTAAGACCTTTCTATGTCCACATTCCCAAATACACCAAAGATCGAGTTTGACTCGGACTCCGTCAATTTTGCCCTTAACATACTTTTTTTGGAAATAGACAGTTTATGAAAATGGAGTTTTGGTGGCTGCAATCAATCCTGGACAGAGTTCCTACAAAATCACCCCCGTTAAACACATTGCACCAGGCTTGCTTCCAAGAAAATAAGCACCCAGGGGATATTTGATATGGAGAGTCACATTTCCTTCTCTCTCTCTCCCCCCTCCCACTTTTATTTATTTATTTATTTATTTATTTATCCAATACACAAATACATAGGAAGAAAAATAGACATATATAAGGGTAAACTTAGAGGATATATGAAAGAAAGAAAATATATATGATAAATGAGAGAAAGGAAAGACAATAGGACAGGGGACGAAAGGCACACCAGTGCACTTATGTACGCCCATTACTGGCCTCTTAGGAACCTGGAGAGGTCAATCGTGGAGAGTCTAAGGGAGAAATGTTGGGGGTTAGGGGTTGACATCAGAAGTAACATGATAAAAAGACAATCTTTATTGAGGATTTGCTCTTTTCAAGGCATGCATCAAGGTAGGAATTTTTTAATTTAAAAAAAGTTGGAAACTTGACAATGAAGTCTTTTCCTCACAAACATCTTACGTTTTGTTGCTTTTTTATCCCACTTATCCTCTCATTCCTCCACCTCTAACCATTCCTCCAAACAAACCTTTTGAAAACAGGCCAAGCAGGCGCAAATAATTGCTGCAAGATTACTTAATTTCCTTCAGTGTTAAGCAGGATGTTCAGGCCAGAGGACACCAATTTAAAAATCAAAAAATAAAATTGTGCGGACCCGGATAAAAGGGCCAGCCCCAGGAGCAAAGCTTCTTTCCCAGCTCAAGGCCTGCAGGATAATAAAATGCAATTATTTTTTTAAAAGCCATTTGAAGAATGACGGGCGCTTCAAAATGGCTGCACTGTGAGCCACGACTGACATCTAGTGGCTGTAGCATCAAACAGTAGCAGCAGCAAAAGGCCCTTAAGGTTCAGGCGGACATCATCACAAGACCAGATCGTATTTTAGGGGCCCATCATCATTGGGGGTGCATCTTCCTTTCCACCAAGTCTTGTTCTTGGAGAGAAAATTGGGTTTGCCCAAGGACCAAATGTGCTTTGTGCCGTCCCTTAAAAATCAGCTCTTGTGCCCCGCAGCCATTGGTGAGAAGGGGCACATCTAATTGGCCCTTCCAGCTGGAGGGGAAATAGGCCTACGCCACGACTAGGCAAGTTTCTAGAACTCAGTGAGGTCATCGTTGAAGTAGAGCAAAATGGCGGGCATGAAGGCGTCGGCGTCCATGTTGAGCTGGTAGAACTCCTCGTCTTCGTCGGGGATGTTGTTGTCCTCGAGGTTCTTGTCCATATCCAGGCAGACGCCGTGGTATTTCCACGTGTAACTGGCTGCGTGGGCGTTGTAGGGCAGGTAGCGCCTCAAGATCTCCCACATGGTTTCTTCCGAGCAGACCTGCAGGTGGAACCAGAGTTGTCCATGGGACCTACAGCAGGAGGGCAGGAGGCACCCTTGACACCGCCCCCCTCCCCCCCACAGCTCCTGGGTTCAAGATGGGAGTGGAGAGGAATTGGTCAGCTTGCTGGACTTCCGTGCAGCTTTTGTTCACGCCGCAAGTCGACTCTTTAACCCTAACACTTCCCAAATAAGCCCTGTGTGGACCCTAATCATAGTTAACCCCTAAGCATATACATGTGGTACAGCTATAATGTTGTTTTTTATTTTCACTTGTTTAATCGGGTCTGGTTCTCAAAGGCTGCAAGTTTTCTCAGGAGTAGTTTAATTCATTAATTAATTGATTAGACTTCTATGCCACCCAATCCCGAATGACCATTGCCATTTTTCTCCTTCCTCGGGTTGGGAGAAAGTGGCTGGCACGTGGTCATAAAGCCAGCTTTCATGCCTAGGGCAGGACCAGGACTCACCATCTCCTGGTGGTTGCCCCCAAGTCAGCCAACTGTCTTTCATAGCTGGTAGCACTAGAACTCACCATCTCCTGGTGATTGGCCCCAAGTCACTCAGTCTGCTTTCATGCCTAAGGCAGGACTAGAACTCACTGCCTCCTAGTGATTGGCCCCAAGCCACGCAGCCAAATTTCATATCTAAGATGGGAGTAGAATTCACCATCTCCTAGTGATTGGCTGAAACTCACTCAGCCAAATTTCATGCCTAAGGTAGGACTAGAACTCACTGTCTCCTAGTGATTGGCCCTAAGCCATCCTGCAAGCTTTTATATCTAAGACGGGACTAGAACTCACTGTCTCCTAGTGATTGGCACAAAGTCACCCAAAGGTCTTTCATAGCTGGTAGGACTAGAACTCCCAGGTTCCTACCCCAGTTGCCTTTGCCACCAAACAGACTCTCCTCCAATTTCCAGCCTAACAAGCTAACAGCTGCCCTGCTCAAGGCTTTATGTCAATACAGTACATACGAAAGTCACCCAGCATAAAATACGGATTGCGGAGAGGGCCTTGGCGCCAGGCAAGGGCTGGGGAGGATGGGACTCACCTCAAGGGTCTGCTCCAGAGTAGCCAGGGTGTTGATGATCCGAATGAACCGGGTCTTCGCGGACAAGGTGCCGATTTCGTACAGGGGGTGTTTCCACCAGGGCTCCCCAAAATCATTGGCCCAGTCCGAGCGAGGAAGAGGCGGAGGGATGTGGACAAACCGCCCCTGGGGTGTGTAGTACTTGAGGCAGCCCGTGCGCGGATCGATGTGGGTCTGTATCTGCAGGTAACAGACACAGGGTGGAAAGCCCCGATTCAACCATCATCTAAAGAGAGACGGCTCCCTCCAAACGCCACCCTACGGGAAATATTTTCCCATTTCAAAGGAAGATGCTTTTCCCTTCATCCCTAAGTCAAAAGATGAAAACTTTCAAACATTTGCTTAGGATCGGAAGGTCGCAAATTCTCGGCAAGAAATGGGCATTGTGGAGGACAGTCCTCAATTTACGACCGAACCTATGAAAAGAACGAGAGAATAAACACACCAATATGATAAGCAAAAAGATAGAGGGGTGGGCCCAAAGGCGCTTTTTTTTTTAAGGAATAAAACCCAATTGCCTTTTGAAAACGGACAGGAAGCAGCAGGTGAAGCTAGACAAAATCACATCAGATTCCTGTACAATTAGCACAAGGGCTCCCCAAGGCTGTGTACTCTCACCACTTCTCTCTATACACCAATGACTGCATCTCAAAGGATGCATCTGTTAAACTTCAGATGATACAACAGTGATTGGTCTTATTTGAGACAACAATGAAACTGCATACAGGTGGGAGGTTGAACAACCAACTTCATGAATGGTGCGACCGGAACAATCTAAAACTGGACACTCTAAACCATAGAAATGGTTGTAGACTTTAGGAGAAACCCTTCCATCCTTACAATACAAGACAACACAGGATCAATAGTACAGAACTTCAAATTTCTAGGTTCTATCATATCTCAAGATCTAAAATGGTCACATAACATCAAAAACATAATAAAAAAAGCACAACAATATTCTTTCTGCACCAACTCCAGAAGCTCAAACTGCCCAAGGAGCTGCTGATCCAGTTCTACAGAGGAATCATTGAGTCTGTCATCTGCACCTCTATAACGTCTGGTTCAGTTCTGCAACCCAACAAGACCGACAGAGACTTCAGAGGAGAATCAGAACTGCAGAAAAAACAATGGCTGCCAGCCTGCCTTCCACTGAGGACCCGTATACTGCACAAGTCAAAAAGAGGGCCGGGAAAATATTGACTGACCCCTTGCATCCTGGACACAAACTGTTTCAACTCGTACCCTCAAAACGTCATTACAGAGCACCGCATACCAAGACAACTAGACAAAAAAGCAATTTATTCCCAAATGCCATCACTCTGCTAAATAATTCCCTCAACAAACTATTTACTAAGCCTGCACTACTATTACTACTAATTTTTGCTCATCATTCCTATCACCCATATCCTCTCAATTCTGACTATGATTGTAACGTGTTGCTTGTATCAAGATTTTTATTAATATTGATTGTTTCCTGATTGCTTATTTGACCCCTATGACAATCATTGTGTCATGATTATTGACAAATGTATCTTTTTATTTTATGTACACTGAGAGCATCTGCACCAATGTTGCGTGTTCAATCTATTCCATTCCATTCTGAAAAACACCTTTGGGAGGGGAGAGTCTCCATAGACACGGAAGGGTGAAGAACAGAGAGCAAGGTCTTTACACACTATTTTTCAGATTCCAGTCCTTGGAATTGTAGGTCGTAGGTCAAGGACTACTTGCGGGCATTTCCGAGGCCCACTTCCTGGATCGGGCAAAAGGGTTGATCCAGAAGCCTTGCCCACCCAGCCTGGTGCCACTGGACACTCACATCTCTGGTTCTGGGATTGAACCAGTGGCTGATGTCTTTCCCTGCCACTTCCAGGATGGGCTTCATGAGGAGGTCCCCTGCATGAAGAGAGAAGCCAGGATCCACATTAGAGCCACTCCGTTCCGACATTCTTTTTTTGGGGGGAGGGGTGTCCTAATCCCCCCTGTCTTACAGCTCCTTGAAAATGTCTTCCCCTCACTTATGTATCTTGAGGGCGTCCAATGACACCCCAGGAGCATCCTTTTGTCCCTCTCCGGAGTCTCAGGATGTGTGTGTGTCAAAAGAGTCAACTTGGGGCAGCCATCAGCACACAACAGAAGGATGGAAAACTGCAGAGAAAGACTAGCTGTCCATCAATTCTGCCCTTTTGTTTTCTTAATTCGTTTTAGTTTTCATTTTTGCTTTTGAAAGTTTTGTTGGGGGTGGACATCTGCTTATGGGGGTGATACCACGCTTTTTTTTAAAAAAAACTTGGTTTTAAATTGCCTTCAACTGTTTTCAAGGGGTTTTAATATTAGATTGTATGTGTTGTGTTTTTGGTTGTGGGTAGTTGGACGGAATACAAATATGAATGAATGAATAAATGAATAAATGAATAAATAAATTCTGCCTCATGTATCCCAACGGCTGGTTAGGTCCCACAGAGTTGGCCTTCTCCAGGTCCCATCAGCCAGACAAGGCTGCCTGGTGGGGCCTAGGGGAAGAGCCTTCTCTGTGGGGGGCCCGGCTCTCTGGAATCAACTCCCTCCAAGGATTCGTACCACCCACACTCTCCTCGCCTTCTGCAAGGATTTAAAAACTCACCTTTATTTATTTATTTATTTATTTATTTATTTATTTATTTTTTCGATTTTTATGCCGCCCTTCTCCTTCGACTCAGGGCTGCTTACAACATGTTAGCAATAGCACTTTTGAACAGAGCCAGCATATTGCCCCCACAATCCGGGTCCTCATTTTACCCACCTCGGAAGGGTGGAAGGCTGAGTCAACCTTTGCCAGGAGGCTTGGGGCCCTTGAATTACACCTAGCTCTGCAAGCCTAAAATTTGGCCCTCCAGCTCCTTTCTTCTTCTTTCCACTCCCGTCCCGTATAAAACACTTTTCCCAGCAAGGACGCCTCCCTCCACCTCCCCCCCCCGCTCAGATAGATTGCCTCTGCACCTGGAGGCTCTGCTGGGGAGTGGGGAGGAGTTTTCAGCCTTGCCCCCGAAACTCCTCGCCCCCTTGCCCCTCCCTTACCCCTGTACTCTTCGGACAGGAGGGTGAGGTCGTACACCCGCCCCAGATAGGAGACCCATAAGTCCGTCGGCCGATTGTGCACCGCCACCTCCCGCGGCGTGAAGAAACGCTGCCGGAAGGAGCCCTCCATGATTATCGCCCGTGAGCATGCGCCGCGTCTCGCGGTTCCCCTTGGCAACGCGCTGCCGCAAGGCCCCACGGGAAACGAAGTCTCGCTCGCTCACCCCAGGGAAAAAGCCGGAGGCCGCGTCAAGTCTGTGCGTGCGCGCGTACATTGCGTGCGTCACGCCGAGGCCGCAGGGGCTTGTGGGAAGGGTAGTTCCCTCGGCAAGATGGCGGCCCCTCCGGCCCAGGAACCGATGCTGAGGCAACCTCCGCCGCTTCCTCGGGAGTCGGACGAAAACGGCTGCGGAAACAGCGCCCCCGAGGTGAGGGACGGACCGGGACTCGGGGATTCGACAGCCATCCCTTCGAGGCCGGAGCTGGGGATGGCGGGGGGATGGAGCTTGAAGCCCCCTTCCATCGATGTTTGACTACAAAGCCCATCTGCTTAGTGGGGAAAGGGGGAATAACACTGCCAATATTGTGTGTGTGTGTGTGTAATACGTTGATGCAATGAAATTTTTTATTATAGTTCATGTAAATTAACTACGGTGTATTAAATAAATATTATGGTTAATATATATTATTGTAACAGTAACAAGAGTTGGAAGGGACCTTGAGGTCATCCAGTCCACCACCACCACCCCGCTCAGGCAGGAGACCTGTACATTAGGGATTCGAACTGTCAACCTTTCTGATGGACAAAGCTCAGTGTCTTAGCCACTGAGCCACCTAGTCAGGTCTAATGTTGTAGTAAATAGTATTAATGTATTATACACACACATACACAAATGTATAAATAATGATATAGTATAGTAGAGGTACTCCTGGAATTACTCCATGTACTCCTGGCAAATTCACAGTATAAAATTAATTTGAACTTCTGTCTCACTTAGCGAGAGGAATTTTGGGGCTCAAGCATGGCCATAAGCTGAGGACTGCCTGTACTTGGGTGGAAAGACATCCGTACGACATAAAACGCCGGAGCGCTGCCCTCTATGAGGAGTAGCAACTTGATCTCAGGGTTTATTTGTTTGTTTGTTTTTTGAAAATTGGGAGGTTAATAAAAGCTGCTCTCCTGAACTTTTGAAGGTATATTTTTCTGGGTGTTTTCTGGCAGGACCCCATGGAAGAAACAGCTAACTCGCCTTACCTGCGTGCACGCCGCAAGCTAGAGAACCTTCTGAACAAGAGCCTGCGGATTCGTATGACGGACGGACGGACCCTGGTGGGCTGTTTCTTGTGCACTGACCGGGACTGCAACATCATCCTGGGTTCTGCCCAAGAATACTTGAAACCCACTGGTGAGTCCCCCACTGCCCTACCCCACCCCCTGGTCTGGTCTCTGACAACCGCACCCTTTTTTCTCCCTCTAAAATGCCCCAGAGCAGTGTTTCCCAACCTTGGCAACTTGAAGATATGGGGACTTCAACTGGCATTCGCTGGCTGGGGAATTTATGTATTTATTTATTTATTTATTAAATTTGTATGCCGCTCCTCTCCGTAGACTCGGGGCAGCTCACAGCAGTGATAGAAACAATGTACAATACAAATCTAATAATACGAAGTTAAAAAACCATAATTTAAAAAACATGCACACAACACACCATACATAAATTATATAGGCCTGGGGAAGATATTTCAATTCCCCCATCCCTGACAGCAGAGATGGGTTTTGAGAAGTTTACGAAAGGCAAGGAGGGTGGGGGCAATTCTGATCTCTGGGGGGAGTTGGTTCAAGAGGGCCGGGGCCGTCACAGAGAAGGCTCTTCCCCTGGGTCCCGCCAAATGACATTGTTTAGTTGACAGGACCTGGAGAAGGCCAACTCTGTGGGACCTAACCGGTTGCTGGGATTCGTGCAGCAGAAGGCAGTCTCGGAGATATTCTGGTCTGATGCCATGAAGGGCTTTATAGGTCATAACCAACACTTTGAATTGTGACCGGAAACTGATCGGCAACCAATGCAGACTGCGGAGTGGTGGTGTAACATGGGCATACCTGGGAAAGCCCATGATTGCTCTTGCAGCTGCATTCTGCACGATCTGAAGTTTCCGAACACTTTTCAAAGGTAGCCCCATGTAGAGAGCATTACAGTAGTCGAGCCTCGAGGTGATGAGGGCATGAGTGACTGTGAGCAGTGACTCCCGGTCCAAATAGGGCCGCAACTGGTGCACCAGGCGAACCTAGGAGTTGAAGTCCAAATGTCTTCAAGTTGCCAAGGTTGGGAAACACTGCCCTAGAGCAATGATGGCGAACCTTTTTTTCCCTCGCGTGCCAAAAGAGCAAGCATGCGCGCTATCGTGCATGCGCGAGTGCCCACACCCGTAATTCAATGCCTGGGGAGGGCGAAAACAGCTTCCCCCCCCTCCCGAACGCCCTCTGGAGGCTGGAAATGGCCTCTTTCCCAATTTCTGGTGGGCCCAGTAAGCTCGTGTTTCATGCTCCCCAGACTCCAAAGGATTCCCTGGAGGCGTGGGAGGATAAAAACGCCCTCCCACATCCTCCTGGAGGCTCTCTGGAAACCAAAAACGCCCTCTCTGTGCAAGCAAAAAATCAGCTGGCTGGCACACGCGTGCACATTGGAACTGAGCTAGGGCAACAGCTGATGTGCCGGCAGATATGGCTCTGCACACCGCCTGTAGCACCCGTGCCATAGGTTCGCCATTACTGCCCTAAAGTCCCTAGGGATTTGGGTGGCATACAAATTGAATAAATAAATAAATAAATCTTTTCAAAAGTCAAATATCGCTATGTGGCTGGTCTCTGAGCTTTCTTGCAGACCTTTCATGACCCAACTAGGGAACATTATCAGTGCTAGAAGGGGGAGGAGGAGGAGAACGACGACTATGGGATCCTTGGTTCTCTCTGTACTTGGCAGTTTTCTTGCAGACGTTTCATGACCCAACTAGTTACGCCATCAGTCCTAGAAGGGCGTGAGGTTTCATATAGTGACTGCCGGTAGGATTGCATGTGCCCAAAATTGGAAATTGAGTAGAATACCAATAAGGAAGATTATGGACTGTATGGAAATTAATAGGCTTACAATGAAAATTAAGGACAAAGAAGACACAGAGTTTGTACGAAATTTTATGAAGGGATTGAAAATAAAAATAATAAATAAATAAAATAGCTAATGTAAAGGAAATTTAATGTAAGAGTAATAAAGAAATGAGAAATAGAATTGACAGAATCCGGATGACAGAAAGAGACATGGAGGCAGCATTAGTTAAATATATAACACGTGTTTCAAAATTATATTAAAAATAAGATTTGAAATGAAACTGAAGAGTTAAAAAAATAGAGCACTGGGATTGAGAAATTAAAACTGCTTGAACTATTGTCCAAGCAGTTCTTCTTTAGATAAAATGAATATTTGAGATTTAGGATTTTTAAAATTATTTTATATGAAAGAGACTATAAATATGCTACTATTCATTGAAGGTATATATATGGGTTTTGATATATGTATGGTTTTATGGTGGAGAAAAAAATTAAAAAATATTTTTTAAAAAGGAAGGGAGTGAGGTTGGCAGAGGAGAGGAAGTGGAGGAGGAGGAAAAAGAAGAGAAGGGGGAGATAGACTGAGGGGTCCTTGGTACCCTCTGAGCTTGGCCATGTTTCCTAATCCAACTAGTTGGCATCCTCAGCCCTAGAAGGGAGGGGGAGGAGGACTGTGGGGTCCTTGATGTTCTCCGAGGTTGGTTGTTTGCCTGCAGACATTTCATGACCCAATTAGCTAACATCATCAAGGCTAGAAGTGGAGAGGGGGCGTGTGGAATGGAGAAGAGGAGGAAGAGAGGAAATGGGGGGAGGTTTGTGGTGGGGTGGAGGAAGAGGACTGTGGCGTCCTTCTTAGACTCTGAGCTGGGGGGGGGGGTTGGCAGAGCTTTCATGACCCAACTACGGAACGCCATCAGTGTTGGATTTAGATTAATTAGATTTGTATTTATTTATTAGATTTGTATGTATGTAGCTCACAACAGCAAAACATAGTACAAATCCAATGATTTTTTAAAAATCAGTTAAAACCCTTAATATAAAAAACAGTCATACATCCCAGACAAACCATACATAAAACGGAACGGCCCAAGGGAATCAATTTCCCCATGCCTGAGGGCAAAGGTGGGTTTTAAAGAGTTTGCGAAAGGCAAGGAGGGTAGGGGCTGTCCTGTTCTCCAGAGGGAGTTGATTCCAGAGGGTTGGGGCCGCCACAGAGAAGGCTCTTCCCCCGGGTCCCACCAGACGACATTGTTTCGTCGACGGGACCTGGAGAAAGCCGACTCTGTGGGACCTAATCGGTCGCTGGCAGAAGGCGGTCCCGGAGGTATTCTGGCTCGATGCCATGAAGGGCTTCATAGATGATAACCAACACTTTGAATTGTGACCAGAAACGGATCGGCAACCAATGCAGACTGCGGAGTGTTGGTGTGACATGGGCATACCTGGGGAAGCCCATGACTGCTCTCGCAGCTGCATTCTGCACGATCTGAAGTTTCCAAACACTCTTCAAAGGTAGCCCCATGTAGAGAGCATTACAGTAGTCGAGCCTCGAGGTGATGAGGGCATGTGTGAGCTGTGAGTCCCAGTCTTGGTAGGGCCGCAACTGGTGCACCAGGCGAACCTGGGCAAGGGACTGGAGTTTGTGGAGAGGAGGAGGAAGAGGTCTGTGGGGTCCTTGGTGCTCTCTGGGCTTGGGGGTGACCCATCTAGGCAGTATCATCCATACTAGAAGGGAGCTGCTCTTTTTTTATATGCAAGTGGCTTGATGATCACCAGCCCTGATGATGCTACCGAGTCATTAAATGTCTGCAAGAAAACAGCTAAGCTCAGAGAACACCAAGGAACACCCCCCCCCTAATCATCACTGTTCCCCTCGTCCTCCTCCTCCTCCCCTAGTTAAATCTCCCCCCCTTGTGTTGTGGCCCGTCCATGTCCAGCACAGCTGAAGACGGATCCTGAGGATCGAGAGATGGGTGTGGGCTGGTATCCCAGGGCACCTGGCACCTGAGTCCGATAGCGAGGAGGTCGGACAAGATGTGACGTCAGATGCTGAGAGCCAACCAGGGCCTCCTGCACCTCCCGAAGTGCACATGGGTGACTCAGTAGAAGAGGAGCCTCTTCTTGATGCTAGGGTATGCAGAGTTGCCAGAAGGCAGGAGTGGCTGAGCAAGAGGAGGTCTCTGCGTGAATAGATCTCTGGAACCCTTGGCCATGCTTTTTGGCTGTTTAAGGGTGAGCGTCACGATGAGACAGTGTGGAAGTCAACTTCCGAATGTGAGCGATGGCTGCTCGGATCGGGCTCTTGGACTATTTATATGAATTGCAAATTAAGAAAAGGACATCTTGGTTTCTGGGCTTCCTGCCAACTCAGGGTGAGTCATGTTAACGAGAGATGTGTGATCAAAGAGAACCATTTGGGAGTTTGGCTTTATGTTTGAGACTCTAATGAACAACTGAGACGAATGGACTTATTTCTTGTTTTGCTGATACATTTTACACAGTTAAACCTCCCTGCTACTAAACTATTAGAATTACACGCTTAAATATTGTCAAATC
The DNA here is from genome assembly GCF_031021105.1 of Erythrolamprus reginae. NCBI lineage: Eukaryota > Metazoa > Chordata > Lepidosauria > Squamata > Dipsadidae > Erythrolamprus > Erythrolamprus reginae. The sequence goes on from NC_091963.1 coordinate 149,857,231, forward strand.
TGTGGGTGTAGACCTATTTCTTTGAGGGGGGGCTCATCGCTGGGACAGAACACCTTGTAGCACTGATGACGCAACCAAGCTGGGTGGTGAGACCTCTACAAGAAATTCATTATTATTTTGCATATGTGATTGGAGTGGGGGGGGGGGGATTGTTGCCATAAAAAGAAACTCACCAGGCTCAGAAAGCATCAGGGACCCCACAGCCATCTTCTTCTTCCTCCTCCTCCTCCTCTTCCCTGCCAACCCCATTCCTAGCACTGATTCTATTTCTTGCTTGGGTCCTGAGATGTCTTCCAGAAAAACCACCCAGCTCGAAGAGCATCGGGGACCCCCACCGTTCTCTTCTGTAGATATTTCTATGCTGTGGCCTGACCGAAAGGCAGAGGATCACGTGGGCAGCGTTTCTGGCATGGGGGTGGGAGGGAGCGAAGGGAGAGACCACCCTTGTATTCCCACTGATAAGGAGACCTTCCCCAAAACCAACCAAGGTGAACTAGATATCTTCAATGGCCCCTTAAAATTCTACAAGGGGGGGAAAAAAACCAAACCGATAACCAGAACATCTGGATTTGTTGGAGAAGTGAAGCAAGGGAGTTTAGGATCAGAACACCCACCTCCGCATCATTCAGTGTTGTACTTCATGGTTCTTGACAAATGTGTCTTGTCTTTTTATGTACACATTGAGAACATCTGCACCAAAGTCAAGTTCCTTGTGTGTGCAATCACACTTGGCCAATAAAGAATTATATTCTATTCTATATTCTGTTCTTTTTTCTATTCTCTTTTCTATTGTGGTTATGGGTGATTTCAACATGCCTGATGTTGACTGGAATATCCCCAGTGCCCTTACATGCAAAAGTAAGAATATAGTAGAGGCCTTTACAGGAGCAGCTCTGGCACAGCTGGTTAAGACACCAACTAGAGGGGAGAATATTCTAGATTTAGTTTTTACGAATGGGAATTGGGTTTCAGATGTCAAGGTGGGAGAAAATTTAGGTTGCAGTGACCATCTATGTTTGTGGTTTGATGTAAAAACTCATTGTGAGCAATCCTATAATGCAACCAAAGTATTGGATTTCAGAAAAACAAATTTTAATGCAATGGGGGAATATTTAGATAATGAATTAAAGGGGAGGGATAAAATGGCAGGAGCGAGCACCCAGTGGACTGTATTTAAAAAGGCCATCTTAAAAGCCACTGGACTGTATGTAAGACAAATAACTAAAGGTAAAAGGAAGAAGAAACCGCTATGGTTTAGCAATGATGTAAGGACTATAGTCAATGAAAAAAAGGCTGCCTATAGGAGGTATAAAGAGTCTGGAAGTATAGCTGATAGGGAGGTGTATAAAATGAGACAGAAGGAGGCGAAACAGATAATATATGCTGCTAAAGCCTCAAAAGAGGAAGAAATTGCCAAATCTCTAAAGAAGGGGGATAAAACCTTCTTCAGATATATTAGTGATAAGAAGAAGAAAAACTGCGGCATCACGAAGCTTAGTACCGGGAAAAATACATGCATTAATGGGAATAAGGAGATCGCTGACCATTTCAATAGCTACTTCTGTTCAGTTTTCTCAAAAGACACCTTACAAAATAATACTATAGAGGGATATAGCATTGCTTCCAGCTGTACGGATTCAGCTCCAGTGATCTTAGAAGCCGATGTCTTAGAAGAACTTGAACAATTAAAGATAAATAAGGCAATGGGTCCAGATGGTATCCACCCCAGAGTTCTTAAAGAACTCAGATCTGTCATTGCTACCCCCCTGACTGATTTGTTTAACCAATCCTTGTTAACAGGAGATGTTCCTGAGGATTGGAGAATGGCAAGTGTTGTGCCTATCCACAAGAAGGGCAGTAGAGAAGAAGCTGGTAACTACAGGCCAGTTAGCTTGACATCAGTTGTCGTTAAAATGATGGAGACTCTACTGAAAAAGAGGATAAATCAGCACCTAAAAAACAATAACTTATTGGACCCAAATCAGCATGGCTTTACTGAAGGCAAATCATGTCAGACTAATCTCATTGATTTCTTTGACTATGTCACAAAGGTGTTGGATGAAGGTGGTGCCGTGGATATTGCCTACCTGGACTTCAGCAAAGCCTTTGATACGGTTCCACATAAAGAGCTGATAGATAAATTAGTGAAGATTGGACTTAATCCCTGGATAGTTCAATGGATTTGCAGCTGGCTGAAGCATAGACACCAGAGGGTTGTTGTGAATGGCGAGTATTCTGAGCAGAGTCAGGTTACAAGCGGTGTGCCACAAGGGTCTGTTCTGGGTCCTATTCTTTTTAATATGTTTGTGAGTGACATAGGGGAAGGTCTGGTAGGGAAGGTTTGCCTATTTGCCGATGACTCTAAAGTGTGCAATAGGGTTGATATTCCTGGAGGCGTCGGCAATATGGTAAATGATTTAGCTTTACTAGATAAATGGTCAAAGCAATGGAAACTGCAGTTTAATGTTTCCAAATGTAAAATAATGCACTTGGGGAAAAGGAATCCTCAATCTGACTATTGTATTGGCAGTTCTGTGTTAGCAAATACTTCAAAAGAAAAGGATTTAGGCGTAGTGATTTCTGACAGTCTCAAAATGGGTGAACAGTGCAGTCAGGCAGTAGGGAAAGCAAGTTGGATGCTTGGCTGCATAGCTAGAGGTATAACAAGCAGGAAGAGGGAGATTATGATCCCGCTATATAGAATGCTGGTGAGACCACATTTGGAATACTGTGTTCAGTTCTGGAGACCTCACCTACAAAAAGATATTGACAAAATTGAACGGGTCCAAAGACGGGCTACAAGAATGGTGGAAGGTCTTAAGTATAAAACGTATCAGGAAAGACTTAATGAACTCAATCTGTATAGTCTGGAGGACAGAAGGAAAAGGGGGGACATGATCGAAACATTTAAATATATTAAAGGGTTAAATAAGGTCCAGGAGGGAAGTGTTTTTAATAGGAAAGTGAACACAAGAACAAGGGGACACAATCTGAGGTTAGTTGGGGGAAAGATCAAAAGCAACATGAGAAAATATTATTTTACTGAAAGAGTAGTAGATCCTTGGAACAAACTTCCAGCAGACGTGGTAGATAAATCCACAGTAACTGAATTTAAACATGCCTGGGATAAACATATATCCATCCTAAGATAAAATACAGAAAATAGTATAAGGGCAGACTAGATGGACCATAGGGTCTTTTTCTGCCGTCAGACTTCTATGTTTCTATGTTTCTATGTTTCTATTCTATTCTTTATTTTATATTCTCTATTCTCTTTATTCTATTCTATTCTCTTTTTAATTTAATTTTCTATTCTACTCTCTTTTCTCTATTCTGTTCTATTCTCTTTTATATTCCTCTGATTCTCTCTCTCTCTCTCCCGCCCCCACCCACCCACCCTTCAGACTCCTTCTCGGCAGGCGAGCCCCGAGTCCTGGGCCTAGCCATGGTTCCCGGCCATCACATCATCTCCATCGAAGTCGAGCTAGAGAGCCTGAATTCCTTGCAGTACGTTTGAAGTGACCGTCCGCCTCTGGAAAGCAGCCGCGTCTTCCAGAATGTTTTTCGAATGCAAGAAGGAGACAGAGAAGATTTAAAAGAAAAAGAAAAAAGAGACCGGGAGAAAGAGAGAGAGAGAGAGATTTCTTCCATCGACTTGCTCTCACTTCGCCCTGGAAGAGTGGAAACTTCACTCAAAAGCTGGTCCTCACAACTTGAAGGATTCTCTACCGTCCAGCTCCTGAGAGACATTGAACCAGAAGGACCTTTCCATTTGCCTCCTGTCATTGTTTAAATCTCGAACTCTGCACCCATGCTGTGTGTTTGGCGTGTGTTTAGCGGTCCTGGTTGTGTGTGTGTGTGTGTGTGTGTGTGTGTGTGTGAAACTCGTGTTTTTTCCAGGAGGGTTAGAGTGCATTACTGCAGGCTAAATTCAGCTAACTGCTAGGCTGTAGTTCAGCAGTTCAAATCTCACCACCGGCTCAGCGTTGACTCATCCTTCCATTCCTTCCAAGGTGGGTAAAATGGGGACCCAGATTGTTGGGGGGAAAGAGGTTGATTATGTAAACAGCTTAGAGAAGGCTGTAAAAGTACTGTATATAAGTCTAGAATGCTATTACTAAACGCTATTCTTCCGAGGACCACCTGTCCTCGCCTTTCCTCTGGGCAGAATCCAGGAACATTGGCCGGATCTTTCGGGATCGAGTGATCAAAAGGATCCCAAATCATTAAACCCTGGCTTAGGTTGCCAGCAGGTTGACGAGAGTTTGGGGTGCAGGAAGGAGGAATGTTTGCCCCAAAGAGGCAGGCGCCAAATTTCTCAAAAGAATCAATATGCTTTTATGCTCAAGCAAGCAACAAAGGGCTTGACTGACAAGCTTCCTTTGACTGACGTTCCTCCTTCCTCGTTTCCTGCAGAAAAATCTCCACGGTCCCCAATTCCTCCCCATTTTGGTTTTAAATTCACCAAATGCTTCCCCCACTCTTGTGTGTATGTGTGGGGGGGGGGGTTGGAGTCCTTAAAAAGACATGTTTTGCTGGTGTTCTCCTTTAAATCCCGCTTTACATATGGTTCGTATGAGACGTATGATTGTTTTTTATATTAAGGGTTTTAAATTGTTTTTTAACTATTGGGTTTGTATTGTTCTGTTGCTGTGAGCCGCCCCGAGTCTTCGGAGAGGGGCGGCATACAAATCTAAATAAATAAATCGGAATATAATTTTTAGAACGGTGGCTAGAGAAAGCTCACTCCCCAAACAAAGGATGAACATCCACTGGCTGAAACTTTCAAAGATAGTTGGAAAACGGGCGCCTTGATTGTTCCTGGAAAATGAACAGAATGGGATGGGATAATAGTACAGTAGAATTAGACTAGACTAGACTAGACTAGAACAGAACAGAACATTAGAAAAGAGTAAAACAGAAAGAAAAGAGTAGAATAGAGAGTAGAATAGAACAGTGATGGTGAACCAATGGCATGGGGGCCACTGGTGACACTTGAAGCCCTATCATCTGCTGACATGTGAGCTGTTGCCCTAGTTCAGCTCCAACATTCATGCGTGTGCCGCCCAGCTGATTTTTGGCTTGCACAGAGGCTCTGGGAGGGTGTTTTTTGGCTTCCAGAGAGCCTCCAGGGGGATGAGAGAGGGTGTTTTCACCCTCCCTGGGCTCCAGGGAAGCCTTTGGAGCCTGGGGAGGGTGAAACAAGCCTACTGGGTCCACCAGAAGTTGGGAAACAGGCCGTTTCCAGCCTCCAGAGGGCATCTGTGGGGCCAGAAGAAGCTGTTTTCACCCTCTCCGTGCATTGAATTATGGGTGCGGGCACTCGTGCACGTGTAATAGCACAATCGCGCACTCTTTCAGCACCCAAGGAAAAAAGGTTCGCCATCATTGGAATAGAATAAAGTAGAATAGAGTAGAATAGGGGAGAATAGAATAACAGAGTTGGAAAGGACCCTGGAGGTCTTCTAGTCCAACCCCTTGCTTAGGCAGACAACCCTAAAGCACTCCAGACAAATGGCTATCCAATCTCTTCTTAAAAACCTCCAGTGACGAAGCACCCACAATGTCTGGTGGCAAGCCATTCCACTGGTTAATTGTTCCTCCTTGCTTGCTTCTCTCCTTGATGTGTTTCCACCCATTGCTTCTCGTCCCAACCTCGGGTGCTTGGCCTAATTCCCTAACAATGGAAAGCGGGGGTTATTGGTTTTTTTTTCCCCCTAATTACAAAGAAAATGTCTTCATCCCAGAGAGCAGGGCGGGAAAACTGGCGTCCCTCTTTTAATTTTTGCCAACAAAACCCCTGCAAAAGCCAAGTTTAAAAACTTGAATTAACGGAGGCCTGTCCTGTGGCTTGCTGACGGGATGCTCCTTCGCTTTGCCGAATGTCTCCCCCCCCTCAAAAAAAAAAAAGCCCGTAAGCCCCCACCCTTCCACCTCCCCCCCCAAAAAACCCCCCACCTTGGGAAGATGCATGAATCTGTCTTCCCAAATCCGGGTTGCAAAATTGGCAGGAAGTGGCCTCTATAGATAGACCCATGTCCTCTCTTCCCTTGCGCACAATAGAAGAGCTTGTGCAAGCCAGCGGCTCTCCTGGCTTATCTAATCAGGGTTCCTTCCTCCCCAGAACGTGGAGTTTCCATTCGGGCCGGTTGGCGCCCGGGGGAGATGATTCAGTCCTTCCTTATCCTGTCCCGTTCGCCTGGGTTCCTGTCCCTTCCTTTGGCAGGCCTCGGTGCCCTCTGGAAGCTGCAAAAAAAATTTACCTTGGCCGGCAAGTTTTTCGGCCGTAGCAAAAAAAAAATATTGTTGAATTTCTGCTTTTTAATCAGAAGGGGAGATGCCCCCTTTTTCCGGCTCGGAAATCGAGACCTCCCAAATAGCCTTCGCTTCGTGCCTACGTGCCTCTGGGCCCATCACAATCCGGAGTATTGTGTGGGGCTGAGTCCCTTTTCGAGGGAACAAACAAGGCCAGGTTTTGGGGTCACAGGGTAACCCAATCACCATGTTTCTAGTCCCTGGATGCTAAATCTCCAGCCCGGAGGACGGACGTAGAAGGCTGGACGGATTTAAGGAGTCAGCAATTTAAACCATCTTCAGTTTCAAGTGCAAAAGTTAATTCCGAAAAAAAGATAGTCGCCTTTTTTATTTCAGGACAGGTAGGCCAATTCCAGGTTTCCCGAGTCGCCTTTCATGAGTTAGTTCAGGGGTCTTCCAATTTTGGCCATTCAAAGACTTCAATTCCCAGAATTCCCCAGCCAGCTACACAATAGATGGTGGATATGCAGTAAGCGTAATATATCTTGATTTCAGCAAAGTGGGGAAAAGGGGGCTGGCTAGGGAATTCTGGGAGTTTATTTTATTTATTTATTCGATTTTTTTAATGTCGCCCTTCTCCTTAAGACTCAGGGCGGCTTACAACATGTTAGCAGTAGCAGTTTTTTAAACAGAGCCAGCCTATTGCCCCCACAATCTGGGTCCTCATTTTACCCACCTCAGAAAGATGGAAGGCTGAGTCCACCTTGAGCCGGTGATGAGATTTGAACCGCTGACCTACAGATCTAGCAGTCAGCTTCAGTGGCCTGCAGTACAGCACTCTACCTGCTGCGCCACCCCGGCTGTATTGTTGAAGTTGAAGTCCACAAGTCTTAAATCAAGGATCTCCAACCTTCGTCACTTGCAGTCTTGTGGACTTCAAGTCCCAGAATTCCCCAGTCAGTCATGTAGGGCTACTTCCTTAATAGACGGTGGGTATGCAGTAAACGTAATATATCTTGACTTCACCAAAGTGAAACCAAGAGTTGGCTGGGGTCTTCTGGTGCAGAATAACAAAGTCACCCTACCCAAGCCACGTAGGGTAACTTTTTCAATAGCAGTGAGCGTAATATATCTTGACTTCAGTGGGGGAAAAAGGTGACCGGGGAATTCTGGGAGTTGAAGTCCACAAGTTTTCAAGTGGCCAAAGGTGGGCGAAGTCTGGTCTAATTCAGTTTTTCTCAAATTCAACCGCCTTAAAAGGAGTTGTGGACTTCAATTCTCAGGATTCTGGAAGCTCAAAGTTTGAAATTTTTTTCAAGTTTGAAAAACACTCAATTTATTTTTATTAACTCTCCTGGAATTTTTTAAATCGGAACCAAGTTACTTATCTTTGGGGAATGAATTAAACCCGAAACATAAGTGTGCCTGAATGTCAAATACAAACGGATGAAAATTCAGCACCTTGGTTTGGAAGGTTGGGAATTTCGGAGGGATGCTGTTCAAGGCCGCCACCATGTCCGTTATCATATGTGACTAAATCACAACTGACAACGTTGGCTGAATTTCAGGTGCCTCAAAATCCATTTTCGTGTTTGGCAAATGAAAATTTGTGCTAAAAATTTGACTTAACAACCACAATCGAGATGAGAATTCCCATTGTTAAACGAGGCAGGGAGCCATTGTCTGGTTTTGAGATTTTTGCTGTTTTATTAATTGGATTTTTGTTGTTTTATTAATTGGACTGGTTGAATCAGGCAGTCGTTAAAGCAAGTTCAGCTTCCCTTGTGCTTGTGGCTCATCGTAAGACAGCCAGAAAGTTCGTAAATGGGGATTACAGGATCCCGAGATCCTGCAAGTGTCACAGATTTGTGCCAGTTGACAAAACACCTGGATTTTGATTATGTGACAGGGTGGGTGGGTGAGACCCAATATTTCAAAACAAATTGTCATAAGTCAAGGACCAACTGTTCTCTTATTTTAGACAATAAACTTCCCACTTTTTTCTGGGTAAAAAAACACAGTGCCATCAGTGTCTCAAAGTACAAAGTATATTATAATAATTATAATAATAATAATAATAAAAAAGAATTTCTGGTTAATTCATTCGCAGCAAATTCCGTAAATGCGTTAGCTGCGTGTTTTCCAATTCCACAACTTCTCCGAGCGATGGACTTTCAACTCCCAGAATGCCTGGATGGGGCATTCTGGGAATCAAAGTCCATCCCTTTCATTAAAAAAAAAAAATCGGAGAGGTTTTGGAAAACACCGCTCAGCAAAGCAGCACCATGGGACCAACAAGCAGGCGTGTTCTGAGTTCGAGAGGCGGTTCCAGGTCGTTAGCCAAATGGAGAAGGAGCAATTTTGGAGTCCTCGCCTAGGAGACCGAATCAAAACTTCTGTTTTCTTTCTTCCCCAGCGCTGAAAAATAAACCCGTGTGTCCGTCTACTGCTCAGCAGGAATTCCTGCCGGCCGTCTCCTCCGCGCCCAAGAGAAGCCAGTCCATTCCACCCAGGTGTTTTGGCCAGGCCTTTCCAGTTCCTTTGGTGGGCCTCTCCCTCCTCCCTACCCCCAGGCCCTGCCCCACTTCACACCCACACTTTCTCCCCAGCCGCATCAAGGTCCCGCGAGCAGCCGCCACAGCACCCCACACTTTGGTAGCGGCTGGCGGGCAGGTTCTTGTAGATGGCTTTGCTGTAGGGCACCAGGCAGTAGCCGAGCTGCAGGCGGCGCGCCAGGCGGCAGTAGGCGGCCAGGGCCAGGACCAAGAGGGGCACCAGCAGGGTGAAGCCCACCACCAAGAGGCCCACGGCGGCGGCATCGGGCAAATGGTTGGTGCAGTAATGCTCCTGGGCGTTCAGGAACTGCAGAGAGAAAAAGGGGAAAGGGGGCTGTTAGGAATCTCCCCACAAATTGGCCTCTGGCGTACACATACGTGCCAAGGGAGAGGGCTGCCTGGGGCGCAAATGCACACGGATGGGTCTCCTTCATGGCTCAGAAGCCCCCTCCCCCCCGCAGCTCTTTTAGCAGCTATTTCAGGTGATAGAAACATAGAAGACTGACGGCAGAAAAAGCCCCCCTGGTCCACCTAGTCTGCCCTTATACTATTTCCTGTATTTTATCTTAGGGTGGATCTATGTTTATCCCAGGCATGTTTTAATTCAGTTACTGTGGATTTACCAACCACGTCTGCTGGAAGTTTGTTCCAAGCATCTACTACTCTTTCAGTCAAATAATATTTTCTCATGTTGCTTTTGATCTTTCCCCCAACTAACTTCAGATTGTGTCCCCTTGTTCTTGTGTTCACTTTCCTATTAAAAACACTTCCCTCCTGGACCTTATTTAACCCTTGAACATATTTAAATGTTTGATCATGTCCCCCCTTTTCCTTCTGTCCTCCAGACTCTACAGATTGAGTTCATTAAGTCTTTCCTGATATGTGTTATGCTTAAGACCTTCCACCGTTCTTGTAGCCCGTCTTTGGACCCGTTCAATTTTGTCCATATCTTTTTGTAGGTGAGGTCTCCAGAACTGAACACAGTATTATTCCAAATGGGGTCTCACCAGCGCTCTATATAAGGGGATCACAATCTCCCTCTTCCTGCTTGTTATACCTCTAGCTATGCAGCCAAGCATCCTACTTGCTTTTCCTACCGCCCGACCACTCTGTTCACCCATTTTGAGACTGTCAGAAATCACTACCCCTAAATCCTTCTCTTCTGAAGTTTTTGCTAACACAGAACTGCCAATGCAATACTCAGATTGAAGATTCCTTTTCCCCAAGTGCATTATTTTACATTTGGAAACATTAAACTGCAGTTTCCAGCAATTGCAGTGATAAGCTCAGATGACCGTGAGAGGAGTTGTAGGAGGGGAGGAAGGAGGAAAGAAAATAGAAAAGGAGGGAGAGAAGGAAGGAAGGAAAAGAGAGGAAGATGAGAAGGAAGGGATAGAAAAGGGAGATCGAGAAAGATGGCAAGGGAAAGGGAGGGGTGGCAATAGAATGCAAGAAATGAAGAAAGAAAGGAGTGGAAGGAGAAAAGGAGGAAAGGTTGAATTCTGGGTTTGGAAGAAACCAACGGAAGGGAGAGAGTTCAAAGTATGAAGAAAAGGAAGGGAATGAGAAAAGGCAATGAAGGAGGGGAAAAGGGAGACTGAGAAGGATGGCAAGGGAAAGATAGGGATGGAGGTAGAATAAGAAAAAAGAAAGAAAAAATGAAAGAAAAACGAAACGAAAGAAAAAATACAGGAAGGAAAGAAAGAAAAAGAAAGAAAGGGAAGGAGAAAAAAGAGGGAGGGTTGTATTCTGGGTTTTGAAGGGCTCAAAGAAGGGAGAAAGTTCCAAGTGTGAAGGGAAGGCAAGGGAAATGGCAAGAAAGGAAGGAGTAGGGGAAAGAAAGGAGAGAAGAAGGGAGGGAGATGGAAAAGAGGAAGAAGGGAGGAGGAGGAGGCAGAAGAGCTCCCCTTAAAGGCCATCTCTCCCCCTCCCCTTGGACAGAGCAGCAGGAGGGGGTGGAAGGGCCACGCCAGGGCTATGCCTGGAATGCATCTCCCCACCCCCTTCCTGGATTTTATCGGGCCCCCCAGCCCCCCAGTCTGGGCATCTGGCTTGCTTCACTGGCCAGAGACAGGCCGAAAGGTGGGAGGCCAACTGGTGCAGCTTCCTGCGGCTGGCAGGCCTGGGGGTTTCCTGTTGACTGGCTCCGTGGCTGCGGCCAAGAAGCATCACGGGGCGGTGAGGGGGGAGTCACTCTGGGCCCATCTCCATTTCGGAAGGGTGGTGACCAGCTCCGAAATGGATATTTCCCCCCAATATTTTCTTACATTTAGAGGGGATCCTCCCTCTCATTCCCGCCCCAACCGCAACATTCGATGCCACATTGGTGCCCGACATAAGATTCCGTCACGGCCAAATAAAATACTTGTTTACTTCTTTTTTCGCTAAGCACAACAATCTTCCCTTCTGAATCTCAGCTGGTTTCTAAACGTGGGTCAAAATTAAAATACGGCCCCCCTTCGGATCTCAAAATTCTAGGCAGTCCTCGACTTACAACAGTTTGTTTAGTTACAATGGCAAATTACTAGCTTGTCAAGCGGCAGGGATTCCCTTCACTCACCGTGGCCAGAAAGGTCATAAAACGGGACAAAACTCACTTCCCCGACATCTCATTTATTGACGGAAATGTCAGGGGTCAAGTGTATTTTTGTCAGCTGGGAATTTTGTAAGCTGTCGGGTGTCATACAAATTTAATAAATAAATTTATGATGGTCACAGTGTCCTCGTTGTGGTTAGCTCTGGCCCAGCTCCTGCCCCAAGGACTGTGGATGTGGGGGAGACATCCACATGCTGCAGGCCTGTTTTGCCCCCCCCCGGTGGAATCTGCTGATGAAGGCTCCTCTGACCAAGAAGACATGAGTGACAGGGGAGGAGAGTGGGGCAGACAGCTCAGAAGGAGATCAATTATCTATCTCCTCCTTGGATTCAGAACAAGAGTTAATGATACAGCCACGCATGCGGAGAGCGATGCATAGGCAACAACAACTGAGAGATTATTATCAAAGAAAATGAGGCCACCTGTGGTTGGGTGGGGCTGTGGTCATTAGTGAGTGGGTTTGGCCATTGTGGAGGATTATCTGATCCTTGTGTTTCGTGACTGCTTTGCTGACTTTGACCTTTTGTGTGCTGACTTTTCCCCGCTTTGAAACTAAACCAGAGCCAAGTGTGTTTCACTTTGTGAAAGAAGGACTGTGAATTGCCTCACAGCTGCAAGCTAAGTATCTCAGAACTGTTAAGGGACTTGTACAAATTACCAGTTTGTTTGGAGACGAGGGCTCTTGGCTATACCAAAAGAGGGCTTGGTTTAAGTGAATTTTCATTGTAAAGAACATTGTTTTGAATTTTCAAACGTGTGTGTGTCTGAAATTTGTACCTGTGAATTTTTGGGAGGAGTCTACCAGAGAGCCCGACAGAACAGTCCTTAGGAGTCATACAATCGCCTTTTGCCACCTTCTAACGAGCAAAGTCAACCGGGGGGGGGAGCCAGATTCACTTAACGACGGTGGTACTAATTTAGCAACAGCAGTGATTTGCTTAATGAATGTGGTGAATGGGGCAAAACTCAGTGAACAAATTGCTCACTTAACAACATCAATTCCGGGCTCAGTTGTGGTCATACATTAAGGACTACCTGTATAGGGGTGTCCAACCTTGATCACTTTAAGACTCATGGACTTCAACTCCCAGAATTCCCCCAGAGAGCTCTTTTACTTTTCCACTTTGCTGAAGTCAAGATATATTACACTCACTGCATACCCACCATCTATGGAGGAAGTTGCCCTTTGTGGCTGGCTGGGGAATTCTGGGAGTTGAAGTCCACGAGACTTCAAGTGGCCAAATTTGGAGATCCCTGATTTAAGACTTGTGGACTTCAACTCCCAGACCAGCTTTTTTTTACACCACTTTGCTGAAGTCAAGATATATTACACTCAATGCATACCCACCATCTATGGAAGAAGTTACCTTATGTGGCTGCCTGGGGAATTCTGGGAGTTGAAGTCCACAGGTTTTAAAAAGACCAAGGTTGTATACCCCATAACTAACATTTCGCATTGAATTAGCCTTGCAAAACACTGCATTATGGGTGAAAATCGAGGGAACACTGTAAATCTAAATGCTAAATTTCCACTAGGGTTTCTCCAGAACCTGTTAGATTTCACTCCTGGCTCCACTGACTAACACATGACTCTGGGTTGTTCGTATTCTCACATGCCCCATTCCTGAGCATCCCACCACCACAACTGTGGGAGGTGGGTGGGATTGGAGATTAGAGCAGTCAAGAAGCCAAGTCTGCTAATAAACAGATGCTTAATTTATTACAGAGGGTCTTGCAATGCCAGAGAAGGTGTTTGACCCACTCCCCCCCAAAAAAGGTGGGGGGGCTAAGCCCACACGTTGCATTCCACCCAGAGGGGGATGTACAACAGCTCCGCCCCCACCTCCCAGATCTCTGTTCTCAGGAACCCAGGCTATAGACTTAATCTCAAAACATTTGACTCTACCCACACTCTCAAAGCTCAGGTGGGGGGGGGGGCGGTGGAGACCACCCTGCAGTTGCCACATCAACCTTGGAGGGGGCATTGGTGATGGGGGGGAGCAGGACTCCTGTGGCTGCAGAGATGGGTGGATAAGTTGGCTTGGAGGGGGGGGGGGGCTGGGAGGCCAACCGAATTCCAGGGTCGGGCCTGGTTTGAAAACCTGGATTCGATCTTGCAAAAAAAAATCTCCCAGAATCTTTTGCTGGGGGGAAAAAAAAGCCCAACAAGCCCTTAAAGCCGCCATGTTTGCTTAATGCTGCCGGACATGGAGCATGTGAAAAGTACCTTAGGTTCATCCTGCTACCACCCCGCTTTTAAAGTCTTTTTTAAAGAAGAGATTCCGAAAACCATCTTGTCTGAAATGGTATCAGGGACTCATGCTTTGGCAGGGGGTTGGATTAGATGACCTCCGAGATCCCATAATAATAATAACAATAAGAACAACATAGTCGGAAGAGACCTTGGAGGTCTTCTAGTCCAACCCCCTGCTTAGACAGGAAACCCTACACTACTTCAGAGAGATGGATATCCAACATCTCCTTAAAAACCTCCAGTGTTGGAGCATTCACAACTTCTGGAGGCAAGTAGTTCCACTGGTTAATTGTTCTGACTGCAAGAAATTCCTCCTTCAGTTGCTTCTCTCCTTTTTCAGCTTCTACCCATGGCTTAAACATAGAAACATAGAAGATTGACGGCAGAAAAAGACCTCCTGGTCCATCTAGTCTGCCCTTAGACTATTTCCTGTATTTTATCTTAGGATGGATCTATGTTTATCCCAGGCACGTTTACATTCAGTTTTTATTTTATTTATTTTATTTATTTATTTTATTATTTAGATTTGTATGCCGCCCCTCTCCGCGGACTCGGGGCGGCTCACAACAAGGCATAAACAAATCGTAACAAATCCAAATAAATTTAAATATTTAAAAAAGTTTAAAAGAGAACCCCAATATACTAACAAACACACACACAAGCATACCATACATAAATTATACATGCCCGGGGGAGATGTTTCAGTTCCCCCATGCCTGACGGCAAAGGTGGGTTTTAAGGAGTTTACGGAAGGCAGGGAGAGTAGGGGCAGTTCTAATCTCCGGGGGGAGTTGGTTCCAGAGAGTCGGGGCCGCCACAGAGAAGTTACTGTGGGTTGACCAACCACGTCTGCTGGAAGTTTGTTCCAAGCATCTACTCTTTCAGTCAAATAATATTTTCTCCCGTTGCTTCTGATCTTTCCCCCAACTCACCTCAGATTGTGTTCACTTTCCTATTAAAAACACTTCCCTCCTGGACCTTATTTAACCCTTTAATATATTTAAATGTTTCGATCACGTCCCTCCTTTCCCTTCTGTCCTCCAGACTCTACAGATTGAGTTCATTAAGTCTTTCCTGATACGTTTTATGCTTAAGACCTTCCCCCATTTTGGACCCATTCAATTTTGCTTCTTATTCATTTATTTATTTATTAAATTTGTACGCCGCCCCTCTCCGTACACGTTCTACCTTCAGGTGTTTTGGAGCTTGACTGCCTCTTCTTTGTGGCAACCCCTGAGATACTGGAAGGCTGCTATCCTGTCTCCCCCGGTCCTTCTTTTCATTCAACTAGACATAAACCCAGTTCCTGCAACCGTTCTTCATAGGTTTTAGCCTCCAGTCCCCTAATCATCTTTGTTTCTCTTCTCTGGACTCTTTCTAGAGTCTCCACATTCTTTTTGCATCGTGGTGAACAGCTATTCTTCCCGGCTTGCCTTCCTTCGGGCATTGTGAATATTGTTGGAGGTCTCTTAAGATTAGTCCTGACAGCCATTTATCTGAATCGGTGTAGGATCTCCCACTTGAACAGGGGGTTGGGCTAGATGACCTCTCGAAGGCCCCTTCCCAGCTCTTGTTATTCTGTTGTTCAAAAAAGTCCACCCTGGGCTTCATTTATCTGACACATCGTGCAGGAAAAAACTTCCCCTGTACTGAGGCCTCAACTCTCTCTTTCTGTTGACACACGAAGATGCTCTCTCACACATCCCCCTGTGCCTCAGTTTCCCCCACCAGGGAAGCGGGTTTTTACAAACAGTGGGGGTGGCATGGAGCGGATGCTTTTGCAAATGAATTTTATCGATTCCGTTGATTGATTCACTCAATCAATTGATTGATGCGCAGTGGTTAGAGACAGCAACACTGCAGGCTACTTCAGCTAACTGCTAGCTGTAGTTCAGCAGTTTAAATCTCACCACCGGCTCAGCCTCCCGTCCTTCCGAGGTGGGTCAAATGAGGACCCAGATTGTTTGGGGGGCAAATAGGCTGATTCTGTAAACTGCTTAGAGAGGGCTGCTATTGCTATAATATATTTGCCACCTAGCCGATATTCCACTCTATTTAAACCCAAGTGTTGAATTTGAGCCATAGGCAGTTGCCATCCTGACACCCAAACCATGATTGGTGGCTAGGGTGTTTTGAGCATTTTATTTAATTTTATTTATTTTTATTTATTTATTTATTTTGTCCAATACACAATACATATTGAAGAGGATAGACATGAAGTATTATATATAAAGAAAAGATATAAAAGTAGAGAAGATATATGAAAGGAAGAAAAGATATATGATATATGAGCTAAGGAGAGACAATTGGACAGGGGACGAAAGGCAGGCTAGTGCACTTACGCACGCCCCTTACTGACCTCTTAGGAACCTGGAGAGGTCAATCGTGGAGAGTCTAAGGGAGAAATGTTGGGGGTTAGGGGTTGACACTACTGAGTCCGGTAATGACTTCCACGCTTCGACAACTTGGTTGCTAAAGTCATATTTTTTACAGTCAAGCTTAAGCATGAGTAGCACTGTGCAGGGAACCGGGGAGACACCCCCCCCCAAGAGTTCAAGCCAACTTTGGGGGTGGGGGGCATCCGCAGGATGTAGGAAATTCTGCCCCCCTTCCTTACCAAAACCTTTTAACTGAGGATCCTTTGAGCCCAGATGTTTATATTTCTTTGAAGGATTCGATTACGCTATTTTTAATTTTTTTATTTTCTTGATAGCATTTAGCAATAGCATTTAGATTTATATACTGCTTCATGATGCTTTGACAGCCCTCTCTAAGCGGTTTACAGAATCAACCTCTTGCCCCCCCCAACAATCTGGGTCCACATTTGACCCACCTAGGAAGGATGGAAGGCTGAGTCGACTTGGAGGCAGTGGTGAGATTTGAACTGCCGAACTTACAGGTAGCGGTTAGCTGAAGTAGCCCGCAGTGCTGCACTCTAACCACTGTGACACCCCATAGAGGGATAGATACATAGAAAGAGAAAGAAGGAAAGAAAGAAAGAGAGAGAGAGAAGGAAAAAAGAAAGAATAAAGAAAGAACAAAAGAGAGATACAGATAGATAGATAGATAGATAGATAGATAGATAGATAGATAGATAGATAGATAGATGGAAGGATAGATAGATGATAGATAGATAGATAGATAGATGGAAGGATAGATAGATGATAGATAGATAGATAGATAGATAGATGGAAGGATAGATAGATGATAGATAGATGATAGATAGATAGATAGATGGAAGGATAGATAGATGATAGATAGATAGATAGATAGATAGATAGATAGATAGATAGATAGATAGATAGATAGATGGAAGGATAGATAGATAGATGGAAGTAGCTTGCAGTGCTGCACTCTAACCACTACGCCACCCTGTCTCTCTCTCTCTCTCTCTCACACACACACACAAAACACATTTGTAGTGTAGGGTTTCCTGTCCAAAAAGGGGTTTGTCTAGACCTCCAAGGTCCCTTCCAACTCTGCTATGTTGACCGCTCCTTCATTGTACCAAAATGAGATTTTCTCTTTCTCTCTCTCTCTCTCTTTCACACACACACACACACACACACACACACACACACACACTGTTGGCCACATTAGTGCTCCTTTTTGGACTCAATTTTCACGCCGGGCCCCTTTTAAGAGAAGACATCAAAGCCTCCGCCTGCCCTTTTCAAGCCCCCTTCCCCCCACCCATTACCCCAAAGCTGGGGAGAGCTGGGCATTCCCTACCCCCCACCCCCCCACTGACAATGGCTGCCCAAACTTAAGGATGCCTGCTTTATTTCTTTTTTTAAAACAAGATT
Organism: Erythrolamprus reginae; assembly: GCF_031021105.1. Taxonomy (NCBI): domain Eukaryota; kingdom Metazoa; phylum Chordata; class Lepidosauria; order Squamata; family Dipsadidae; genus Erythrolamprus; species Erythrolamprus reginae. Next base: position 149,874,697 of record NC_091963.1, read on the forward strand.
TTAAACTAGCACGCTGAAAATTAGAACTACTCTAATTGGCCTGACTTGGATCCTGGAGGAGGAGGAGGAGGAGGGGAGCCGGGTTAATCTACCCTCACCCCAAACGGGGAGGAATCTGCAAGCACCTCTCTTTTTTTTTCATCCCTCGGATTTTAATTCCAAGGCAGAAAAAAAAAATTCCACAATTCGAGAAAATGAGTTTCCAGTCCTCCCTTCTATGACTCCTGAATTTGTTTCAATTTTTATCCTTGAAAGGATGCTGTAAGGCATTGCACACCAGAACTATTAGACAAAAGGAAAGTTTTTTTTCCTCTGTTCAACAACAAATTCCCATAATTTGTCCAACTCTTAAGTAGAAAAACAATTTTTCTACTCATCTTTCCTATAACTTACCATATTTTTTTGGCGTATAAGATGCACCTTAGTTTTTGGGGAGGAAAATAGGGGAAAGTATCTGCTTACCAGGTAATTTATCTGGCTAATGTCCTTAGTCTGGTCAGCTTCAGCACATTATTTTATCCCCTGGTTAGGGCTTTAAAAAAACTGTATTTGGAGAGAGTAACAATGAAAGAGCTTGCAAGCTACTAAGAGCTGGGAACATCGTTAGCACCTGGAAAGAATCTGTCTGAGCATGTAGAGCAATGGAAAAAACTCTGCAAAGACTTAGGGATGGAAAAACATCCTTCGCAGAGTAACAATGAAAGAGCTTGCAAGTGGGCAAGAGCTGGGAACATAGTTAGCATCTGGTTAGGGCTGGAAAAAACCTATTTGGAGCAAGATAGAGCAATGAAAAAAAAAACCTGCAAAAACTTAGGACTTGGAAAACATTCTTTGCAGAGAGTAACAATGAAAGAGCCTGCAAGTAAGAGCTGGGAAAATTGTTAGCAGCTAGTTAGGGCTTGGGGGGGGGGGGAAGCTTTGAAAAAAGCTACATTCAGAGTATAAAACAGACCCTAATTATCAGCCTCCTTTAAGGGAGGGAAGTGCATCTTATACTCTGAAAAATACGGTACCTCCTTTTCTACTCAGGACTATAACTTTGTTGCTTGTAGTAGCTTTATGATTTATATTGCTTTATTTAGCTTCCAAGGACTATAGGATTTATGCGGGTGGCTTATTTAGTAGCCTATGACTACCACTAAGTGTGGGGCATCTTAGAATTTATGATGAATGTGTTTTTAGGATGACTATGATCACAATTTATTATGTATAGCTTTTATGTACACTGAGCGCTTATGCACTGGAGACAAATTCCTTGCGTGTCCATTCACCACGGCTTGGCCAATAAAGAATTCTATTCCACCCCATCTATTCTACCCTCCACTCTATTCTATCCTATCATATCCCCTATTCTATTCTATTCTATTCTATTCCATTCCATTCCATTCCATTCTATTCCACTCCATCCATTCCATTCCGCTCCAGTCCAGTCCTATTCTATTCTTATTCTATTTTATATTGTTCTCTTTTATTATTATTTTTTATTTTATTCCATTCTAAGATTGCTGAAGATCTGGAGCAGCGACTGCATGCCAGAATCAAAATAAGACAAGATCCTCCCCGAGTCTATGGAGAACAGTGGCATAGAAATCCAAACAAACAAGAGTTGGAAGGGACCTTAGAGGTCTTCTAGACTAGCCACCCTGCTCAGGCAGGAGGCCCTACATCATTTCAGAAAAGTGACTGCCTACATTAGAGGCCAGAGATTCTTTAAACCTCCGGTGTTGGAGAAACCCACAACTTCTCGTGGCAAGCTGTTCCAATGGTTAATTGTCCTCATTGTTAGGACGTTTTTTCCTTAATTCCAGGTGGCTTCTCTCCTTGGTTAGTTTCCAATCCTTTTTGCCCTGCCTTCAGGGAATTTCGGAGAATAGGTGGACCCCCTCTTCTTCTTCAGGGCAGCCCCTCAAACACTGCAATGCCACTATCACGTCCCTCCCTCCAAGTCCTTTTTTCCCCTCTAGAACGGACCAAAGTCAAATCCTGAAACCTGGTTTTACTCCCCAGGCCTTTTAAATCCTCTTAAAGTTCTTCTCCGCACTTTTCCCCAAAGTTTCTAACAACTTTTTTTTTGGGGGGGGGGGGCGTCGGAATACCGATTCAGACCCTGGAGCAATGGTACCTCCGGGTCCACGTGCGCAGGGGTGGGTGGGTTTGTAATTCTGTAGCCTCTCTCTCCAAAACTTTTTGGATGGGGTTTTTCCAAGCACAGGACCACCCCCGCCCCCAAACCCCTTTCCCCTAATTTAACCCACCCCACCCTACCCTGAAAAGCACAGCCGACCCTTCCCCACTGGAGCTGCACTTTTGCAAGGAGGCGGGGGAAGAGGGCATCTCCCGCCTCCAGGGTTCCTCGCCCCCTACCCAAATTTGGTGCTTTTTCCGATGTACACTTGGTGCTTTCCCGACCTACCTTTGCCCCCCCTCCCTCCCACTTTTGCCCCCCTCCTCGCCCCCCATCCCCCAGGACCACTGACCTTAGAGTGGCAGAGAAACCCGAAGCCCAAAAGGACCCCGGCCGGCAGCAGAATCGACCCGAAGACGATTCCGGCCAGGAGGAGGTTGAGCGCACCGACCAGGAGGTTTTGCAAAGTGACCAGCACGGCGCAAGCCCAGCAATCCAGGGACCCCCGGAGTTCCAGAGCCCCCTCCCCGGCATAAGGAGGGGGTGTCAGCGGCGAAGTCCCAGCAGGGACCCCCTCGCACTCCAGGGACCCCGGCCCAGGTTTGGGAGAACTAAAGTCTAAGCTCATCCTTGGCGGTGGTTCCTCTACTCTGATGGGCTGGGCTTGGCATGGAGAGGGGTTTATAGGCGCCCCTCCTTCTTCTCCCCCCCCCCGGATAAGCTAGGAATGCACGCACACACGTACACACACATACACACACTCCTGAGGGTCAGGACGCCCCCACCCCCAAACAGGGGAAGGGCCTTGCCCTCCCCTCTGAATTCCAGAGATGCTTCCAACGACCACCCCCCCTCCTCACCTCTGCCTCCCCCCACCTACCCACAAATGGCACAGAACCCACTTTTGGGGCACCACCAGACCAAATGTTGATTTTAGGATGGGTGGGTTGAAAGACAACCCACCACCAGTTTTTTGAAAAAGTCTTGGGGGGGGGGGAGAGCCCATCCGGAGAGGCCTCCCCCTCGTAAGATGCCCTTTAAATTTTGGGGGTGCCTGACATTTAAGGGGCACCTTTGCATTTACGATGCCTTGGGGGTTATTAGGGGAGAACAGGCAGGGGTCTTCAAGTCCACCCAGGCCAGTATCCAAGAAACATTCCCCCACTACATTGGGAAATCCAATATATTTTCCAGATTTTATTTATTTCTATGCAGCCTTAACATAGGGGGAAAAAACTCAATTTCCCCCCGAGAAGACCCCGTTTGCAACCCCGCCCCCTTAAACAATGGGGATAGGATCCCCCATATGCCAACAAAGAGGAGTGGAGGGGGTGGGAAGGAAAAAAACACCCAGGTCGGTTTTATTTTAATCTCTGTGAGTTAATTTAATTTTTTTTTTTTTTTACATTTACAAAATAAGATTTGCTTTCTTCTCGTCCCCTACAGTACATTAAAGAATCGGTTTGTGTCTGTGTGTCTGTGTTTTCCATTAAAAAAAGAAAAAGAAAAAAGTTAACTTGAGATCTTCATCTGCTTTAATTACAGTGATGTTCCGGGAAAGGGAATTTGGGGTTTTATTTTTTTTCAAAAAAGTGCAGGTTTCGGAAGAAAGGTTATTATTATTATTATTATTTTTACAGTGTCGGATGGGATGGATGAGGATTCTGTTCAGGAGGAAATCTTCAAAATGTTAATGAGAATCCATCTTTTATTTTCTCACCCCTTGCCCGCCTCCCACCCCACAATTCCCGCCCCCAACACCCTCCCACCCGTGAGAAAACAGCATTTACGTCCAGGAAACGCCCGACGAAAAATAAAACTTTCAGAAACGGCATTAACAATTCCAGAGAGAAACTCAAAAAGGACCGACAGAGAGAGAGAGAGAGAGAAATGTGTCTTTTTAAAAATAAAAACAACAACACCCAAACAAATACAACATTTTTTAAAAAAAAATCCTTAAAAACAAAAACAAAAAAAATCAACAACACCCCATCCCACCCAATAAAGGACCAATAAATAGCGAAATCATTATCAAACCAACAAACAAAAAAAGAAGACATATAAATTAAAAAAAGAGGGAGAACATTTATAAACTGTAAAACAATTCTTGACACGCGGAGGTAAAAAAAAAAAAATTAAAAACCAGAGAGAGAAAAATTACCCCAAATCTCAGACATTCTTAGCTTTTTGTTTGTTTGTTTTCAAATGAACTGGGAGTGAGAACTGTCTAGCTTTAAAAATATATATATATATTAAAAAGAAGATAGGCCAGTGGAATTCAGTAAGGAAAAACACAATTAAATATAATCACATTGATGAAAAGGTGAAATAATTATGGGGAGCTTTAAAAGGACATTGAATTTAAAGAAAGGGTGGTTAGATTGCTGTTAAGTTACACCTAACAATCATTAATAAAAGCTAGGACGAAGTGTTGAGGATAGACACCCCCCCCCTCCAGCCCACCTTGGCCAAATTTTGCCAAAATTTTCTCCCCACCTACTCGTGTCTTTGATTTGGGTCAAGCACCATATCCTTTGTTTTCTGTTTTTGCACAGGGTGATTATATTTTTTCATTATCCGAAGGCGTTTTGTAGTTGAATCCTTCCCACGCCTTACACCGACTGCACTTGTGTCTCTATATATATCTCTATTTTTTGTCCGGTTTTGTGTTTTCGTCTTTAAAAGCAAGTTTCTAATACAAACCTTTTTTTCTCCTTATATTTATATATATATAATATATAAAAGGATGTAAGAAATCAAAATGTCCATCCGAATAATTAAAAAACACACACGCCAATCGCCCCTGGCCCCGCCCAGCCAATATATATATAAATCAATGTACACTCTCTTGCTCCCACCCCCCCAAAAAATCCAGAAATTCACCCCAAGAGAACTGAACCCATAAAAAGTCCTGTGTTAAGAAACCCGTATTAAATTTTTTTGCTTGCTTGCGTTGTTTTTTTTTTCTTTCTGTTTTCCAAACGTGTTTTCTCAAAATTTCCAACCAGAAAAAAAAAATTATGGTAAATTAAAACGAACGATCCATTAAAAAAAGATTAACAAAGAAAACAGCACCCCGGACAGCCCGGTGAAAGTCCCCGACTTGTCTTTTTTCCACAAAATCCACTCGTACGCGAGTGGGCCATAATGCTCATGTGAACAGGTTGCCCTCCCATTTTTTTTGCTTCCGTTCCTCCGAGCCCGCGATGCTGGTCCCGGGATAGGAAGGGGGGGCGCAGGGGGGATTGGCGGGGAAGGCACGCGGAAGTCCAATGCAAACCGGGATCTTGCACAGTTCCCGATTCCCCCCCGCTAGGAACGGAGTCACTCTCATCCTCATCCTTTCGGATCAAACTGTTCTTCACCCCTTTATATATATATATATTTTAAAAAATTCACGATTTATTGATTTATTGTCTTTCTGTTTCTTTCCTTGTCCGCTTTTCATTTTTTTTTCTTTGTAAAAATAAAATAAAATCAGCACCACCCAAGAAAATTAATAACAAATAATATAAGGAGGTCTGTTGTGTTTTGTTTTTCTTTTTTTTTTTTTTGAAGAAAAAAGAAGAATAAATTAAAAATACAGGCTCCGTCTGGGAGTTGGGGTGGGGGGGTAAACAAAGCTTGTGACCGGTTCCATGTCGCACCGGCTTAGGACGGCTTGCGAGGAAGCAACGGAGGGGAAAACCGAGGCTCGGTTTTCGGGGTGGGTGGAGGCAGAGACGGGGGCTACAGCACCTTCTGCCCCAAAACACTCACAGTGGAGTGGGAGAAACGAGCGCGGGAAAGCAAGCCCAGACATCGGTGCCTGGGTGTGATATGGCTCATCTTGAACTCGGCGTCGCGGCCTGTCAAAAAAAACAACAAAAAACAAACTTATTTATTTGAAAACACATCTATGTCGCCAGGCATGGGGAAATTGACATACCCCTAGCCGTTATCATTTATGTATGGTTTGTCTGGATTGTATGGTTGTTTTATAAGAGGTTTTTAAAATTGTTTTTTTTTAAAATTGGATTTGTAGATGTATTGCTTGTTGTGAGCCGCTCCGAGTCCTCGGAGAGGGGTGGCATACAAATCTAATAAATTATTATTATTATTATTATTATTATTATTATTATTATTATTATTATTATTATTATTATTATTATGTCAGTACAACACAGCAAACGAGATCACTATGCTGGATTTCGTATTTCATCCCCAGTCGGGCGCTTCCCAAGCACCTAGGACTGCGTGATGTAGTGGTGAATTATGTTTGCCGATCCCAGTGAAGCGGCCTTTTGCAATTGACAGGTGGAGATTTTGTCAATTCCGATGGTTTTCAAATGTCCGCTGAGATCCTTTGGCCCTGCGCCCAGCGTGCCAAGGACCACTGGGACCACTTTCACTGGCTTATGCCAGAGTTTATTATTATTATTATTATTATTGTTGTTGTTGTTGTTGTTGTTGTTGTTATTGTTATTGTTGAATTTATATGCCACCGCTCTCAGTGGGTGTGTGTTAATCAGTGACCCCTTTCCCAACCCTTGTTCCCCCCCCCTTCTCTAATCCAGGGGTGTCAAAATTGCTTTCTTTGAGGGCTCAATCAGCATTGTTGTTCTGCTCTGTGGGATGACCGGAGATGACCGTGTGTGTGCAGAGGGCAGACGAGACAGATGCCTCCTGCAGCATTCTGCTGGCCAAAACAGGGCTCAAGGAAGCATTATGCAGTCCCCTAACCCCCCCCCCCCCCCATGCTGCAGGAGGCTGTCCAGGCTGAAAAATACAGCGTGTGGGGCTGTGTGAGTCTTCTTGGCCACATTTTGGCTGCCAAAGGCACCGGGACCGACCCTTTGCTATTCCCAGTTGGCCTACGTGGGGCAGATTTAAGCACCCTACAGGCAGGATTTAGCCTACGGGAATTTGACACCCCTGCTCTAATTGATTTTGAAATGGGGAGGACTTTTGGGTGGACAGAGTAGTAGATCCTTGGAACAAACTTCCAGCAGACGTGGTAGATAAATCCACAGTAACTGAATTTAAACATGCCTGGGATAAACATATATCCATCCTAAGATAAAATACAGAAAATAGTATAAAGGCAGACTAGATGGACCAGGAGGTCTTTTTCTGCCGTCAGACTTCTATGTTTCTATGACAGCCATTCTTTTTTCCACTCCACAAGGTACAGGTGGTCCTCGACTTACAACCCCCGACGGAGCCCAAACTTTCTGTTGCTAAGTGAGACACCCGCCCAGTGTCGTGACCTTCGCTGCCGCAGTTCCGAAGCGAAATGACACAAACACACACACCAGAGTTAAGGAAGCTTCTCGGATAAGAAGTGAAACCTCTTCTAAAGAAAAAAGTGCCCAGAACATCCTGTTGCCTCTTGAAACCCCCCCCCCCCCCAGCTGGTTGGGTCCATAAACACACACTTCAGACACTCACCAGGGTGAAGCTGTCGTAAATGGCAATCAATTCTTCGGTTTTGTACTGTTCGAGGACTACCACGCCGTGGAGGGACGAGTTCCGTTTCCGGGCGCAGGCCTCACAGTGAACCAAGTAGGTGTTTTTGCCGCCGTTTTCACTGGTCACAAAGAGGACATTGAACACCTCCACCTGCAGGGGAAAAATGGGGGGGGGTGTTAGGTTCCCTCCTATGAGGCGGAAGATCCCCCTCTTTCCTGCCTAGGGAAGAAGCCAAGATAGGAGGGGAGCAGCCAGGAACACCCCCTCTCCACCCGCAAGGAATCTCTTAAAAAAACAGAACCCACGGATCGGTGCACAGGATTATTCAGAGCCCGCTAACTTGACTCCACTCACCGCGGGGGAGCCCATGACCCAGTATTGAGTGCCTACCTTGTCCGGTGGGGGGGGGGGAGGCATTTCGGAAGCAAAAACTGAGCTGCATGCGCAGCTCTGGGTGACCGGTGAGTAGGCACATGCGTCAGAGTGAGATTTGGTTTCTGCGTATGGGCAGGGGTGAAAGATTTTGGCAATTTTTTTGCTTCTGCGCATGAGCAGAAGCAAAAAAACCCCCACCAAAATCTCACATGCCAGTGTGTCTTCTTGCATGATTTGTTTTCTGCGCATGCCCAGAAGCCGAATCTCACTCTGATGCCTGCGCATACCAGACACCTGGTGCTGTGCGCACAACTGTACCGGTAGTGGAGGTAAGCAGGAGCCCATGCCTGCCCTGAACCATCACTGTGGGTGCTCCTTCATTAGCGGGGCCTTTTCAGAATAGACCCTGCAGCCATTTGTCTCAAAAGATACAGGGTCTCTTTACCACAGGCAGGGGGCTGGACTCCAAAAGTCCCTTCCAACATTTTTTCTTTTGTATCCAGCCAACAAATAGCTTCTCTCTCTCTCTGGAAGTCTGCCTCCCTGCCCCGTTGAGACCTTGTTAAAACCCTAGACATTAATCCTGGCCCATAGCCCAGAGTTCGGAAAATCCCAAAGGGGGCGCTACCCTTGCGCAGGAGAAGGAAAGATACAAGAAAATGAGACCTCCAGACACCCTCCACCTATAGCTGTACAAAGAAGTTGCTATGCTTTGTGATGCCGAGATGGGTACCGGTGCTTAACATCCTTCCGCCTTTCTCAGCGGGCACGGTCTGGCTGAGGACAATGGGTGCCGTAGTCCCAAGATAATTGATCTGACTCTGCTTGGATCGAAGAGAGAATTCAGGCGCCTCCATTTCATGACTCCTTTATTGATTGTCTATAGGCGGCTTACTATATATTTATATACAGTACAAAATACAATTTTGTACAAATACAATATATATATATATATATATATATATATATATATATATATATATATATATATATATATATATACATATTTGCATTGTATAAAATACAATAGTATAAATATACAATTTTGTACAAATACAATTTGTTTTGCATTTTATACTGTGGAAAATACAATAGTATGAAATACAATTTTGTATAAATACAAAAAAAATACAATAAAATTTTGCATTTTGCATTGTATAAAATTCAATAGTACAAAATACAATTTTGTACAAATATGGGTGGGTGGTTTTTTTGCATTTTGCACTGTATAAAATACAATAGTACGAAGTACAATTTTGTATAAATACAAAAAACGAAATAAAACTTTCCATTTTGCATTGTATAAAATACCTTAGTATGAAATACAATTTTGTATGAATATAAAAAAAATTAATTTTGCATTTTGCATTGTATAAAATACAATAGTACAAAATACAATTTTTGGCAAATATAATAATAATAATAATAATAATAATAATAATAATAATAATAATAATAATAATAATAATAATAATTTATTAGATTTGTATGCCGCCCCTCTCTGAAGACTGATTTTCTTTTTGCATTTTGCACTGTATAAAATGCAATAGTACAAAGTACAATTTTGTATAAATACAAAAAAATGAAATAAAGGTTTCCATTTTACATTGTATAAGATACAACAGTACAAAATACAATTTTGTACAAATACAACCCAAAAAAAATTTTTTGCATTTAGAATCTTTATTTTTGATCAATAACCTCTTCCCGCGGTTTCAAGGACATGACGAACGCGACGGGGAAGGACGCAGGGACCTGAGCCCACCTAAAGGGGCCAACTGATAATTCAACTTGTCCTCCCAAACTTAGCTATGAGTGGAAACCCATTTAACCCAGAGTTTCCAGTTCCCAATCGTGCTGGGGGATATGACATCGAGAGACGCTAAGACAACAGGTATGGCCCGGTCTCTCCATCCAGGTCTCACCATCGATGGTCCATGAAATCAACATGCCGTTTCTCTTGCGGGGCCGAGTCCGAATCCAGGGTAACAATGGTAAACCTTGATTAACTGTGGCTCTACTCGTTCCCCTACAACTTTCTCTAAGGAGAGGAAGTCAGAATTGTTCACGTTTACTAAACTGAAATCTGAGGAGGCCATCCTGGACGGTCATCTTTGAGGGGACAGCAGATCCTTAGAGAGTGACCACCTCTGGATCCAACCCTTGTTCCTCTTCCCTGTGGCAAGGTAGGACAGAGGTCCAACACACCGGTAGCGAAAAGCCACAGGAAATGTCGTGACTTAAGACCCACAAACTCAAGGGACTTTTGGACAACATCACAACAGATGCTTCCATCACCTCAAGATATGTTTTGTCTATCCAAATTCCACTGGAATGAATACGAATGACGTTAGTGATGAGAAGTTGGGCTAGAAACAAGGGCCATCCAAATGAATTTGTTGTTCTGAACGATCCTTCCTTAAAATTCCTTGGCTTGGGAATTCTGGGAGTTGAAGTCCACGAGTCATAAATAATAATAATAATTTAATAATTTATTAGATTTGTATGCCGCCCCTCTCCGAAGACTCATTCTCCACGTTGGCTCAGGAATATTGGGAGTTGAAGTCACAAAGGGGTCATCATTTTTCTTTTCCAAGACACATCCGATCATCCAGCGAGGAAGCTACCGTATCATTGCTCGAGTCATTCCTGGGTCAACTGAGACATCCTTCAGTTGTCACATCAAGCCTTCGTGTTCATCCACAGCACTTCATCAATTCTGTAGACTTCCTAAGCCTTCTAAAGTGGGTTGCTCTACTTCTCTCCGATTTTCAAAGCTCTTCACACTGAAGTTGCAGATCGGATTCTTCTTACTCGTTTAGTTGCGATGAGGTTCCCTGACACACGTATACACAAACATACATTAAAGACTTTCTAATCTTTCTTCTCATCTTCTCATCTTTCCAGGAATCCTTCCAAGTTCCATATCGGTGTTGACCAAACTTCCTTTCCTAGTCATCACAATCCTTGACCATCCTTTTTTCTTTCTTCTTCTCAGTTCCACTGTATTCCTTTGCTTTTCTTCTTTCCTTCCTTCTTCCTTCCTTCTCTTGCGAAACCACGCGCGTCATACTCACTGTTTTTTTGACCTCTTCACCTGGCTACGGGTTCCACGTCTCCACCACTGTCGGGACGTGGGATTTGAAAATCCCTTACTGGAGATGGGACAGGAGGTATACAGGTAATTTAAAGACACAAAGAGACCTGAGCAAGCCCACCCAGCCAGCCGAGTCTTCCCACTGACTCGCTGGGACCCTTTGGCGGGCAGAGAAGGCAATGAGATGATGACGACGAGGATGACAATGGACCTATGGATCCATCTCAGAGGCCAGATAGAAGAAGGTCCAGGAGAATTTGTCCCCGTGCCCTACCAACCAAACGTTTGAAGGACCTGCTCGAATTAGGGATCCGAGAAGACTAGGTATGGCGTTCTTAAAGGAAGGAGGAGAGCAAGGCTCATCCTTGGACCCAACTGGGTTGCAGACGTTCTAGTCCCAGAAGAGACACCAGTGAAGGACCTGCCCACCCCTGACCCGGCATCAGCTGCAGAAAAGAAGCATTTGAGAAGTAGAGGAACCTTCAACCCTTCAACCCTTGCCCGTGAGAACGGACGGAACCCCAGAGTCAAGTCTTCCCCACCGACTCAAAAAATAGAGAACGGCGGGAAGCTTATGCTGCACCGCGTAAATATCAGCAGCCGCGGCGGTGGCAGAGCCACCCTCGGGGCCACCACCATCACCACGAGGCAGGCTCTTACGTCGCATTCGTTGCAGTAGTAGGCTGGTTCATCCTTCACTCTCCCTTGGTACGCGATCTTCTTGCCAGACCGGACGAGGCTTTCCCGCTGGACCTGACAGTGTTTGATGGACTGCATCAGGCAATACCTAAAGAGAGGAGAAGAGGTGAGCCCAAAACACACACACACACACACACACACAAACACACACACAAATGGATTATTATTATTATCGGGGTGGCTTAAAGCAATGATAAAAACAATATATAATGACAAATCTAATAGTTAGACTCTAAAATAACAATAATACATTTAAAAAGTCTAAAAAACAAGAAACCCCAATATATAAAAAACATACACACAGTCACATCATACACAGAAAACTACATTAGGCAGGGGGAGATGTCTCAGTTCCCCCACGCTTGACGACAGAGGTGGGTTTTAAGGAGTTTACGAAAGGCAAGGAGGGTGGGGGCAGTTCTAATCTCTCGAGGGAGCTGATTCCAGAGGGTCGGAGCCGCCATAGAGAAGGCTCTTCTCCTGGGTCCCGCCAAACTGGGCTCCTGTAAGGGCCGACTTTGAGTTACGACTGTTCGTCGGAAGGTACTGAAAAACAGGCGATTAAGGACCAGTCTGCGCATTTACAATCATCGCCTTTGCTGGCAACATTTTGTTTAATGATCATTCAAAAGTTACTGGGGGGTGGGGGGGGGAGCTAAAAGGGATTTACCAAAACCATTCCCCCCCCTCCCGCGACAGTTGCAGCCATCCCCGGGGTCACCTGTTAAAATAGTTCAGCCACTTGAAAACCGCTTCGTATTTGTGATGGTCGCAGTGTCCCCGGAGGGTGGGGGTGGTGAGAAGTCTCATGACCCCCCTTTGCAACCTCCTAGCAGAGTAAAGTCAACTGGGAAACCGGATTCGCTTAACCACTGCGTCACTACTTTTGAATAATCAAGTTGAAACAGAATTTTATAAAATATGGGACAAAGTATATAAATGGTGGAATTTTAAAAACAGTTGTAAAACTGGATAAGTAAGAATTTATAATTATTTGAACTTATTAATTGGAAGGTTAATTGTATGTAACATTTAGAAATTAATATGACAATGTCTTTCTTTTTTAGTTATATTAAATAAGTGAATATTAATTAATCTATAACATGATAGCAATAGATAGAATGTAATAGTTTAAAAATAATATAAACAGAGTATTTTTGCAATATTACAAATATTAAAAGTGTTATCTTTTTATATTTTATTACTAGTTTAAGTATTTCGTATTTTATAGAAAATTTTTTTTATTAAAGTTATTTAAACTATAATGTAAAAATGATGTTAAATTTAGGAGTTAAATTTAACAAGAACATAGAGTGTGTGTGTTATATTTCTGAATCGATCTGATTATAGCTAGGGGGGGGGGGGTTTGTATTAGTTAGACTTCTATGATAAGCGAAGCAATGGTGGCTCCTTGAACCTTGAATGTTGTCTGTTTTTGCTTGTCTAATGAAAAATAATAAAAAATATTTTTTTAAAAAAAAACAACTGCGTCACTACTTTTAACAGCTGCAGTAGTTCGCTTAACAAATGTGGCGAGAAAGGTGGCGAAATTCACTTAACTACTTCGTTTAGCGACAGGATTCCAGGCTCAGTCGTGGTCGTAAGTACAAGGACGTCCTGTACTAGGGCAGGGGAAGGCCAGTATGGCGCACACGGGACCCCGTAAGAGTAATAAAAAGAAACATCCCCCAAACTCACTTGATCATCTTGTACAAGTCTGAGTCGCTGATCTTGACCGTCCGTGCGACGTTCCAGGAGACGTGGATCATGGGCACGATGGATTTGACGTTCTTCACCTCGTTCCATTCATAGCGTTCGAGCGCCAGTTGGTACTGGTAAGCTACGGGGAACAAATTCAGGTTCACCAGTTCTGTAATTCACAGCAAATTGAAGACCTCCCTCCGGAATCGGGGGCCCAGTCAAACGTCTGGATGTGAGTGGATGGTGAAAGTCCACCCTGCATTTTGTCCATCCCAAGAGGAAAATGGCACCGGACCAGATTATCTCAGGGACCGCCTTCTGCTGCACGAATCCCAGCGACCAGTTAGGTCCCACAGAGTTGGCCTTCTCCGGGTCCCGTCAACTAAACAATGCCGTTTGGCGGGGCCCAGGGGAAGAGCTTTCTCTGTGGCGGCCCCAGCCCTCTGAAACCAACTCCCCCTGGAGATTAGAATTGCCCTCACCCTCCTTGCCTTTCGTAAGCTGCTTAAAACCCACCTCTGCCGTCAGGCATGGGGGAACTGAGATCCTCTTTCCCCCTAGGCCTTTACAATTTATGCATGGTATGTTTGTAGGTATGATTGGTTTTAAAATAAGGGGTTTTTAGTTGCTGTAGTATTGGATTTACATGTTGTTTTTATTATTGTTGTTAGCCGCCCCGAGTCTACGGAGAGGGGTGGCATACAAATCCAATAAATAAATAAATAAATAAATAAATAAATAAATAAAATAAAAAGGGGTCTTTTGTGGCTGTTTAGCCACTGCCCCCTCCAGTAACCGAATCCAAGGAAGAGAAGGTGACGTTGAAGTCAGGGCCAGCACCAGGGCAACCTGAGCGCTCCGGAAGACAAGGAAATTGAGCTGGTAGAGAGGGAGGGGGGGAGAGAGGGGGAGAGGGAGAGGCAGAGCCCGAGTTTGTCCGTCAGCCCTCAGATAGAGAGTCAACAGCACCCAGGTCTAGAGGTGGCCGGTGAAGAACGACTGGGTCCTGTGCCTGACACACGGATACACAGAAGGCAGAGGAGAGGAGAGCAGTGGAAATCTATGAGCCGGTCCTCGGGATGGACAAGCCACCAGCTAGTGAAGCCCAACCATAGCTCTGGGGATAAAAGGCAGGGGGCGGAGATGAATAGGTGTGGCAGGCAACTATTCACCTTACAGATAGATGGACTCGTTAGTCAGTGAGATAAACTTTTTGCTGGGGTTGCCAACGCTCCTAATTAAAGGAATCTTTTCAGTTCGCGTCAGAGGCTTTGCCATGTTTGGCCACCTGGATCAGAAAATCCATCACGTCCAGTTTTGAGCGCCATCCTTTTAAGAATGAGTCCAATAAATTGAAAATTTATGCTATTGCTAACATGTTATAAGTCGCCCTAAGTCTAAGGAGAAGGGTGGCATAAAAATCGAATGAATGAATGAATGAATAAATAAATAAATGGTTTTTATTTGAATGGGTGTGGCTGATTTTTAACACAACTGGGGATTTTAGATGGTTTGTTTAGTTTTAAATTAATTGGATTTAGCCTGCTGCATTATATTGTTTCTTTTTGTATGTTGTAAGCTGCCCCTAATCCTCAGAGAGTGGCTGCATGTAAATCCAATCAATCAATACATACATAGATAAATACATAAACAAACAAACTTCCAACCAAGGTTGGAGGATCCACTGGCCAGAGATGTTCTATACTAAACGGATCCAGCAGTGAGGAGAACGTTGACCTTCTGAAACCCCACGAGATCTACCATGCGCCCTTCTGACTTGGTAGACAGGGGATGGTCAACTTCAAAGGCCAATATGACCAAAGCTCCTGTCCCAAAAAGGTCAACCTTCTCCTTCAGAGTCCAGCTACAGCCAGGACAACCTCCTCCTTTCTCCATCCCGTCCTTCCTCCTACCTGTCAGAGGACCGACGTTCCAAGCAATGTTGTTACACCATCCGGTGGCTTGCACCCAGTGTACCGTCCCGGCGTTGATCCACACCAGGTCTCCAGGACGCTGGATGAAGCGGTAGACAGGGATGTTGGACTGGTAGAGGTCTTCTAGGATGGGCCACCAGGAGCCGGTGAGATAATCCACCCCGTGCCTACAAAGAAAACTCAGGTTGAGGCCGTTTGGCAGAAGAAACAGGAGTCCCTTTTTTTGGTATTTTTTTTCTCCATTATTTTCATACATATATATAATTTATTTATTTATTGGATTTGTATGCCACCCCTCTTCGCATATATATATACAGTGTTCCCTTGATTTTCACGGGGGATGCGTTCCGAGACCACCTGCGAAAGTCGAATTTCCGTGAAGTAGAGATGCGGAAGTAAATACACCATTTTTGGCTATGGACAGTATCACAAGCCTTCCCTTAACACTTTAAACCCCTAAATTACCATTTCCCATTCCCTTAACAACCATTTACTCATCTTTATTACTGGTACTCACCATTGAGTAAGACACTTAGTAATCCTGATATTTATAAACGTAATTATTCATTAACAATAATTATTATTTTTTATTATTTATTTGCAAAAATTGTTAGTTTGGTGACGATGTATGACGTCATCGGGCGGGAAAAACCATGGTATAGGAAAAAAACCATGGTGTTTTTTAAAAACCGTGGTATCGGCTATTCGCAAAGTTCGAACCCGTGAAAATCGAAGGAACACTGTATTCATATACAAACATATATTTACATATACAGTAGTACCTCTACTTAAGAGCTTTTCTAGATAAGGACCAGGTGCTTTTTTTGCCTCTTCTTAAGAACCATTTTCTACTTAAGAACCCGAGCACAGAAAAAATTCCCAGGAAATTTGAGAGCGGCACAAAGGCCCGGCCAGTTTCCTGCTATTCCCCCTCTAATCCCAGCCATCTTGGCCTTTTCTGGGCTGCCAGAGGAGCCTTTCGGTGGCGCTTAAGGAGGCTTTGGCAGTCCAGAGAAAACGAAGCATTTTCCTTTCTCTGGCTGCTTGGAAAGGGAATAAACCTCTGCCAGTGCCCAGAGAAAAGAAACACTCCCTTTGCTCTGGGCAGCTGAGGAGTCACCACAACGAAGGAAAGGCACCAGCTACAAAGCGAGCGAGCGAACGAGAGGAGAGGGGAGCCCTTCAGCATGGGAAGGAAGAGGAAGCAGGTAGCAGCAGCAGCCAATGTATGGGAGGCAGCCTCGCACCAGGTGTATGGGAGGCGCCTGCTCCTCCTCGCTGCCTCAGTCCCTCTTTTTTTAAAAAAAGCCTTAAAGTTTTGGATTTTTTTGATTCCCCTCACCTCCCCTTCTTCCTTCGGCAGCGACTCCCCTCCTCCTCTTCTTCCTCCTCCTCCTCCCACCCAAAGTCCGAGCTTTTATTTCTTTCCTAATGGGTTTGCCCACATTATTTGCTTTTACATTGATTCCTATGGGAAAAATGGCTTCTGCTTAAGAACCTGGTCACAGAACGAATTAAGTTCTTAAGTAGAGGTACCACTGTATATGTATGTGAACTGAAATGAAGGGAGGCTAGTATAGATCTATTTCAAGGTGGTTTCATCAGCTAGCCATACCCTCACTGGGACTTGAACCTGTAGCTTCTGCCTTGCAAGGCAGAGAATTAATCTCTAGGCCACAGCTTTGTATATATATATATACATATATACATTCATACATCTCTCTCTCTCTCTCTCAATTCATATACCTTAAAATTCATCAGTAATATACACAAATACATTTTTATCCAATCAGCCATCTAAAGTCATTATTTTTACATCATTTCTGTACATGTCACTCTTTATTCTGGGTACCGTATATGTTTTTAATCTAATGCTGCCTCCTCTAAACCTGATTTTGTCTCCTGGGCCTACCACCATTTAAAGAATAAGAAAGAGTGACAGTGGGTCAATTGTTGGAAGAACCAAATAATTAGAATAATTACTAATTATAGCGGTCTATAAGTTTTAATGCTATTGCTAAATGCTATAAGATTTGTATAATTTATAATGTAAATACTGAAAGGATTTAGATTGATGCTATTGGGGTGACATAAGATTTTAAGATAAATAATTCATACTACTACAAGGTCTTAATATAAAATTATATAATTCATATGTTGGATTTTTCATTGTAGGGAACTTAGTTATTAACCAATGGGTGGAAGAGTAATGATAAGAATTGCATTTTTTTTAAATACAGAGAATAAGTTAAAATAAGAAAGAATTTGGGTAAGAAAGTTGGAAGGGAGATATGAAAGAGAAAAAAAACAAATTAAGAATTTAGGGCATTTAGTGATTATAGAATTGATTTAATTTATTTGACTTATATGCCGCCGCAATCCCATGGGACTTACAACATATAAAATAATACAGAGATACAGTGATGAAGTATAAAACAATACATTAAAAAAATAAAATTAAAAAAAGAAAGAATGATGAATAAGGATATTAATCGAGGAGAAGGAGCAATACGGTACAAGAGACAACGAATATTTTTGAAAGTTAAGCCATAGCGGCCAATTTGGGGGGAAATAAAAATTGAAAATTGCAAAAAAGAGAAATCAGAAACATCCACGGAGATGCTCCTTCAACAGTCCTCAGAAGTTTCCTCCTACCAACCCTCTTTGGAAATGTTCCCCCTTGCCCCAAAAGTCGGAAGAGGTCTCCCCCGACTTTCCTGAAGAAGACGTCCTTCCTACCTGTCACAGAAGGCACTGATGTTCTGCCAGTAATGTTCGTGGACGGCAAACCACTCGCAATCCCCGGGTCCAATGTTGATGTTCACGGAGCAGAAGTTGTTGTTCTCCTGGTGACCTGCAGAGGAACCATGGGAGAAGAGGTTAGCAGCTCAGCCCAGCTCAACTGGAGGCCAAGACATCCCAAGAACGGTTGCACGAACTGGGCATGTCAAGTTTAATGAAAAGAAGGACCAGGGAAGACAGGATAGCAGCGTTCCAATATCTCAGGGGTTGCCCCAGAGAAGAGGGAGTCAAGCTTTTCTCCAAAGCGTTCTGGTCCGAATAAGTCAAATCCACAATTTTTTCCCCAAAGCTTTGATCTTCAAACAATAAAATCCTTTGTTCTCTCTTACACAGAACATAACTGGCAACAATACAAGCAGGGTTGCAATGATCATGTATGGTGAATACTTTACGATGCAATTTCACATTCCAAGCTCAAAAGCTGGAGAAGGAAGGCTATAAATCTCTCTTAAGGCCTAGGAGTTTATCAGTACTAAAAAGCTCTGCTCGGTGTTCTTGTTAATCTAAATTAGCACAGTCTGTCATGGTTTATCAAAAGCTTACTTTTTCCGGAGCTATGAGTTCACGCCATATTTCAATCACACAGGTTGTCCAAAAGCACTTCTTTTCCGCTTTATTTCAGGAAGTGATGCATACTATTTACACAATTCTAACAACTGCAAATTTAAAACTTTTTCCCAATAATTTCTTTTCTTCGTTTGGCAAATCTCCTTAACCTAGGATTTACCCACGGGCTGTCAGCTATTCCCCCATTATCTGAAGATGAACCACTTTCCATGTTAGCTTTTAAATCTTTGTCTCCTACTCTCTCGTCCCTACTGCCTTCTGATAACCTTCTTAACCCAGGATGAGTTAAAATCTGTTTCCTCATCCTCAAAGTCTGATACTTCCTGAGGCTGGCAAGGAACACTCACAACTCAAAGCACCTGAGGGTAGAACAAGAAGCAATGGGTGGAAACTAAACAAGGAGAGAAGCTTTGAACTAAGGAGAAATTTCCTGACAGTTAGAACAATTAATCCGTGGAACAGCTTGCCTCCAGAAGTTGTGAATGTTACAACACTGGAAGTTTTAAAGAAGATGTTGGATAACCATCTGTCCGAAGTAGTGTAGGGTTTCCTGGTTGGACTAGAAGACTTCCAAGGTCCCTTCCAACTCAGTTGTTGTTGTTATTACTGTTACTATTATTATTATTTTATTCACAATAAACAGTAATATACAGCAAACAAGACTGATATCCTGGATTTCATCTCACAATCATCACAAGTCGAACACTTCCCAAGCATCTAGGACTGTGTGATGTATTTTCATATGGTGCGTGCAGATCCAAGTACGGTGGCCTTTTTGCAACTGGCAGATCATGATTTTGTCAATGTTTATTGTTTTCAAATGCCGGCTTAGGTCTTTTGGCACAGCACCCAGTGTGCCGATTACCACTGGGACCACCTGGACTGGCTTATGCCAGAGTCGCCGTAGTTTGATTTTAAAATCATGATACCGGCTAAGTTTTTCTTGTTTTTCATCAATTCGACTGTCACCTGGTATGGCGACACCAATGACCCCGGTTTTTTTCTTTCCCACAACCATGACGTGTATTGCATTTCAAACCCTTGTTTTTATTTGTTTGTTTGTTATTTTTTTATTCCCAAAAAACAATAATACACAGCAAATGAGATTTTGTATGCTGGATTTTGTATCACAATATCACAAGCTGAACATTTCCCATTATTATTATTAATAATAATAATAATTATTATTATTATGTCAATACAACACAGCAAACGAGATCACTATGCTGGATTTCATATTTCATCCCCAGTCGGGCGCTTCCCAAGCACCTAGGACTGCGTGATGTAGCGGCGAATTATGTTTGCTGATCCCAGTAAAGCGGCCTTTTGCAATTGACCGGTGGAGATTTTGTCAATTCCGCTGCTTTTCAAATGTCCGCTGAGATCCTTTGGCCCTGCGCCCAGCGTTGTTGTTGTTGTTGTTATTATTATTATTATTATTGTCATTATCATTATTATTACTGGCCTCCATCCAAAGTTGAGACTGTTCAAGCCACCAGAGATCCTTGGAAGATCCCAGTGGGAGAACAAGTGGCATCCATGACGTGGGATCCAACAATTCCACATTTCTCACCCGGGGGTGTGTTTCTCCAAACCTGGATGCTTATAAGACTTGTGGACTTCAATTCCCATTCTGGCTGAGGGATTCTGGAAGTTAGAAGTCCACAAGTCTGAAAAAGCAGCCAAGTCTGGTGGTGACCCTTCTTCTAGTTCTTAGCCAACAAGCATGGATGCCCAGTTTTGGCTCAGATCTACCCAGCATCCTTCCTCTCCATATCAGGACCAAAGATCCCCTAAGCAGGACCAAAGAGCATCTCTCTGCCTCCTTCCACAGCTGGGATACAAAGGTAGAGTGTCCTGAGAACTGGAGGTGCCACCTCAAAGTTGTGTTTCGTTCGAGTGAGCTTAAACACTCAAAGAGCCACAAAGATCCTAACGGGAAGCCCCCCGTTCTGTTCATAGAAACATAGAAGATTGACGGCAGAAAAAGACCTCATGTCTTCCCTTATGCTATTTCCTGTATTTTTGTTGTAATCATAGGTTCTTAGGCACTGAACATTGGGATAGAATATTGCTGAAGGGTGATGTTTTAGCCTAATGGGTGCTGTATAAACTTTATTCTTCCTCTATGGAAAGGCAACAAAGTCCAGGCTGAGTAAGCAAGCTGCAGAATCCATGACCACGTGGAAAATAATTAACTTGATATACAGCATGAAGATAACGTGATGGATATATGGAGGATATAATGAGGACCTGGATTGTGGGGACAATATGATGGCTCTGTTAAGAAGTGCTATTGCTAACATGTTGTAAGCTGCCCTGAGTCTAAGGAGAAGGGCGGCATAAAAAAATTGAAATAATAATAATAATAATAATAATAATAATAATAATAATAATAATAATAATTTAAAAAATGTTTATCCCAGGCATGTTTAAATTCAATTACTGTGGATTGACCGGCCACGTCTGCTGGAAGTTTGTTCCAAGCACCTACTACTCTTTCAGTCAAATAATATTTTCTCACGTGGCTTCTGATCTTTCCCCCAACTAACCTCAGATTGTGCCCCCTTGTTCTTGTGTTCACTTTTCTATTAAAAACACTTCCCTTTTGTACCTATACAGGAGTATGATTCCTGACTATACAGATTGAGTTCATGAAGTCTTTCCTGATCAGTTTTATGCTTAAGACCTTCCACCGTTTTTGTAGCCCGTCTTTGGACCCGTTCGATTTGATCAATATATTTTTGTAGGTGAGGTCTCCAGAACTGGACACTATTATTCCAAATGGGGTTTCACCAGCGCTCTTTACAGCGGGATCACAATCTTCCTCTTCCTGCTTGGTATACCTCCAGCTATGCAGCCAAGCATTCTACTTGCTTTCCCTACCGCCTGACTGCACTGTTCAATTCTGGAGCTGACCGGAAGTCCATTTTCCCTACCATAGAGTCTCCTCCTAGCATGGCATCCTTCTTCCTCTTCCTGCCCTAAATGAAAGCCCTATCAACTGTGGAGCCCACTGGCGACGGGGAGCTGCCGCAGAGGGATGAAAAGAGTCGCACGCGGCTCCAGAGCCTCTGGGTTGCCGACTCTTGTCCTAGAGCGGGAGAGGGCCCAATCCATTCACGCTCAGACCGGGCGGTCCTCACCTGGGGTACGGCTGCCGGGGACTTTCATGTAGAGCTGTACCGTGTTCATGCCCAGGATGGTGTGGCCCACGTGGCTCAACATGTTGCCCGTCGACGTGACTCGCATGAAGGCCGGCAGCTTCAGCAGTTCTTGGAGTTGCGGTTTCCATCTGTCCAAGAAACCAAACAGGTCACCGGCGCTCAGAAGGGGCTGGGAGGTCAATTAGCCTGAAATCCTCTAGGGTTGGTCCTCAAAGTTGCGATCGTTAAGTTAGTACAGACACTTCTCGACGTTTGACTGTAATTTCAGTGGCTATGTGAGACGTTCGTTAAGCGAGTCCTGTCCCATTTCGCCACCTTCCTTGCTGCAGTCATTAAGCGAGCCACAGCAGCACATCTGGTTGTTAAGCAAATCATGCTTGAATTTGCTCGTCAGAAGGTCGTAAAAGGGGTTCATGTGACACCCCACAGCAAGGGTCCCCAAACTTGGGCACTTTAAGAGTTGTGGACTTCAACTCCCAGAATTCTGGGAGTTGAAGTCCACAACTCTTAAAGTGCTCAAGTTTGGAGATCTCTGCCGCACGGGATACTGCAACCGTCATAAATACAAGTCCCTTTCCAAGCGTGGATCACAGGGATGTTGCAATGGACGTTAAGTGTGAAAAACGGTCCTCACTTTTTACAGTGCCGTTGTAACTTTGTATGGTCACTAAACGAATTATTGAAAGTGGAGGATTACCTGTAAATTACATGTGATTTTTCAGCCACTGTTAAGCAACAGGGTGATTCTAAGGAGGAAACCCTGCAGTCATTAAGCGAATGTGACGGTCGTTAAACGAACCCACTGCTTGCTATTGCGTGGTTTTGCTGAAAACAGTCTCACTCCTCACATCCAGGTTGTAAAAGTCCCTTTTTTCCAGATGGGTTGTGATCTTTGGGCAGTCACTAAGTGACTCGTCATAAATCGAGGACTGTTTGTACATGGGGCTGGGGATTTTGGGAACATCATTGCCATTGCCAGCCAGGAATTCTGGGAGCTGGCACAGCCGGTTCAGGAATTCTGGGAGTTGAAGTCCACAGGTCGTTGTTACTACCCATTTGTCCCCCTTTTAAATCTTTTAAACCACAGTGATGGGTTGTGGCCACCAGAGGGCAGTCTACACCCTCCCCCACAGCACATTATTTCTGGAATTCTCATGCATCGCCACCAGGGAGCACCAGAGCACCACAACAACAGTGTTTTTGCCCATAGGATTGGATGGCTGGCCGAGTTCCATGAGTGGCCACCAGAGGGCTGTCAAGATCTGGAATGAAGCCACCCAGCCGCCACTCTAGGAAAGAAAACCGGGGTTTGCATACCGTGAGGGGTGGCTGAAAAACCCTCAAGGCCTCAAATTCTCAGCTGTGGCGGCTTTGCCAAACCCCCAGCAGGAAATGGAAAACTGGGGAGGGGGTGGGGAGAGGGAGGGGAGAAGGGGACCCCCGGATTTCCCCTCCTCCCACCATGGCCCCCATCCTCACCGCTTGGCATCCGAGAGGTCGATGTTGGTCCCAAACTTGATTATTTGGTGGGGCTTCTGGTCAGGGTTGCTGCTAACAACGGAAAGGAAAAAAAAGATGGATGGGAAGCCGCGACGACCTCGTTTCCTCCCCATCTCCTCCCAGATGGAGAACCCATTAACGTCCCAATTCTGCCCCTCCCTCGAGAAAGAGGACAATGCGAGGTCCCCCCCCCCAGCATCCTGTGCTTCTCCGGCTCCGCGATTCCCAAGCCACCATAGCCTGCCCTCCCCTCCCTCTTATTATGTACCGTTCTCAAAAAAAAACCCCTCCCCGATCCGAACAATAAGGGTCTGTCCTCGACTTACGACCACAGTAGAGACTAACATTTCCAACAGACCGTTGCTAAAAGTGAATTTTGCCCCATTTTTAAATGCACTTCCTTGCCACGACGGCGAAGTGAATCACCGCCATTCTTAAGCACAGTTGTTAAGCGAATCGGGCTTCCTCACTGGCTCGGTTCACCGGAAGGTCGGAAAAAGGGAGAAGCCAGGAACGAAGCCAGGCCACAACAACAACAACAACAATAATAATAAAAAAAATTATTTATTAGATTTGGATGCCGCCCCCTCCGAAGACTCAAGTCGGTTGCCAAATTGTCTTTATTTTGATTACGTGACCGTGGGGAATGGTGCTACGGGTGCGTGAAAAATGGTCATAAGTCACCTTTTTTTCCCCAGTGCTGTGCTAACTTTGAATGGGCACTGATGGTCGTAAGTCGAGGACTACCTTGAATCGATCAAAAGAAGCACTAACGATGCTCCTAAGTTAGATCATGAAAGGTCTGCAAGAAAACCCCAAGCTCAGAGAGCATCAAGGACCCCACAGTGCTTCCTCCTCTCCACCTCCTCCTCCTCTCCACATTCCCTTCTAGCACTGATGATGTTACCAAGTTGGGTCGCGAAACGCCTGCAAGAAAGTCACCAAGCTCTTCGTGGAACACTAAGAATGCCTCATTTCAACTCAGAGCTAAAATTATTCTCCCCTATCGGTCAACGCAAAAGTCACCCGATGAGCAGGCAGCGGCAGGAGTACTCTACCTGGGTGGCGTCT
Source organism: Erythrolamprus reginae (assembly GCF_031021105.1). Classification (NCBI taxonomy): domain Eukaryota; kingdom Metazoa; phylum Chordata; class Lepidosauria; order Squamata; family Dipsadidae; genus Erythrolamprus; species Erythrolamprus reginae. The sequence continues at coordinate 149,899,186 of NC_091963.1, forward strand.
CTGTGGTACTGTCTGGTTCCTCTGTCTCCTCCTCATCGCTCTCTTTGTCCTCCTGCCTCAACAGAGAGAGAAGTCAGAACAGAGAACTTCCCACCAAGAGTTAAGTGAGGAGGGACTTCGGCATACGACCCTTACGGGGCCCGGAATCCATCCGGTCTAGTCCACGCAAAAGGAAAGGACAGAGGGGAACAAGCTGGTCCATCTCACCTGAAGCGACTCCTGGAACGAAGCCGCTTGGTACTGGGCATACTTGGCGATGGTGGTGTGCGATCGGCTGCTCTCGCACGGCCAGACTTGCTTGGTGCCCGACAGGTCCCAGTTCTCGTCCGACGGCTGTTGCACCTGTGTGCGGACTTCCACAGCGTGTTCGCCGCTCGCCTCCACCAGAGTCTTTGTGCTGAACAGCCCCAAGTCTGAGGGAAAGCGGAAGCAGTGAAGTCAGGGGGCCACTGGTCAGCCTCGATATACCCGCACAAACTGTGTTCAGCTCTCCTGAGAATCGACCTCCCCCTACCCACCGGTTTGAAAAGGGCGAACCTCTACAAAGAATTTAGTGTCCTCACCACCCACACCGATTTCCTTAAGGAATTATAAAGATCCTCGGACACTCTCCAAATTTGGAGAAGATTATTGTGCACTCCAAAGATCTGGTCTTTGCTTTATACCAGGGGTGTCAAACTCAAGGGCCCGGGGGCCGATCCAGCCCGCGGGATGCTTAGATTTGGCTCCTGCGACTGCCCTGTTCCCTGTTGCTTCTGTCAGTAGAAACGGAGCTCTGTTGTTTGCCGATCACGTTTGAGCTGCCACAGGTGCTGCTGATGAATGATGTTGAGCTGGCCACACCCACCCTGGCCACACCTACTCTAGCCCCCCCCCTCTGAAATCAAACACAATTCTGATGTGGCCCCTCAAAGAAACCGAGTTTGACACCCCTGCTTCATCCTTTATTTAATTGGCCAAATGTGTTTAGGACACACAATAAATTTGTCTCTGGGAGGGAAGGACTCCAAAGTACTTGAAAACAACAGATCACAACAGTAATAACAAAGCCAACCGATCAAAGCTGCCGGTTCTTCATCTTCCATCTCTGCAAAGAAGCTGAAGAACAACAACAACAACAACAATACTGTTGTGGCCGAATCAGCGGAGGAGGAGGAGGCATGGGAGTCAGGCTTAGCTCCAAGGCAACCTGGGAGCTCCAAGTGGGGAGGAGGAAATGGAGCTGTCACAGAGAGAGGCAGAGCCTGGGCTGTCCATCAGCCGTCCAATGGAGAGTCAACAGCCACCAGGTCTGGAGATGGCTGGGGAGGAAGAGGAGGAACGTCTGGGTCCTGTGCCTGAATGTGTGGATGCTCAGAAAGCAGAGGAGAGGAGAGCAGGGGAAATCTATGGGCCGGTGCCCAGGACTGAAGAGCCACCACTGCTAGAGAAGCCTCCACCTTACCTCTGGTGGATAAAAGGCAGGGGGCAGAGATGAATAGGTGGGGCAGACGACTATTCATCTCCCTGTTGGATGGACTAGTCAGCCTGTGGTGAGAGAGACTTTTTGCCGGGGCTTCCTGGCACAGGACCCAGCCGTTCCTCTCCTTCGTCATCAGTCACCAGGGGCTGTTGCTCTCCATCAGAGGGCTGACAGATGGCCCAGCCTCTCTCTCTCATTCTCTCTCTCCCCAACAGCTCCCTCCCCGGGTCCCCCTTGGAGCTCTCAGTTGCCTTGATGTTGACTCCCGCGCTCCCTCCTCCTCCTCCTCCTTTTGATCCGACTGCCGACAGACCACAGCAGGACAAAAACGCCCAATCTAATCTGAACTTCTGGCAGGTAACGCCATGGAGCCATAACAATGATACTCACTGAGTCGAAGTGACCCGGCTAGACCGCGGATGACGGTGATGGGGTTCTTGGGATCAGTGCAGAATTGCAACAAGACGGGAGAAAAAGCATCACGTTTGCTCTCCAACTGTAAAAAAAAAGGAGGAGGCCCTCAAGAAACATAGAAAGTCTGACGGCAGAAAAAGACCTCCTGGTCCATCTAGTCTGCCCTTATACTATTTCCTGTATTTTATCTTAGGATGGATCTATGTTTATCCCAGGCATGTTTAAATTCAGTTACTGTGCATTTATCTACCACATCTGCTGGAAGTTTGTTCCAAGGATCTACTACTCTTTCAGTAAAATAATATTTTAAACATAGAAACATAGAAGACTGACAGCAGAAAAAGACCACATGGTCCATCTAGTCTGCCCTTATACTATTTCCTGTATTTTATCTTACAATGGATATATGTTTATCCCAGGCATGTTTAAATTCAGTTACTGTGGATTTACCAACCACGGCTGCTGGACGTTTCTTCCAAGCATCTACTCCTCTTTCAGTAAAATAATATTTGCTCATGCTGCTTCTGATCTCTCCCCCAACTAACCTCAGATTGTGTCCCCTTGTTCTTGAGTTCACTTTCCTATTAAAAACACTTCCCTCCTGGACCTTATTTAACCCTTTAACTTATTTAAATGTTTCGATCATGTCCCCCCTTTTCCTTCTGTCCTCCAGACTAGACAGATTGAGTTCATGAAGTCTTTCCTGATACGTTTTATGCTTAAGACCTTCTAAAGAATACCCCAGGCCAGTCTGTTCCCCCCACCCCCCCCCGCCCCCCCTCCAAACACAAAGCAGCCACCAATCTTTTTTTAAAAAAAAATCAGAATAATTTTTGTTGCCTTCCTGAGTATATCGCTTTCTATAATCCCCAGCCACAGCTGGGGATTGAGGCCCCAGATTGAGGCCCCAGATTTTCCTCGATTTACAACCACGGCCAAATTTCCGCAGCGAAGCAGGGCAATGAAGTGAGCCGTGCCTGGTTTTTCTTTCACCAGTCTTCCTAACCAAATGGCAGCTCTTAAATGAACCCTCATTAATTTTGCTCGTGGGGAGACAGACTGGTGAGGTCGCATTGGTTTTGACCAGTCCTTAAATGCTCTGTCTTGCAAACCCCAAGACCCCTGATTTTTAATTTATTTGATTTGTATATGTGATATATACACTCATACCTCATCTTACAAACGCCTCGTCATACAAACTTTTCGAGATACAAACCCAGGCTTTAAGATTTTTTTGCCTCTTCTTACAAACTATTTTCACCTTACAAACCCACCGCCACGGCTGGGATGCCCCACCTCCAGACTTCCGTTGCCAGCGAAGCACCTGTTTCTGCACTGCTGGGATTCCCCTGCTGGGATTCCCCTGTAGCACCGCAAAAACACAGAAGTCCGGAGGTGGGGTTTCCTATGGAGGGGAGCCTCAGGGGAATCCCAGCAGCACAAAAACAGGTGCTTCGGCTGGCAAAAGGGGTGAATTTGGGGCTTGCATTAATTGCTTTTCCATTGATTTCTATGGGAAACATTGTTTCGTCTTACAAACTTTTTACCTTAAGAACCTCGTCCCGGAACCAATTAAGTTTGTAAGACAAGGTATCACTGTATATAAAAATTATAAAATATATAAATTTATTTGATTTATATATATATATATATATATATATATATATATATATATATATATATTCCCTGGACATCCCCCTCCTCAATACCCTGCTCCGAGGAGCTTTCCTGGCGACCCCTTTCCAGCTACCCCTCCGAAACGGACACTCACGTAGATGCTTGGTGTTGGGGGGTTGAGTTTATCCCGGGGCAGCTTTTCATCCATGTTGATCTGCGGCTTGACGGAGTGACTTTGGGACAAATACGATTCCTTAAATTTTCCTTTCACCTTGGCGTGCCTAGATAGAGTGGGGAGGGGGGGGGGAGAAGAGGAGAGGGGAGTGGGGAAAAAGCCGCATAAAATTGACGTTCTCGGTAGAAGTCCTTGGCTTACAACGAAAATTGCGCTCATAGAAACAAAACAAAATAAAAGAATAAAGAGAGAAAAATCAAATTATTGTTAAGAGGAAACATTACTACTATAAGGCACTATTATGGAAAAATATAGAGGAAATGAAAGCAATTACATAGAAATGGATACGTTAGTAATAAATTAATATATATATGTAATAATAAATAAGAAGGAAAAATATATATATATGTATACAGTGTTCCCTTGATTTTCGCAGGTTCAAACTTCGCGAAAAGTCTATACCACGGTTTTTCAAAAATATTAATTAAAAAATACTTCATGGTTTTTCCCCCTATACCATGGTTTTTCCCGCCCGATGACGTCATATGTCATCGCCAAACTTTTGTCCGCCTTTAATAAATATTTTTTTTAATAAACTTTAATAAATAAACAGGGTGAGTAATAATCTAAATGGTTGCTAAGGGAATGGGAAATTGCAATTTAGGGGTTTAAAGTGTTAAGGGAAGGCTTGGGATACTGTCCATAGCCAAAAATAGTGTATTTACTTCCGCATCTCTACTTCGCGGAAATTCGACTTTCGCGGGTGGTCTTGGAACGCATCCCCCACAAAAATCGAAGGAACACTGTATATTACAAATGAATATGCTGCATGAAACAATTAGCCTGCAATCTAGCAGGTGTAAATATTAAGCTCTGATACCAGGATAACTCATGTATAAAGCATAATGCTTTATGTTGTCTTGAATGTATATATGTATGTATGTTGTAACCCCCTTCGGTGTCTTCTCTCTTTTCTCTCTTTCTCTGAAGGATGCCTATGCATAAAAACTGATGTAATTTCATGCACCCTGTAAACGTTGTATTGTTGTAATGCTTATACTTAATCTTTTTTAATGTAAATAATCAAAAAAGTATTTTTCAAAAAAAATATTTTTTTTAAAAAAAAAGAAAATTGCGCCTAACATTTCGGCCGCTAAGCAAGACAATTCTTCAGTGAGTTTCGCCCTGTTTTACCACGGTTGTTAAGGGAATCATCAGGGCAGATAAGTCAGTCTGCTAACCGTTGCCAATCGTGTGTGTGTGTGTGTGTGATGCTCAAGGGCGCTGAGCCGGCACTGTCTGAGGACGTTTCCACAGTCGTGCGGAACAGTGTGACATCACGCCGTGTGGTTAGTTTCCCAGTGATGTGGTACCTGTTGATCTGCTCGCGCTCACATGCTTTGGAACTGCTAGGTAGGCAGGAGCTGGAGCGAGGCTCGGGAGCTCACTCCGTTGCATGGAGCCCAGGTCTCGAACCCGAGTTGGCGTCTTTCCAGACGAGAAGCTCAGCATCTAAGCTGCCTCCCCACCAAAATAAATAAATGATTCACTTAGCAACCATGGCAAAAAAGGTTATAAAATTAGGCAGGACACACTTAACAACCGTCTCGCTTAGCAACAGAAATTCTGGTCTTAATTTGTTAATGAGGGATGTTCAACTCAATTTCACCGAAGGCCGCAATAGGGTTGTGTTTGACCTCGGTGTGTATGTGTGTGTGAGTGTGTGGCCATGGTGGGTGTGGTCAGCTCGACATCACTCACGTCGAGGGCGCCTGTTGGTGGCCCCAGCGCTCTGCCGGTGAAAATGGAGCTTGGGAAGGTCGCGTACGGCCCTGTTGAGCTCCGTTTTCATGGGCAGAGAATTGCAGGAGGACCATCCCAGCCAAAACCGGGAGGCCAAAAACACCGTAGACCGGTCCTTCATTCTTTCCACCCCGGGGGACGGATCCGGCCCTCGGGCTTTGAGTTGGACCCCTACAGTGTAAGTCAAAGGCCACTGAGTGAATCTGTATTCTCTATCAAGCGAGTGGAAAGTCTTCGGTTGGGAGCAATGGCGGAACTCACTTGCTGGCCCGCACGACCTCCGCGGCCGAGTGGTTGATGGTGACCTCACTCAGGGGGATGCGTCGCTCCTCCACTTCAGACGCGATGAAGGTCTCTTTGTCCCCGCTCTCCACCTTGATCAGCCGGATCTTCAGCTCCTTGGGGGGACCTTCTGTGAAGGAGCGCAACTTGAGCAGGTCGGCCGAGCACACCATGGTGGACACCGAGCCTACCGGGCCTTCTTCTTTCTTGACAGGAGACCTCCGCTCTGGTGGAGGTGGAGGTGGCGCTGGTGGTGGGGGCTTGGCCCCGTTCTCCCGGGCTTGGCCCTCGGCGCTCTGCACATCCAAACTGCCCAGGATCTGCCGGTTTTTCCCCTTACGAGCTTTCCCATCCCGGTGCCTCCGTGAGCCGTCCCGGTTGGACCGACGGTGCCGGCGATGTTCCAGGTGTGGCTTGCGGGATTCATCCTTGGGGCGCGGAGGGGTAAGCGGGGGCGGCGGAGGCACAGGGGCTGGGAGAGGAGCAGGTGGAGGGGAGGCCGGGGCGGGTGGAGGACTGGCAGGGGGCGGGGGGCTCTTCTCCCGCCCCGCTTGCCCCACCAGGGTCTCACAGGCGCGGCTGATTTCCTCCAACACTTCCGACTCAGTTTTCACGGGCCGCGGGGTGGGCAGGGGTGGGGGCGTGGAGGCTCGCTCCTCCACAGCGCCCCCGGTGCCCCCGGCCCACGGTTGGCCTGAGGTAGTGAATTGGGGTAGGGGGCTCTGGCTCGCACCGGCTGGGGGGGAGATCTTAGCACCTGGGGGAGTCATCGGTTTGAGCCGATAGGAGTGTTTCTGCCCCTCCAGCACACTGGCCAAAGACTTGAGGAGAGATGGGGAGTTTTGGGAGGCAAACTTCACACCGCCAGAACTCGCGGTCGCCACGGCCGGGGGGCGCTGCTCTTCCGTGTCCCGCTTGCCGAAGCGATAGAGGCAAGGGGGCTCGGGAGGGTCCTGCCCAGGCGGTTTTGGGTAATCAAAAGAACCGGCGGAGGCCGAGGGCAGCTTGGGCCTCGCCAAGGGTGGGGGGCTAGGGAGGAGAGGGACGGGGGGCGGTGGGGGGGGGAAGGTCTCTTCCCGTTCTTCCTCCCCACGCCGGATGGATTCGTCCAGCATTTTCATGATGTTGGCTAGCCCGTCTGGCAAAATCTTGGAAAACTCGGGCGGTTCTTCAAACTGGTCTTCTAACGGGGGGCTGGCGAAGCCGAAGAGACGGTCTGAGGAGGCCTCCGTAGCAGGGGGCACCCCTGGCGGCTCCGGTGTCTTTGGATAGGAGGCCCGGGGCGGTGGAGGCGGTGGCGGTGATGATGGTGGCACCGGCAGTGGCGGGGGGCTTTCTGGGGACCTGAATGTTCCTGAGGTAATCGAGGGGCTCGAATTCAGGGGCCTGGCACCTCCTGAGCCGTTATCTTCCTGGCTGTTCTCAGATAGCCAGAATTGGGGGGCCGGCGAAGGCTCAGGGCTGGCCGGTCTGGGGGTGTCACCAGACCCTTCCCGGGGATGAGAGAAGGTCCCTTGCTGACCGCTGGGCCCCGAACCCTGGAAGGCGCACCCCGAGTCGCAACTGGACAAGGATGAGGGCTCGGCCCCACAGGGCTCCCCACCACACCCAAAGAGGATGTCCCCCAGGGGGTCTTCGTCCTCAGCTTTGCCCTCCCCCGCCTTGTTCAGCCAGGGCAGTGGAGGAGGGGGAGGAGGAGGGGGTGGGCCCGGGGGGCACTGGGGAGCTGAGGGAGGGGGTGGCACAGGGGCTGGCGGAGGCGCCGGGATGTTGGAGGGTGGGGGCTGCATGCGCGCGCATGGCAGGTTGCGGGGGGCCAGGCAAGGGCCGGCGCGGGAGGGCAGGGCCGGTTTGCGTCCACCGTTCTCTGAGGTGGAACTGGATGACTCCATTGCCGGTGTTTGGTAATGATTAGAAGAACCCTATTGGGGAGGAGGGATAAAATAAGTAAATATCTCTCCAAAAGCTTCTTTTCTTCCCTCCCTCCCTTTCTTTCTGTCCTTTCTTCCTTCTTTCCATTTCCCCCCTCCCTCTCTTTCAGCCATCCTTCCTTTCTCTCTCCCTTTTCTTCTTTCCTCCTTCTTTCCTTCCCTCCCTCCCTCTTCCTTCCCCCCAGCTCCTGTCTTCTCCCTCCCTTCCTATTTCCCGTCCTTCCCTGTCTCCTTCCTTACTTCCTCTTCCTCCCTCCTTCCTTCCCTCTCTTCCAGCCATCTTTCCATGCTTCCATCCTTTCTCCCTCTTCTTTCCTTCCTTCCCTCTCTTCTTTCTTCCTTCCTTACTCTCCCTCCCTCCTTCCTTCCATCCTTTCCTTTCTTACTCTCTCTCCTTCATTCATTCAGTTACACACACACACACCCACCCCCCTTCCATCCTCTTCCTCTCCCGGGATGCCTGACCATCCCCTAAGTCCTCTGGGCCACCACTTACAAGGCTTTCCGAGGCCAGCGGGCCCCGTGAGGTGGTCTTGCTGCTGCTGGTGGGTCCTCCCGGGGTCGGGCGCGGGGCATAAGGCACGCAGGCGGACGTTGCTGGTGTGGTGCTGGAGTCTGGACGCACCCGGGGGACTCGGCCGTCTCTAAGGTCACTTCCGTTGGGCCGGGCCAAGCAGCCGTGGGGCTCGAGGGGGGCACGGTGTGCCGGCGGTGTGCGGGGAGTGGGTGCCATGGCCGGCAGGCGGTGGGGGGGCGGGTGAGAGGTGTAGGCGGGCGACGGGTAGGGAAAAGGATGAGCCACGGAATTCCTCTGCTCCTGGTGGTGGAGGACGAGAAAAGGAAAGAGAAAAGGAAGGAAGGAAAGAAGGGAGAGAGAGAGAATAAATTCTGAGTCCTTTGGGATTGGGTGGCATAGAAGTCAAATTAAATAAACAAATTCAAGGATTTTTCCTGTTAAGGTCTTTTCCGTTCGCACGAAGCATCCGGCACAAAGAAGCGAGGTCAGGGCTAGCCTTAATTCCACCCCTGCCCCAAGCTGCAGCCCCCCCACCCAACACCACCCCAACCTACGAAATCCGGTCCTTTGCAAATGCCAAGCCGAATGGGCAGGCAGGAGCAGGCAAAGCAGAGAGCCCTGGAGGGGGTGGGGGGAGAAGTCCACTGCCCCCTCCCCATCCAGGCAAAATTGCAGGCAAAAGGGAATCACCCCCACCCCACTTCGCCTCCCCTGCCCACCGTCACATGGGGGTTAACGCTGGGTTAATGGATGGGGAGGGGGTAGGACCCTAATATTTGGTGATCAAACTTATCTTGCTGCCCATCTGACAAGAACTCAGATGACTCTCAGGGGTTTCCACGGGAATACAAATGACAGGGAGGAATCCCCCCCCCAGCCCTACACAGGGACCCCCTCCTTAATTTAACACACTGGATGATCGGCGGTGTCATACGCCTTCCTTCCTCCATTCTTCTTGTCCTCCTTCCATCCATCAATCTTTCTCCCTCTTTTTTCCTCTTTCCTCTCCTTTTCTCCATCTCTCCTTCCTTCCTTCCTTCCTCTCCGTTCTTTTTCCTTCCCTCCATCCTTCCTTCTTCCCTTTTTCTTGTCTCCATCTCTTGTTCTTCCCTTCCTCTCTGTTCTGCTTTTTCTTCCATTCATCCTCCTTCCTCTCTTTTCCTTCCTTTCCTCTTTTCTGTCTCTCATTCATTCCATCCTTCCTCTATCCTTCTTTTCCATACATCCTTCCTTTTACCTTTCCTCACTTTTCTCCATCTCTCATTCCTTCCTTCTTCCTTACTCTCCATTCTTTTTCTTCCATCCATCCATCCATCTTTCTTCCCGTCTTTTCCTTTCTTTCATCTTTTTTCCATTTCTCATTCAGTCATTCATTCTTCTATCCCCTTCTTTTCCTCCATCCATCCATCCATCCCTCCTTCTTTTTATTTTCTCTCTTTACCATCTCTCCTTCCTTTGCCTCCCTCCTTCATTTTCTCCTTCCATCCATCCTGCTTCCCTTCCACTTTTCTTTTGTCTGTCACTTAGTTTTCTATTTCTCTGTTTCCTTTCCTTTCTTCTTCCCTTCTCCTTTCCTTTAATTTCTTCTTCCTTTCTCCTCTCCTTTCATAGAAACATAGAAATTTACAAGATTGACAGCAGAAAAAGACCTCCAGGTCCATCTAGTCTACCTTTATACTATTTCCTGTATTTTATCTTAGGATGGATCTGTATTTATCCCAGGCATGTTTAAATTCAGTTACTGTGGATTGACCAACCACGTCTGCTGGAAGTTTATTCCAAGGATCTACTACTCTTTCAGTCAAATAATATTTTCTCACGTTGCTTTTGATCTTCCCCCAACTAACTTCAGATTGTGTCCCCTTGTTCTTGTGTTCACTTTCCTATTAAAAACACTTCCCTCCTGGACCTTATTTAACCCTTTGACATATTTAAATGTTTCGATCATGTCCCCCCTTTTCCTTCTGTCCTCCAGACTATACAGATTGAGTTCATGAAGTCTTTCCTGATACGTTTTATGCTTAAGACCTTCCACCATTCTTGTAGCCCGTCTTTGGACCCCTTCAATTTTGTCAATATCTTTTTGTAGGTGAGGTCTCCAGAACTGAACACAGTATTCCTTTCCTTTCGTTCCTCCTCTTTCCTTTCCTTTCTTCTTACTTTCTCCTTTCCTTTCTTTTCCTTTCCTTTCTCATCTTTCCTTTCCTTTGTTCTTACTTTCTCATTTCCTTTCTTTCCTTTCCTCCCCTTTCCTTTCTTCTTCCTTCCCCCTTTCCTTTCCTTCCTTCCTCCCTTCTTCCCTCCCTCTTTTCCTCCTCCTCCTCCTCCCTTCCCTCCTTATCCGCCTTACTTGTCTGTCTGGGGCAGCCATGCTCTTGCGCTCCTGGGCCCAAAGGTCTCCATGAAGAGGGTTCCATAATCCAGGCTTGGGCAGCTGATAATGGGGGTTGCCGGGGGCTCCAGGGCCGGACAGGTGCTGGCCCACCCCGTGACCACCAATCTGTTCCCCAGCAGGCATCGCATAAAGAGAGCAAGAGGAGACGGTCACAGCCTCCAAATCCCCACTGCCTCCACCTCCTCCCCCTCCCAACACCCCCTCCTGCTGCCCCACACCATTCCCCATCAATGGGGGGAAGGGGGAGCCAAAGAGGCCCTGACCTACAGAACAGCCTCACTCTTATTTAAATAAAATAAAAGCCAGCAGCTCCCTAAGCAGAAGGCGAAAGCAGCGGCCAAAAATGATGGGGAGGCCACGGAGCATGCGCAGAGTGCCAGCGGGGGGCTACGGGCAGGGGCTTCACTACCTGGTCGGGGCTTGTGCTCCTCCGCCTTTTCATGGGAGCAGGCATCTCTTCGCTGTGGCCCGGGTGGGCGGGGTGCTGGACTGGCGGGATGGGCTGGACCACGGGGGGCTCCATGGGTGGGCCAGGTCTCTTGAGTTGCGGGTTACGCTTCGCCGAGAAATTCCTTTTCTGGGGGAGCAGAGAGGGAGACATTGTCTAGCTGACCGGACCTGTGGAAGGCCGACTCTGTGGGACCTAACCGGTCACTGGGACTCATGCGGCAGGAGGCAATCCCACAAGTAATCGGGTCCACTATTCCCTCTAAGCTGCGCGGCCACGCGACCGCGCAAGCAAATAAACTTAAAAAAAAATAATTAATTATTTGCATATAAAAAAACAGACAAAAAGGATAATCAAATGCAATTACAAAAACAAGCAAAAAACAAAGGGAAATAAGAAAAGAGAAAAAAGAAGAGAAAGAGGAGGTATTGGATGTATTGTTTTTTTCTTCTCTTTTTTTTTCCTTTTTATGTATTCCATGTATTTTGTATTATATTTGTAAATAAAATATTAAAAATTTATTTAAAAAAAAACGTAGAGAGAAGAAAGGAAAGAGAAAGAAAGAAAAGAAAGAGACAGGGTCAACTAATGTATTGACCATCATTATTTACACAACCTTTGAGTAGATTTTTTTTAAGCAGCTGTTTTTGCATTTTATACACGAGGTTGTTTTTCTAGGTCATTCTTTTCAGTAGGATTGTAAGATTACATATCTGCAACGTCCCTTGCAAGTAACGGGTAGTATTTATTAGACATTTATGTTTTTTAATATTTCTTTTGATTTAACCAGTCGTACCACTTGTCCCATATTTTGCAGCCTTCAATATCATATTTATCTTGAAGTTCCAAGGTTAGTTTACTCATTCCTGCCACTTCATGCGTTTTGTTTAAACTTAAGGTCGTAGGTATTTTGTCTATTTTCCATTATTGTGCGTAAGTTAGTCTAGCAGCTTTATCAAGCTGGCGACAAAGATGAGTATTTAGACTATTGCAAAGGGCGAGGAGGGTGGGGGCAGTCCGAATCTCTGAGGGGAGCTGAGGGCTGGAGCCCCCCCCAGAGAAGGCTCTTCCCCTAGGCGCTGCCAAGCAATATTGTCTAGTTCAGTGTTTTTCAACCAGTGTGCCATGGCACACTAGTGTGCCGCGAGACATGGTCAGGTGTACTGCGAAGAAGGAAGCTCAGGTTTTGCTGAGAGAGAGTGAGAGTGAGTGAGAGAGAGAGAGAGAGAAAGAAAGAGAGTGAGAAAGAGAAAGAAAGAGAGAGAGAGAGAAAGAGTGTGTGAGAGAGAAAGCAAGAGAGAAAGAAAAGAGAAAGAGAAAGCAAGAGTGAGAGAGAAAGAAAGCAAAAGAGAGAGAAAGCAAGAGAGAAAGAGAGAGAAAGCAAGAGAGAGAGAAAGAGAGTGTGTGAGAGAAAGCAAGAGAGAAAGAAAAGCGAAAGAGAGAGAAAACAAGAGAGAGAAAGAAAGCAAAAGAGAGAGAAAGCAAGAGAGAGAAAGCAAGAGAGAGAGAAAGAGAGTGTGTGAGAGAAAACAAGAGAAAGAAAAGCGAAAGAGAGAGAAAACAAGAGAAAGAAAGCGAGAGAGAGAAAAGGAGAAGGGAGAGAGAGAGAGAGAAATGAACAAAAAGGGGAGGAAAAAAGAGAAATGAGAAAATGATTGAGACAGAGAATGAGAAGAAAGAGAAACAAAAGAGAGAGAGAAGTGACTCTTGATTTAAAGCATATGATAAAAAGCCGAAGAATAAGAGAGAGAAAAAACCCAGCCCTCACCTGTTTTTGGAAATGGTTCAAGAGTGTATACACACACACACACACACACACAAGGGTGGGGAGGAGACAGGGATGGAAAAAGAGAGGAGAGTGTCTTGGGGTGTCATTTTGTGTCATTTGGGTTGGTGGTGTGCCCCAGGATTTTGTAAATGTAAAAAATGTGCCGTGGCTCAAAAAAGGTTGGGAAACACTGGTCTAGTTGGCCAGACTTGGAGAAGGCCGACTCTGCGGGACCTCACCGGTCGCTGGGACTCATGCGGCAGAAGGCGGCCCCACAAGTAGTCTGGTTCCCCCCCTAACCTGCACAGCCGTGCAGGCAACAAGGAACCTCTGTGCAACGCCTTCCAAGTGCCGCACAGTTAACTGGAGAGGGGCAGCATACAAGTCTAATAAATTATTATTATTAATTATTATTATTAAATCCACCACCCCCGTCAGCCAGCCTGCTTATGATCGCTCTATCTATTGAATAAAACTCTGCTTTCTAGCTTTAAATCGACTGGGGTCTTAGTTCTGCAGTTCTCCTAATGTGTGTTTCTGTATGTGTTTGTGTGTGTGTGTGTATGTATGTATGTGTGTATGTATGTAGAAACATAGAAACATAGAAATCTGACGGCAGAAAAAGACCTCATGGTCCATCTAGTCTGCCCTTATACTATTTCCTGTATTTTATCTTAGGATGGATATTTATTTATTTATTCATTCATTCAATTTTTATGCCGCCCTTCTCCTTAGACTCAGGGCGGCTTACAACATGTTAGTAATAGCACTTTTAAACAGAGCCAAGCTAGTGCCCCCACAATCCGGGTCCTCATTTTACCCACCTCGGAAGGTGTTTATGTTTATGTTTATCCCAGGCATGTTTAAATTCAGTTACTGTGGATTTATCTACCACGTCTGCTGGAAGTTTGTTCCAAGGATCTACTACTCTTTCAGTAAAATAATATTTTCTCATGTTGCTTCTGATCTTTCCCCCAACTAACTTCAGATTGTGTCCCCTTGTTCTTGTGTATGTATGCATGTATGTATGTATTTATTTGTTTATTTATTTATTTATTTAATTTGACTTCTATGTCTCCCAATCCTTAAGGACTCGGGGCAGCTTACAACACCATAAAATTACAAATAACAGCAACAATTTAAAAGAATCAAGAAAAAAGAACTAATATCTAAAATCTTAATTAAAACTAAAGGCAATTGAACAGCATACGTAGTGGTCATTCATATCAATTCGGACACATGTAGGGGGGGGAAGTACAAGAGAAAGAGAGAAGGAGGGGGGAGGAGGGTATGTGTGTGTATGTACACGTGCTCGGGTGGTGGTGGGACATTTAATAAACTTTGGCTTGAAGCTTCTAATCTCTCCCATGCCTCCTTTGCCCACAGGCGCCCTTGAAGGGGCTGCCTCCCTCCCCTTCACCGAGCCTTCACACTCCCACTCCCTACACAAATGTTGTGGCTACTCTTCATAAATCTCCAAACCTCCCACCCCCAAACAGTAGATAAGTGTCTGGCTCGCCGATACCAACAGGCAACAGATTGCAAATTATGCAGGCAGAAATTCTTGCCCATTGCCAGGTCATGGTGTTTTTTTTCTTCCGACATCTGCTTGACCAGACCCCCCTCCTTTCCCTTCCCATTCAACCTTGTCTACCACCCCCTCCTTACTCTGGTCTCCCCAGTGTCTATCTCCTTGCCCATTCCCTCCTCAAACGCCCAGCCTTGAAACTGCAAATAATTCAGTGATAAGAGATTGTTTTTCCTCTCCTACGGCAGGAGATAGTGCTAATCTTTTAATAAAAGATACCATTACAATAGGATCAGTCTGGAGTCCCAGGGCAGGCAAACTTGGCTCTTCTATGACTTGTGGACTTCAACTCTCAGAATTTAAATGCTTCGATCATGTCCCCCCTTTCCCTTCTGTCCTCCAGACTATACAGATGGAGTTCATGAAGTCTTTCCTGATACGTTTTATGCTTAAGACCTTCCACCATTCTTGTAGCCCGTCTTTGGACCCCTTCAATTTTGTCAATATCTTTTTGTAGGTGAGGTCTCCAGAACTGGACGCAGTATTCCAAATGTGGTATATAGTGGGATCACAATCTCCCTCTTCCTGCTTGTTATACCTCTAGCTATGCAGCCAAGCATCCTACTTGCTTTCCCTACCGCCCGACCACACTGCTCACCCATTTTGAGACTGTCAGAAATCACGACCCCTAAATCCTTCTCTCCTGAAGTTTTTGCTAACACAGAACTGCCAATGCAATACACAGATTGAGGATTCCTTTTTCCCCCAAGTGCATTATTTTACATTTGGAAACATTAAACTGCAGTTTCCATTGCTTTGACCATTTATCTAGTAAAAGTGATGGAAACTGCATGCTAATATAGAGCTGTAATCACGCTGAGCATAGCTTTTGCTTCCCATCCTTGATAAAAAATTTTAACAAATGAACTTCTGTCTACTGGAATGCAACTTTTAAAATAGTAATGCCAATAACTCTAGCAAAGTAGTTTTATCGTTTAGGAATGGAATTGGAATAATAAATAGGAGCTGTTTTGTGGCTTCACTTGATTTTGTTCATTTTTAATTTTTGCTATGGCAGTCCGTCACAGACAATATTAAAACTTGAAAGCCTGTTTTGACATTTCATTCATTAACTTAGGCAGGGCAAATTTCAGAATCTCTGCTCTGAAAAACACCCTAAATCTGCCTTTTCCCACATTGCTTATACCCTTATACCACTGTTGGTCAGCTTTTGATCTAGTTCTACAAAGACTCTTTGTCTTCTTATGTTCATATTATGGACAAACGGAAAAACAATAAAGAGCCATCATATTTGTTGAAGGGGGGAGGGGGCTATCAAATGACTCACCACGAGTTATATTTCTAAAAAGTAATAGCAAACCCCAACTTATACAAGTCCCAAATCATAGAAAGTTTGTCATTGTTATAATTAAATTAAACTAAATTGGCTGCATGAACATTACAATTTTGCAGGGAATTAAAGTCTGGGTTTAAGGGGGGGGGGCACAGAGGGAGCCCGGCCTTTGTGAGGAATGGGGCTGCCAATTGGTTTCTGGACACAATTCAAAGATTACCTAGCGGACCGTCTTCTGCTGCAGGAATCCCAGCGACCGGTCAGGTCCCACCGAGTCAGCCTTCTCCAGGTCCCATCAACTAGACAATGTCGCTTGGTGGGGCCAAGGGGAAGAGCCTT
Organism: Erythrolamprus reginae; assembly: GCF_031021105.1. Taxonomy (NCBI): domain Eukaryota; kingdom Metazoa; phylum Chordata; class Lepidosauria; order Squamata; family Dipsadidae; genus Erythrolamprus; species Erythrolamprus reginae. The sequence goes on from NC_091963.1 coordinate 149,915,219, forward strand.
CTCTGTGGTGGCCCTGGCCCTCTGGAATCAGCTCCCCCCGGAGATTCACACAGCTCCCACCCTCCTCGCCTTCCACAAGAGTCTTAAGACTCACCTATGTCGCCAGGCTTGGGGCAGTTAGATTTTGGCCTCTTGGCCAAGGAATGTTATGTATGGCTGAGGTCTGAATGTGTACACTTGATTTACTAAAATACTGCGGATTTTAGATTAGTTATCTAGTTTAATTAATTGGATTTGCCATTGTATTTTATTGCTTTTTATTATATGCTGTAAGCTGCCCCGAGTCTTCGGAGAGGGGCTGCATACAAATCCTAATGATAATAATAACACCAACGCCAACAATAAGGTGAGGCTTCTTACCTCCAGGTGTAACAGGTTCCAGACTTGTTGTAAAGGGGGTAATACTTTGTGCCGGTGGTGGGATGACCCTCCAGAATGGAAATTCCACAGCTGAGCCTGGAAAAAAAAGGGGGAAAGGAGTGGGGTGTTAAAGAAGAAGAGCTAAGAACCTTTTAGGGAGAAAAAAAATTAAAGTTAAAAGCTTGTCTTCACGGAGTTTGGGAAATGGATGAGCCGCAATATCTCCTGGTGGTCTCCCATCCAAGCCAACCAACCAACCGGGCCAGACTGTTCTTAGTTTGGCTTTTTAACCCGTGGAAGGCCGATTCACAAAAGACTGGATTGCTTTCTTTGCCTTCCCCAATAATAATATTTGGGGCAGTGGGTTAAGGCACCGGGGATACCGGGAGACGGTGAATTCTAGTCCTGCCTTAGCCACAAAAGCCAACTGGGTGACTTTGGACCAATCGCCAGGAGACTGGGAATTCTAGTCCCGCCTTCGGCATCAAAGCCCACTTTGGGTGACTTTGTTCTGTCAATCACCCTCTCAGCCCAACCCACCTCACAGGATCATCATCGTGGGTAAAATCAGGAGGGGGAAAAAAATGTCGGCGGAACAAGCTTGCCGCCTTGAATTCGTTTGGTGAAAATAACAAAGGCGGGATTAAAAACCAAACGTTTCATTTATTTAGCCAAGAAGGGACGGGGAACGCCTGGGCTCCTTCTCCCGAGACCCACATTCCGGCACCACCCCTACCTGTCCCGTTTGGCCCTCTTCCTGCTCACCTGTTGCAGCCTCCCGATGCGGGCGTGCATCTCCCCGTAGCTCCCATAGTCGCGCTGGTACCGGGCGGCGTTCTGATAGCACCGTATGGCTTCCTCGCAGTCTTGCTCCGACTCGTAGATGTCCCCCAGCTGTTCCCAGAGGTGAGGCTGCCCCTGGTCCCGCAGCAGAGCCTGGACGCAGCCGTGGATGGCCTCCAGCTTCCCATGGAGGGGGCGGGGAGGAAGGTTCCTGGGGGGGGGGAGGGAGGCACGGGGAGGAGAGAGAGAGATGATGAGCCGGGGAGCGATGGAACTCCGCGAGTTGCGAAGAAGGGATGCTAGGGGATGGAGCAGGGGGGGTCTCGAAGCAAGCACGGGGTTTCCTAAGCACGGGAAGGGGGGGGGCTAGGAGGGACCCAGCAAAGGAGAGCAAGGGTTGAGGTGGGAGGGGGGGGGAGGTGCAGCAAAGAAGCCGAAAAGGACAGAGCAGTGCAGCGCAAACAGAGCGAGCGGGAGAACGAAGCAAGCAAACGAGCGAGAGGTTGGTGGTCGATAGAGAGAGAGGGATATTTGCAGCCTCCGGGTTGACCTGAAGGGTCTTTGAGAGTCTCTAAGCTGGGGAGACGGGTGCAGACGTTTTGTGACCCAGTTAGGTGACGCTATCAGTGGCTAGGAGGGAGCGGGGTTTGTGGAGATGGGAAGGAGAAGGGGGAAGAGGAGGAAGGGGGGGAGGACTCTGGAGGTCCCTGACCCCTCGCATCCCGGACATAAACTCTTTCAACTCCTCCTCTCAAAACATCGCTACAGAGCCCTGCACACCAAGACAACTAGACACAAGAGGAGTTTTTCCCCAAATGCCATCACTCTGCTAAACAAATAATTCCCTCTACACTGTCAAACTATTCACTAAGTCTGCACTACTATTACTACTAGCTTTTCTCCATCATCCCTGTCACCCATTTCCTCCCACTTAGGACTGTAACTTGTTGCTTTGTATCCTAAGATTTTTATTAATGTTGCTTCCTCATTGCTTATTTGACCCCTATGACCATCATTAAGTGTTGCACCTCATGATTCTTGACAAATGTATATTTTTCTTTTATGTACGCTGGGAGCATCTGCACCAAAGACAAACTCCTTGTGTCTCCCATCACCCTTGTCTGATAAAGAATCCTATTCTATTCTATTCTTCTATTCTATTCCATTCTCTCCGAGTTTGATGATTTTCTGGCCGACTTCTCATGACCCAACTAGGTAACGATGCTAAGGCAGAGTGGGGTTTGCAGAGATGGGAAGGAGGAGGGGGGAGGAGGAGGAAGAGGACTGTGGGGGTCTTGGTGCTCTCTGAGCTGGGTGGGTTTTCTTGCTGACCTTTCACAACCCAACTAGGTAACTCTTATCAGTGCTGGGAGGGAATGGGGTCTGCGGAGGTGGGAAGAAGGAAGAGGAGGAAGGCTGAGGGGTCCTTGGTGCTCTCTGAGCTGGGTGGGTTTCCTTGCAGACTTTTCATGAACCAACTGGGTAACGTCATCCGTGCTAGAAGGGAGTGGGGGGGTTTGTGGAGGACAGGAGAAGTAGAAAGAGGGGGAGAATGAAGAGGAGGAAGAGGAAAAGAAGGAGAGGAGCCCTGGGGTCCTTGGTGCTCTCTTAAGCTGGGGTTTTCCCCCCCCTTCCAGACATCTCATGACCCCACTAGGTAATATCATCAACGCTAAGAGGGAACGACCCGCTTGCACCTTTTCTCAGATGGGACCTACAGAGGGAAGTGGGTGCCTTGGCCTTCTTTCTTTCCTTCCTCCCCTCCCATGCAAAACAGGGTCATCCTAGCACCCACCCCTCTCCCGACTCCTCAGGCCAGGCCCGAGACTCACCCGGGGGCATAGTAGCCTTTGCTGTACTGCCCCAAATTAGCACCATGGCTGGGTGGCAACGGCAGGGGCAGAGGCGGCTGGACGGCACTGGCGGAACACCTGGCGGGCGGAAAACCAGGGGAGGGGGAGGGAGGCGCCGGTAAGAAAGGCAGAACAGACATCAGCTGCAGGGGGGGGAGGCAGCTTTGCGGGAGGGGGGAGGAAGGGCAGGATGCAGAGCAAGGCCAAGCCGAAACTGCCCACTCACTCAATTCAGGAGAGGGAGGCAGCGCGGGGAAGCTCAAGGCTGAGTTAAAGCTTCTGCCAAGACGGAAACACAGCAGGGCAGCAGCTGGAGATAACCTCGGCCGACACTCCCGGGAATTGAGGGGAGGGGGGAAGACTCCCCTCCCCCAGATGAACGGACGAGAGTTTATTCTCTGGTCTTTTAGCTCATTTACTCTGCAAATGGGGGGCAGACAGCCCTTTCCGTTGCTAAGCGAGAATTAAATTAAATAAGTTGCACCCCCTTTTTTTTTTGTTACGACCATCGGGCGATAACACTGCGAGGGCTGTAAGTGTGGGGAGAACGTCATTATAAGTTCACTTTTTTTATAAAAAAAAAGCACAATCGTCGCTCTCGACAGTCACTAAACGAACGCTTGTAAGTTGACAACTACAAATTTATCTACGAAACTCAAAAAATGTTTTTTGGGGTGGGGTTTTTTTTTTGGAACTTATTATACACCAATAATTAATAAGCCGCGCAGTCTGGAAGGAATTGGGCAGCTTATAAATCTAATGAATTAAATTAATTAAATTAAATTAAAAACGAATCGATTAAATTAAAATTCATTCTCAAACTTCACTTCGAGAAAACAAGGGTTTGGAAGCAAAAGTGAGTGGGGGGGGACACAAAGCCAGGCTTGACCGAGAGACCCCAGGAGCTATTGACCCCCCCCCCCTTGCCCAACCCTCAATGGGACCCCCTCCCTCCCTCTTGCCCTCCCCCTGCCCCAAAATACCTGCCCCCCGGGAGCCATGGGCGAGAATGGCACGAACTCCAGGCTCCGCTACAGCCCAGGTTGCCGAGAGAATAAGGGTCCCGCCCAGCACGGACCCCTAACTGTTCCAACGTTCGATGCATCCAGTCTGTGGGGCAGAAAAGAAAAGAGAGGGGTTAGGGCAAACGGCGGAGGATGGAGACCCTCCCCACCCTAAGTGTTTTTATTTATACTTTATAGTGATAATTACAATATTAAATTATATTTAATAAATATTTTAAAAATTAATATTTATACTGAATAAATATTAAAACATTTAACATTATTTACAATATTTATAATTTATACCACGGACTCTCCTTTGGCACAAGAAGACACATAGTTGCCAGAGGTCAAGATGAACCAGAATGCCCAAATATTAACCCATTAAACAATGATATAAAAGGTGGGTCTTCCAATATTGCCAACTTTAAAACTGGTGGACTTCAACTCCCAGAATTTCTCACCTATTTTAAGCTTAAGGACTTCAACTCCCAGAATTCCTCAGTCACTTTAAGACCCTGGTACCCAACAATTTCATTTTTAATGAGGGCAGTTGGAACTTTGTTTAAACCTAGTTAATGGCCTTTAAAGCTTTCTCTGCGTGAGTAGTTCACTTTTTGAATGTTTATTAATTGGACTTACCATATAAGCCGCCCCTCTCCATGGACTCGGAATAATAAGAATTATATGTCATGGGGGGGGGGGTGAGGCATAGCCCCCAAAAGTTTGAGAACCACTAGTAGACTTCAACTCCCAGAATTCCTCACCTAATTTAAGATTTCTCGATTTCCGAATCCCAGAACTTGTGGGCTTCCAACTCCTAGAAGAACTCAGCTGCTTTAAGACTTCAACTCTCGGAGTTCCCCAGCCAATTCAAGGACTTCAAGGTCTTAAAGTTTAAGTCCCCCCTTCTTAAAAGTTGCCAAACTTGGAGACCCCAGATAGAAGACCTACCCCCTACCCATTTTATTACCGGTTCCATTTCATACTTTTATGCCTCTTTTGGAAACGCCCCCCTCCCCAAAAACCTCATCTCTCGTGCACCCCTCCCTCCCCACCCCCCAAGCCCATCTCTTACCTTTCTGCCGCTGTGGATGCGTCTTCGTTCCCCACCCTCCACCCCCCCAGCTCCAGGCGACCGGCGCCCCCCCCCAAGCTGCTGATAATTTAAACCTCCTCCGGTCTAAAGCCTCCGGCGGTCACAACCACATATAATGCTGCCAGAAAAAGAGAGAAAGAGGGAGGGAGGGAGGGAGAGAGAGAGAGAAACACCATTTAAATTCACACCTACAGAACCCTTTGCACTCCCCCCCCCCCAAAAAAAAAGTGCGTTCCGACAACTCCGTGACTCCCTTGTTCTGCCACGGACCTGGGAAGACCGAGGGGAGGCTTCTAAGCCAAGGGCTTTCCCTCTTTATAGGGGAAACTTTCGCACCCAGGACCCCTCCCCTTAAAAAAAAGCTTATTAAGTCGTGCGGATGCGATTTTGGAAGAGGAATGAGGGTTTATGGAGGAAGGGAGAAGCCGGGTTTGGAAAGAGCAGCAATTTTTTCCCTTGCCCGTTTGAGCCGAGTTCTAGGACGGGCCAGAGCTTGCATGCGCTCTGGCTGAGAGAGATGGGAGTTGTAGTCCAACGTATTTTCCCCACCCTCTAAAAGAAAAGGGGTATAAAATTCAGAGAGGCATGCATTTTCCTCCGTGTGAAAGGACCCGGGTTTCATTTCAGGGCTCCTCCAAAGAATAAAAAGAACCCTCCCCACCCGCTGACACGCTTTCGGGAGCATTCACACGACACGCGTCGCTCTGAACCCGCATCTTGCAGAAGCCCCGGGTTCCCTTTGCCTTCTCACACATACACACACACCCCTCCAGCCTTACTTTCGGCACGTGGAAGGCGACCCCAACGTCCAAAGCCCGAGGAGGCGGAAGCGGCTGCCTTTTCCGTCGCTTTCGGGGGTCGTTTCCCAGTGAACTGAGTCCGCTACGGGGAAGAGCGAGTTAACCCTCGGCGGTGTTTTTATTTTTTTTTAGCTCCCGCCCATCAGCGCAGACCCCGCCTCCTCAGGGCGGGCATCGCCTGGTCCCGCATCCAATCCAACGCCTGGCTTGGAAACAAGGGCAGGCGGGGCCGCCCTCCGCGATTAACCCTCGCCCCGCCGGCTGTCCTTAGCCAAGATGCCTTGTGTTCTCTTTCACAAGCAGCCAATCGCGCCCCCTCCTCCCGGCAGCCACCAATCAGCTATCGCCTTGATCTTCCGGAAGGGTCTGAAACCATAGAGATAAATGAGGAGGGGCGGCTAGATCAGCGACTGCTATTGCCTGGCCAGCTGATGGGAGTGGGGTAAGAACCGGACCAAAGGCCGACTATGAACAGGGCGGACTTCAATTCCCAGAATCCCCCTGGCAGCATTGGCTGGCTAGGGAATTCTGGGAGTTGAAGTCCGCCCACCTTCCAGAAGCTTAAGGTTGAGGAACATTGGACTAGAATATTTTTTAATGGGGTGGAGTATTTAAGTGCAGGATTTTTATATGGCGTCCTTGACTTACAACTCTCCGTTTAGTGACCATTCAAAGTGACAACGGGCTCTGCTGAGATGCTATGCCGCGGCGGAAAGGGCGAGAGTGCAGAAGGACAAAGCAGTTACTTAACGACAGTTCGTTTAGTGACGAACTTGCCATGGTTCGTTTAGTGACCATTTGAAATTGCAGCAATCCTAGGAAAGAAGCGCCTTTCGGACCGTTTTTCACACTCAATGACCGTCGTGGTCATGTAATGAAAATTCCAACTCTTGGCTATTTATGACGGTGGTCGAATCCTGGGGTTGACTCGTTTAACAACGGCAGAGATTCACTTTAATAAAAGTGACAGGAAAGATCGTAAGATGGGGCAGAACTCAGCCATTGGTCTTGCTTATCGACGGAAATGTTGGATTTGGTTGTAGGTTATTAAGTTGAGGACTATCTGACAACTTTGGGAGCCCGTGGAATTGAACTCTGACTCCCATCATTCCCAGCCGTGGAATTGCATTCTGGCAGCATCAAGGCCCCCTGCCTTTTATTTTCCTTAAAACAACAACCTTGGAAGGTAGGTTGGGCTGAGATGGTGCTTGGCGAAAAGTTGCCCAGAATCCTCCAACTGGCTTTTACTCCTCAGGCAGAAATAGAACTCAACAGTCCCCTGGTTTCTACCGGGAGTCCTCGACTTATGACCACAATTGAGCCCATATCTGTTGTTAAGGGAAACGTTTCTTAAGGGAGCTTCGCCCCGTTTTACGACTTTCCTCGTCGCCCTTGTCCACTGAATCATTGAAGCTATTAAACGAGGAACAGGGTTGTTAAGTGAATCTGATTTTCCTCTTGACTTTGCTGGTCCGAAAGGTCCCAGAAGGTGACGGCTGGACCCTCCACCGTTGTAAATAGGACTCGGTTCCCGAACATCCGCATGAGGGATGCTGTAGCAGTCACAGGTATGAAAAACAGTCGTAAGTCCCTTTTTTCAGAACCTGTTGTAACTCCGAATGGTCATTAGATGAACAAGGACACTCCGTGAAAAGATGGCGCAAGAAGCGTCGCCGGTGGCCACCAATCCATAAAAAACAAACTTGCGGCTTCTAGCGCACAGGGCCTGTCTGACAATCAGCTGCGCACCGCGCAAAGGACAGCTGATCATTGTGTGCATACGTGCACCCAAACGCTGGAAGACAAATAGGCAAAGCCGTGCGCAGGCAGTTTGATGTGGCTCTCTGTTCTGTTTTGGACATGTGTGCCACAGGTTCCACTCCCGGGGAAGCCTAGGGTCTCCGGCTTGAACGGGAGGAGTGGGGGGGGGGTTGGTTAGAAGACCTTGAAGATCCCTTCCGGTTCGGTTCCGATTGAAATAGTTTAGTCTCTCTTGCTTAAGCAACGGGTTGGACTAGAAGACCTCCAAGGTCCCTTCCGGCTGATGAAAACCCAACCTCTTTCCAATTCGACCGGAATTGGGAGTTGCTGTTTTTTTTCCCACGCCACCACAAAGAGACATCGTGGGACAGTAGGGCTGTGTACACACACACACACACACACACACACATACACACACAGTGCCTGTGACTCACCCCCCCCCCCCCACTGTCCAGCCGGTCGTGTCCTGCCAGAAATTGGAGCCAGACAGACGCACCGGTCAGATTCCCTCTCTGGTGTGGTCAGGACAGGCTTTTTATAACCAGACACCATCCGTGGGAACCCACCCACCCACCACGTCGGGCTGGGTAAAAAGAAAGCCTGGGGGTCTCGCCTTTCCCCCCTCCCCTCCAGCCCCCAGACATGGCTATGACCAAGACCGACCGTGGCTATTTCTGGAACAGTCCTGAGCTAAGTTTGGCTCTTCAAGCAGGCCCGGCGGTTGCGGTTACAACAGGGCCCTGGTGCGTTGCGACGCCTGCCAAGGCAGCCGAGCGGAGTGGAGCGGGGGGGGGGGGGGAGGGAGAAGGAGGGAAGCGAGCAGTTGGCAGGACTTGCCTGCACGCCTCCAGGCGAAGCCGCAAGGCCAAATCGCCAACGGCCCGTCGTCGCACATCAGTTTGTGAGAACCGGCACAGTGTGACCGGCACACTCCTCCCGAAGTGTGCAAAGTTCAAGTATTTTTTTCAAGGTTGCCCACGGAGGGATGAGGAGATGACCTTTCACTCCGGGTGTGGCCAAAGGACGACGCGGAACCAACCGATGCCCTACCCAGGCGCTCTAAAAAACTACAGAGTTGGAAGGGACCCCGGAGGTCTTCTAGTCCAGCCCCTTGCGCAAAGCACCATTTCAGATCGTTTCATTTCTTCTTGGAAGCCTCCAGAGATGGGAGCACCCATAATTTCTGGAGGGAAGCTGTTCCACAAACCGAATTGCAGGGCTGAAATGGGATCTTGGAGGTCCTCTAGTCCAGCCCCTGTGCTCCAGCCTGTGCATTTGAGAGAAATTGGCCATCCAATCCCTTCTTGAAAGCCTCCTGTGAAGCAGTCCGTACGTCTAAGGTCTATTGCTATTATTAAAGTGTAGTCTCCGACACATAAGAGTTCACTTAGTGACCATCTGACCACAACAACCACACTGAAAAAATAGCCTCGAAACATGATTTTGACCCTTTTTCACGCTTAGGGACGTTGCAGCATCCTTGGAGGGTCACGCGATCCAAAAATCCATCTACTTGGCAACCGACTCACATTTATGACAGTTATAAGGTCACACAAACCCCTGTTTGCGACCTTCCGACAAGCAAAGTGAAATGGGGTAGCCAGATTCGATTCCCGACCACACGATCCACTTAACAACTGTGAGGATTCGCTGAACAAAAATGGTCATACAAGGGGGGCAGAAACTCACTTAAACACCATCTCACTTAACAACGGAGATTTGGCACTCTGTTGTGGCCGTAAGTTGAGGACTTTTGGTATTCCGCTCCGGACAAAGACACAGGCAATACCCCAGCTCCGGTCGCTGGATGATGCACGGTTAAGGCAAGAAAGGCACGTGTCATAATTGCATCGTATTATGCCATGCTCACCTCAAATTTACAACGGCACACTATTTTCACACCTCTCCAGCATCTCCGCGCACAGCGAGGCGAGACCCCAGAGGCTGAGCAGGTGAGAACCCCTGACTGGTCCTACTGTGTAGATCTGCGTGATGCGCAGGGGCGGCGCATCCGTCCCCCAGGAGGTAGGGAGACATCCAGGACCCCCATTTGCCATTCCGCACTGCCTGCGACAAAGAGCTCCGGCTGGTTCTCCATCCAGAAACCGGACCTCAAAACCTGGGCAGCTGCTCCTTCTATTATTTACAATTCCAAATTCCGATTGTCTGGAATTTTTCCAAGCCAGCTGGTTTAACTACGGTTTGTTTAGGACATTTTTGTGTGTGTCTCCCCCCGCCCCCCCGGGTTTCGTCAAGTTGCTTTGTTTGCCGCCATGGAGAAGTCAGGCCCGCTAAGTCAACAACCCCGATGGAGCGATGGGCATTTCTGAAATATCTCGTTTCCGCGCGATGAGCCACGTGTCCGTTGCCTTTTCGCCAACACGCGACCTCCCCTCGCGGGTTGGTTGCCTGTGCACCGTTCGAGGGTGCTGCGTGCGAAAGAGCACACGGGTTCGTGAAGTTTTTCTACGCAGTCAGACTGGGACCCATCAGGGATGTATGTCTGTCTACCTATGGTTGCCATGGACCGTGATGCGTGCGCCAGATACACGGCCCATGTCTCCTCTGGATCGCTTGATGCTGCCCACAAACATGGCAAGACGCACACATGACACCACACCCAAATTGCAAGACGCACACTCGATACACACATAAACATTGAAGACGTAAACATGATATACCCTCAAACATTGCAGGACGCACACACCATACACACACAAAAATGGCAAGATGCGCACACAATACACAAACACCGCAAAACACACATATTTACGGGAACACCTCCTCCCTCATACCTAACTCCAGCCAATAAGGAGGACTCCAGGTCCTGTCCTCCAAACAATGTTGGCTGGCAGGACCTTGGGGAAGAGCCTTTTCTGTGGTGGCTCCGACCCTTTGGAACCAACTGTCTTCAGAGATCTGCATTATCTCCTCCCTAACGGTCTTCCGGAAAGGCATTAAGACCTGGCTGATTGCAAGTATGTATGTTTTTTATATTACTGTTATTACTGGCTTCTATTATTAGATTTTAACTGTTTTTATTGTTATTGTATTTATTCTAATTTTTACCTGCTCAGAGTCCATTTGGGGTGAGCAGAATATAAATCCTATCTATCTATCTATCTATCTATCTATCTATCTATCTATCTATCTATCTATCTATCTATCTATCTAATAAATAAATAAATAAATAAATAAATAAATAAATAAGATACAACCCCCAAACATCACAAGATACACACAGTATACCTCCCCAAACATCTCAAGATGCCCAATCGATGCACACACAAACAGGGCAAGGTGCATGCATGATGCCACGATCTCTCCCGTACATCCCCTGCCCCATTTCCAATCTCTGCACCGCGCAGAGAATTCTGGGTAAGTAGAGAGGCTTCCCATCTGTTTAGCGCGTGCGCCTGGCCCACCCATCCACCCCGCCATACGTCAGGCTGATGATGCATGGGGGATTTCCACCTCCGGCGCTTCCAGGAAGGCGAACCCCGACGCATCACGGAGCACTGGAAGGAAAGGAACGGGAGAGAAGAAACGGTCGCACCCTTTGGTTTCCACCCCTACCCTCCCAAATGCAACCCTTTTCCCTGCCCAGGGATGCGGGGAGGGCTCCCCAAGACCCCGGAATGCCAAGCTGGATCGATTTAAGAAAGTCAGCAATTCTTGTTGGGTGGCGGGCTTTCCTCCTTGCCTACCCCCACCCGCCCCCACGCTGCCAGGCTCAGCATTTGGGCATCCAGCCCTTCACAACTTCCTTCCCCCTCGCAGCCACTTCTCCGAAAACAAACAAAAAAAAAGAGAGAATTTTTTTCTGTGTGTGTTGTACGGATTTACAAGAAAAAGGAACCTTGGAGGACGCAACGAGGCACAAACCGCAAAGGAAACAGCAGTGCAGAAGCCCTGGTATGTGTGCTCGGGGATGGGGGGGTGGGGGGGTTGACAAGTGTGTATTATGTGCATGATGTATAAGAGGGGGCAGGAGGAGGAATTTTTTTTTTGCAAAATAAGTAGGAATATTTCCCAGGCGTCTGCGTGAGCCACACCACGCGCGTGCAAGGCTAAGCCAAAGTGAGGCGGGACCGCAGCGTTCTATAATACGGCGAGTCCTCGACTTACGACCCCAAGGGAGCCCGAAATTTCTGTTGCTAAGTGAGACAGTGGTTAAATACGTTTGAAACAAACCAACAAACCTTCCATTCTTGCCAGAATTATTAAGTGAATCGCTGTAGTTGTAGAGTGAATTATGCGGTCGTTAAGCAAATCCGCCTTCTCCCGTGGTCGGAAGGGTCACAAAAGAGGATTGTGTTACCCTCAGGGATGCCGCAACCTTCATAAATAGGAGCTGGTTACCAAGCATCCAAATTTTGAGGTGATGCTGCCGATGGTTGTAAGGGTGAAGAACTGTCTTAATTCGGGTTTTTCCCCCCAGTACTGTTCTACCTTGGAATGGTCATTAAATGAATTATTGTAGTTACTACTTGTAGTACAAACCCGAATTATCTCTCCCAAGTAAGAGACAAGACAGTAAGGAATAACTTTGCTGGCTTTCTCCAGATATACGCACTACAACTCAAATCCCGCCCTGAGTCTATGGAGAGGGGCGGCATACAAATCCAATAAATAATAATAATAATAACAATAATAACAACAACAACAACAACAATAATAATAATAATAATAATTATTATTATTATTATTATTCAGCCAGCAGGGGATGATGGATTAACTTGGGATAAGGCTCTGCAGAGCTGCCTGAGTGGAAAGGGGGAGTGCGTTCAACTGCAAAGCAGTGTGTACAGGCCGTCCTCGACTTACAACGGTTCGTTTAGTGACCGACGTTTCAACGGTGCTGAAAAGACTAGGACTTACGACTGTGGGGTTTTTTCACCCTTAATAACTGTCACAGCCTTCCCCTGGTTCAAAATTCACTCAAATTTGTGACGGTTGCAGCATCCCTCTGGGGGGAGGGTGTCACACGAAGCCCCTTTTGCCACCTTCCGACTGGCAAAGCCATCGAAGAAGCCAGATTCACTTTAAAATTGTGTGCTTTAAATGGCCGCAGTGATTCACAGCAAGAAACATCGTAATATGGGGGAAACACAGCAGTCTTGCTTAACATCCTGAAATTTTGGCCTCAATTGCGGTCGTATATCAAGGACTATCCACACTGTACCGTACTGTAAGGTCTTGATCAGCCACTGTGGCAAAAAAAGTCGTTAAAATGAGGCACGCAAGCGACTGACGACTGTGTTTTCACACTTACGACTGTTGTAGGATTCCCCAGGATCTTGTGATCAACATTCATATTTGTGACAGTTGCAGGGTCCCCCGAGGGGGTCATGTGATCACCTTTTGCAACCTTCCGACTGTTAAAAGCCCACGGGGGGGAGGGGGGAGCCAGATTTGCTTAATGGTTTTGGGACTCAATCAACAACCGCAGCGATTGACTTAACAGTGGCAAAAAACCCAAGTTGTCAAATAGGACAAAATGGACTTAATAACTCCGCGCTCCATTGTGGTCGTAACCCAAGGACTTCCCTGTCCATAGGGGGCAGTCTCAGAGAGAGAGAAACCCACTGGAACTGTGGATCGTTTGATAGAGCTTTCCGTCCAGGGGTGAAATGATATTGGTTCGGCCCAGTCCGACCATACCGATAGTAGTAACCGCCGAAAGTTTAGAAAAACAGTAGCGGCGGCCGCTAAAGACTCCACCCATCTGCCCAGATGCTGCTGTTTTGTTGTTATTAACCCACTGTGAATTCACAAATCAGTCCCACGAAAGCGTAGAAAGCGCGTGGCGTGGGTGAGAAAGGACATTCGTGGATGAGCGTAGCACGTACTTCCGAAACCGGAAAGTAGACTTCGCTGCGCCGTCCGGAATGTGAGGCTGGGAATTGTGTTTTTTTGGGGGGAGGTGGCAGGCGATGGGGAAGGGGGAGGGGGCCTCCTGTTTGGTGTGTAAGCAGGTTGTGATTCACACAGCACAAAGCAAGGGCTCCCCACATGCTTAGACCAGAACGCCTGTGTCAGCCCTGAGTCAGCAGCCAAGAAGGACACCACAACTTTTTTCAATCTCCACACATATCTCCATTCGATGAGAACGAGTCAGCAACGGAGGTGGGGGGCAGCCATTTGGGTTCATCTGCCTGAAAAATCGACGACACACACAACAGCACCGTCCACCATCACTGTCCACACACAACATATCCAGGTGTACTGCTTTTTACAGCTGATAAGACCACAGAAGTTTGCAATGACACCCACACTACCACCACCACTGTCCACTACCACCACCACGTCCACGTGTCTGACTTTAACACTCGACAAGACCGCAGAATCTTGCAATGACACAAACACCACCACCTCCCCCATACACACGCACAAACACACATGTCCAGGCGTCCTGCTTTTCACACCTGACGCTTGCAACGACACACCTACTACCACCACTACTGTCCACACACACTCACGTCTACGTGTCTGACTTTTCACACTCGACAAGACTGCAGACTCATACAACACATACACACACTACCACTGTACACATACACATGTCCTGCTTTTCATACCAAACAACGACACCGAACAGGCGCTTGCAACGACATACATGACACTATCACCACCATCCACACATCCATAATAACACGTCCACTTGTCCTGGGTTTCACACCTGACGAGCCCACACAGGTGCTTTTGTGACAATAAACATCAGCCGGGGAGGGAAACACTAATGTCCATTCAATACACACAAGGGTGGACATTGTGTCCACAAATGGAGGTGGAAAGGACACACCCCTGGCTGTCAAACGCGCAACGGGGCTTTCAAAAGGCAGCGTACCTTGGGGAATGCAACAAAATAAGCTCCCCCCCCCCAGGGAATAACCGATTTCACACATAAAAGCACAAGCACATAGATTCAAGCGACCGCAGCCCTAGCGGACATCGCAACAAACCTTCTGACCCCCGAGGAACATTCCTCCTACGAGCAAACCACAATACAGATAGCCTTCAGCTCACCAAAGGATCATTTAGTGACCATTTGCAGTTACCACGGCATCGAGAAGAGCGGCCTAGGATTGTTTTTCACCTTACGATCATTGCAGTGTCGCGCACAGTCACGCGATCTAAAATTCAGAGCCTTAGCACTTGGTTCGTATTTGTGACGGTCGCAGGGTCCCGGGGATCACGTAAATTCCCTTGTCACAACCTCTGGACAAACAGAGTCCATATGGACAATCCAGATTCACTTAACAACCAGGTAACTAACTTGAACATCTGCAATGATATTTAACCACTGCGGCAAGGAAGGTCATAAAAATGGAGCAAAACTCACTTGAGAAACTTAGCAACCTAAATTTTGGACTCAATCGTGGTCAAAACTCAAGGACTTAACTTTCATAACTCTCTCTTTGTCTCTCACTCTCTCTTTCTTTCTCTCTCTCTCTGCCTCTCTCTGTGTGTCTCTGTCTCTTTCTGTCTCTTTCTTTCTTTCTTTCTTTCTCTCTCTCTCCCTCTCTCTCTTCCTCTCCCTCCTTTTCTCCTTCTTGCTCTCTTTCTCTCTCCTTTTCTCTTTCTCTCTCCACTTCTCTTTCTTTCTCCCCCTCCCTCCCTCTCTTTCTCCCTCCATTCCTTTCTTTCTCTCTGTATCACTCCTTTTCTTTCTCTCTCCATTCCTTTGTCTCTCTCTCTTTCTCCCTCCATTTCTCTCTCACACTTTCTCTCTCTCCTTCTCCCTCTCCCCCCCTTTCTCTCTTTTTTCTCTTTCTCCCTTTCTCTTTCTCTCTGTCTCTTTCTCTCACTCCCTTTTTATCTCTCCCTTTCTTTCTCTCTCTCCCTCCTTTTCTCCTTCTTTCTCTCTCTCCTTTTCTCTTTCTCTCTCCATTTCTCTTTCTTTCTCCCCATCCCTACCTCTCTCTTTCTCCCTCCATTTCTCTTTCTTTCTCTCTCCCTCCTTTTCTTTCTCTTTCTCCGTTCCTTTGTCTCTCTTTCTCTTTCTCCCTCCATTTCTCTCTCACACACTTTCTTTCTCTCTCTCTCTCCCTCCCTTTCTCTTTTTTCTCTTTCTCTCTTTCTCTCTCTCTTTCTTTCTCTCGTTCACTCTCTCCCTCCCTTTTTATCTCTCTTTCTCCCTTTCTCTGTCTCACACTCTTTCTCTCTCTCTTTTTCACTTTCTCTCTCTTTCTCCCTCTTTTCCTCTCTCTCTCTCTCCCTTTCTCATTCTTTCTCTCTCTCCCTCCCTTGCCCCCCCTTGTTTATATGTGGGTGTGGGTGTTGTGCGGAGATAATGGAGAAACAGAGAACATGATGCATGAAAAACTGACGGGATGCACCGTGCGGTTGGGAGTTGTGCGGTTTGGGCTCCTCCTCCTTTCCAAGAAAGGTCAGCCTGATAAACACACAACTCACCCGAAGGGTTTGAGGCGCACGCCTGAGCTAGGCAAAGGTCGGGAATTACAGCACAGGAAAGCCCCTTCGCGGAGCTTTACAGATCAGGCTTTTGGGGAGGGAAATCCCCGTCTCGTTTGGCCAATTCCCCTCTCGGTCAATATCGGAGAGAGAAAAACCAAACTCGCGATGTTGACAGTACAGTAGTCCCTGACTTACAACCACAGTCAACCACCTGGTTTTCAAGCTGTTCAGCAACGTCTACCCGATTTCACAACCTTCCTCACCACCGTCACTAAGTTAATCACCGCCGTCATCGGCAGGTTGCAAATGGGGGTCGCGTAACTGAACCCAACCGCCCCCCAGGAGACCGCGAAGGTCACAAATACGAGTCAGTTGAACTTTGATCACGTGACCCCAGGGATGCTGGGAGTGATCATCAGCGCGGGAAAATGGCCGCAAGTCCCCTTTTCAGTGCCATCGCAACATCTGTCACTAAATGAACTGTTGTATGTCGAAGACTGTATTTTGGGGAGAAATGCATTCACGTCCACAGACGAATGGAGCTCAAACATATTAAATATTAAATATTAACAACCCAGAAAATATTAAACTTAACAACCCCAAAAGTCAACACTAGCCCTCTCGTCCAGAGATAGGTGACAATTCCCAAAATTATCATGGCAGGAAAAAAAGAATTCGGGAGCTGTGTCCTCAACAACCCATCAGAAATGAGATCGCAAGTTAATTAAAAGCTTGCCTCGGGGTTACAAAAGCCTTCCAAAGTCCAAGATTTGGGGAGGCCGGGATGGAGGGAGAGTGGGCAGTTTCAACACAACCTTGGCAAACATAGTTGCCCCCATTTGCCCCGTCAATCCGTTCACTGCCAGCCCTGGGATCTCACAACCTCACAAAATAGGACCCACAAATGTTCTGCGGGAATCGACAGTCTCGAAACCCTATCGACAACCGTAACTTCTATAAACCACAAAACACACACACACACACACACACACACACAAAACCAAGCAGTGGCTAAAGAGTTAAACAAACAAGCAGAGTCAGCATGTATGGGTCAAGGACCCACACAAAGACCCAATCCAAACTTAACCGTGGTCCGAAGGGTGAGGCACGCACGAACAGCGAGCCTCATTAAATGACGAACAACGTAACCACACCAGACGTTGGACGTCTTCCAACAACTCGGGGGAGGGGGGGTTACGTGCGTGCGTGTGTTTGTACCGACACACACATTTGCTGTATAGGGAAGAAAAGAACGGCAAGCGAGATCTTTGCACAGATACACAGAGTCACAACCGGCGCCCTCGTTCCTCTGCGCACCCCTCTCCCCTTCCGCACACAGACGGGCAGCAAGGCCTTACCTCCTGGCACACAAGGGGTGGACGTCAGAGGCGTGGCGCTGTCAACGTCGTCAGGGTCCCCCGCCGGAGTGTTTACTCCCCGATGCGGTGCCTTGACTAATGTGCAACCGGGACATACTGGGAGAATGTGACTTGTAAACTCCTTTCCGCTGGTGTGCCTTTCTCCTCCCCCCTCCGCACACCGATCTTGCCCCTCCTCCCATCACACCAAGCCACCATGTGGGGGTCAAGGTTCCTGCCAAGTCAGTGGAGCATCTGCGTGGGGTAAATTCCGGCCCGCGAGTGAGTCAGCCGCTTTTCTCCCCCGGAAAATTTGTCCCGTTTTAAAGGGCTAGAATGACTTCATTCATCCACCCCCCTCCTCCACCCCACAAATCTAGGTTCCTCCTCCGCCCCCACGTCCTCAGAAGCCCTGCCCTACTAGGGGATCCCAGCCTGTAGTGGCGTGCACCGCTCACACAGTCCTTATGAGAATTCTCGAGCCAAACCATCCACAACGAAGACAAACCTCGTGCTACCTGGAGTAAATGAGAAGGTCTGATACGTGTAGGTTGGGACGCGGAGAGAGGGCTCCTCGTAGCAATGGGTACTCCTAGACTAAATGACCACAAACGGTCTGTCGCTAAGCAAGGTGAGCTTTGATCACTTTTCTTGCCACGGTTTGTTAAGTGAATCATGGCCGGGGTTAAGTCGGTCGCATGGACGTTAAAGGAATCTGGCTCCCTAATGGACTTTGGCTCGTCGGAAGGTCGCAAAAGGGGAGTCACATGACCCTGGGACGCGGCAACCATCACAAAGATGAGTCGGTTTGTCAAGCCTCTGAATTTTGATCGTGTGACCACCGGGGCGCGGAAAGGGTCACGTATGAAAACTAAATCTTTTTTTTTTCAACGCTGTTGTAACTTCGAATGGTCATTTAAAGCAAGTTGTGGTTAAGTCAACGACTACACGTACACAACCGGCGTGTTTTCTTGGAGGACTGGTTCCACGCGCTCGTGTGATGAGAACAACCACCTAAGCATGCTCAGAAAACGTCTGAGCACGCGCGCCACAAGACCGAGCACCTGGTCCAAGGATGTCGAAGACAAACACGCCAGCGATGTCACCCGGCACATACCACCAAAAGGTCATTCACTGCAGCTCCCCGTACATAGGTCATGGCACAGCCATGGAAGAGTCCCTCCTGCCCCGATACACATGCACCGGAGTGGGCTGGTGGCAAAGCCCAGCTACTCTCCTTCCCTGGCACATCCTGTAGGAGCAGCCGCGGCAAGAGACCCCAACATCGTTTGTATCGCACGAACCCCATCTTCTCCTCGCCGGTCCTCCGTTCCCCGCCAAGCGGGGTGCCAAGCAGGGGAAGGAAACAGTGGCGACATTGCCCAAGCACCCGTCGAAACGATTGAAAGGAAAGGGAGGTGGAAATAAAAGAGAACTTGGCCACGCCAGCGAAGAACGGCAGGATCACGTCATCAGCTCTGTAACCGTTTCCTTGCTGGGTCCAAAGACATTTTCAGGGGCAGTCTCGTCCCGCCTACCAGTCTGGAGAAAAACGTCCCAGGCATCGAAGTTGTGCACCAAACAACACCCAAAGGGGCTTTGTGTACACATGTTATGTACACAAGAATCACTGCTTGCTCAGCCACACAGAAGGCAAACAAATTCGGGTACAGAGTTCTACTAAATTTCAGCCGTGTGTCTAGGGGGCCCTCCATGGCCAACACGTCTCCTGGCTACAACGATACAAGCGTATGCCACTTTGGGTTTGTAAAGTTGTGGGAAGGCGCCTTTCCATATGGCACTTTAGGACTACACCTCCCATCATCCACCCCTCCCAGGAGGAGCCCCAACACTTGTTTGCAGGATGCCAGATTAGGGGTAGCTGATCAAGACAACGCTGGCACAGTACAGGGAGTCCTCAACCTACGACCACAATTGAGCCCCCAAAATTTCTGTCATTAAGCAAGACGGCTATTAAACGAGCTGTGCCCCATTTTGCAGTATTTCTCACCCACTATCGTTCATTGAAATGCTGCAGCATTTTAAGCGAACGCCGTGGTTGTTAAGTGAATCTGACTTCCGAATTGTCATGAAAGATGACCACAGGGACACTGCAACTGTCATAAGTATGAGTCAGTTGCCCAGTGCCTGAGCTTCAAACCTCTCGGCTGCGTGGACGTGGCAATGGTCATTAAATATGAAAAATGATCCCAAGTCACATTTTTCCTACAATTGTTCATTCTGCGACATCAAACGGTCACTGAATGAACGATTAAAAGTAGAGGACTAATCCAAAAAGATAAAAGAGAAGAGGCCCGTGCACCTCCGAGAAGAGAGAAAGAGGCGCACACTTGTTTTCGGTTGTGGGGTTCAAAGTTTACAACATCCAATTGGGGGGTCACCCTCTTCCCGGGGTCCGTCCAGACAGAAGGGATGGGATATGGTCACTGATTCTTATCCGTTGCCTGGCAAACTTTCCGCCAATCCTGTTGCAAAAGGAGCGCACGGACAAAGAGAGGGCACTTCCGGAGAGCTTTCTGGCGCCCCAGAGAAACTGGGGGTTTTATTTGGGGACCCCTGGCTTTGGACATAGGGCAGGAACGAAGGGAACCAGGGGGTTAATTGTTTGTTCACTCCAACAAGGAGCCTTTTAAGGTCACAGCGGCTGCTGGGGGAAGCGTGTTGAGTGAGTCACCGGCGGCGGCGTACTCTCTCCTCCCCCTCCCCCCCTCCCTCCCTGCAGCCCTTACGTAGTGGATCCTCCCTCCCCGTTGCGCTTCCCCCTCCCACCCACCAGGCCCAGCTGCTTCGCTGGCCGGGCGCCAGAGGGCGGGGACAGCGCTGGAGGAGTCCACGGCCGGCGGTTGCAAGGGGTGGGACAAGGAGCAAAAGCAGCAGCTGCGAGGGAGCCTTTGTGCAAGAGGCATTCCGGAGGGAAGGAGAGAGAGAGGGAAAAAAGAGACAGAGAGAGAGAGAGACAGCGAGAAGAGAGAGACTGAGATAGATAGATAGACAGAGAGAGAGACACACAGACACATACAGAGAGAGAGGAGACACAGAAAGAGAGACAGAAAGAGACAGAAAGAGAGGAGAGACACACAGAGAGAGACACACACACACACAAACACACACCCAGGAGAGACACAGAAACAGAGAGAGAGAGAAAGAAAGAGAGAGGCAGACAGAGACAGAAAGAGAGAGAAATGGAGAAAGAGACAGGGAAGAGGGAGAAAGAGATGGAGAGAGAGAAAAGAGATACAGAGAGAAACTAAGACAGAGAGACAGAGAGAGATGGGGAGAGACAGCGAAAGAGAGAAAGTGAGAGAGACAGACAGACAGACAGACAGAGAGGAGGGACAGAGAGAGAGAAAGAAAGAGATAGACGGACAAAGAGAGAGAAAGAGAGACGGAAAGAGAAACACAAACAGAGAGAGAAAAGAGAGACAGAGAGAAACAGAAACAGAGAGAGAAAGAGAGACACAGAGAGAGGGAGTGAGAGAGGAGAGAGACAGAGAGACAGACAGAGACAGGGATAGAAAGAGAGAGAATGCTTTTGATGCGCAGGGAAAGTGCAGCAATGCACATGGTGGCGGCGGCAACGTACCCACCAAAGTTTTGACCCACAAAAGGCCACGCCAAACAAAAGCCTTCAAGCCGCTTCCAGTGAAGCAACGAACGGGTCCTCATTTCACAATTTTCCATGTTGCAAACACCCGTCTTATTTGCCGGTGGCTCACCGGAAAACCCCGTTCTGCTTTGGCAGTGGATTGACTTTCTCGTGTTTCCTTAGTTCCTCCCAAAGGGCTCCCTCGTGCACGCAGCTCTGCGCAACCCCCTCCCTCCAGACAAACTTTCACCGGGATGGGTGGGGTTAGGGGTGGGGTGGGGTATTTACGACTTACGGCCACAACCGAGAGCAGAATTTCCGTGTGGCTGAGCCAGGCATTTGAATAAGCGGGTCGGGCCTGATTTTGTAAACCTTTTGGGGTGGGGGGCAGGGTTTTAAAGAGAATTATCGAGGTTGCTAAGTGAATCAAGCGCAGGGTTAAGCGAATCAGGCTTCCCAGCTCGTCACAAGCCAGCTGGGAAGATTAGAAATGATGGTCAGACTATTGTAAATACATGTCGGTTGCCGGGCGCCTGACTTTTGATCCCATAACTCTGGAAATGCTGCGACGGTCATAAGTGTGAGGACCACATCGCAAGTCACATTTTCAAAGCCATTGTAACATCGAAACATTTGCTAAATGAATAATGGGTGTGAATTGAGGTCTAAATTCCAGACATGGATAGGATTTCGACTGGCAGCATCCATTACAGCTAGTCCTCATTTAGTGACCATTCAAAGTTACTGTTTTTTTCACACTTATGATCCTTGCAACATCCCAGGGTTACCTAATAAAAAAATGACAGGTTGGCTTGGCAATTGACTCGTATTTACGACAGTGCCCTGGGGTTACGTCATCTTGTGACCTTCTGACAAGCAAAGTCAATGAGGATGCTAACAACCCTGTTATCCACTTAACAACTTAACAAATGTAGCAAGAAAGCGTCATCAAATGTGGCAAAACTGACTTAGCCACAGGCACTCCTCGTCTTACGACCACAATTGAGTCCAAAATTTACGTTGGTAAGCGAGAAAAGTCCTTGCCCCGTTTGTTAAGCGGATCACTGCAGTTCTTTTATTAGTAACACAGTCATTAAGTGAATCTGGCTTCCCCACTGACTCTGTTTGCCCTAACATTGTGAAATTGTGTGACCCCCCCCCCGGATGCTGCAACCGTCACTAAACAAACATCGTCGTAAGTCGAGGACCCTGTATTTCCTATCAGCGACAGCAATTTTAGGGGCTTCGTGGTCGCCGTCAATCAAGGACTACCTGTACTGGATACTTATAACCAACATCTCGCTTAGCAACAAGGCATTTCGGACTCAACTGGGGGTCCGTAAAACGAGGACAACCCATTATCACGCCAACAACGGAAGTGCAAATGCCAAACGCACACGGAACAGGGCAGCCGCTCCATGCTCTGCGTCGGCCACTCACCAGAAGTGGAACATGTTCCCCTTGCTGCTTTCTCACGGGCTGGGTCCCCCCCCACACTGGGCCCATGAGCCGTCTCGGGCCACGAAGCGTGGCTGGTGGGGGGGTACGGCTACTCTCCCGCCATGGTGCGGACCCCGACTCTGTAGGAAAAGGAGAAAGCAAGCATTAGGGGCATTTGCAAAATAGTGACAACCCTCCCGGAGACGAACACGGAAAAGACTGCGGAAAGGGGACACCGAAACCTCAGGAGAGGAGAGGGCGAGAGTCTCCTGGCGTAGTCCTCGACTTATGGCCATAAACGAGCTCAAGGTTTTTCTGTTGCTAAGTGAAAACCTTTATTCGGTCAATTCGGCCTGGGGTTTTGAGTTGTTGTTTTTTCTGGTCACAATTGTTCAGCGAATCACTTCAGTTGTTAACGACCTGGTCGTTAAGCGAATCCGGCTTCCCTGCCCCCTTGACTTTGTCGGAAGGTCGCAAAAGGGAATCGCATGACATCAGCCTTTGAATTTTGATCGTGTGACATGGGGCTGCTGCCAACGGTCACTGAATGAACAGCTGTAAGTCGAGGACTACCTTTACGGTAATGGAAATCCCTGAATCCTGGGGGGGGGGGGATGTCTCCCCTCAGGAAGAATTACAGCAACTAGAACTCTGGCAACTCGGCTCAGCTCTACAGGTAGTCCTCGCCTTACAACCATTCTGTTTAGCGACCATTCCAAATGTCAACGGCGCCAAAGAAAGTGACTCAGGCCCGTTTTCACACTTACAGCATCCCGTGGGTCACATAATCCAAGTACGAGTGCTTAGCTTCTGGCTCATATTTATGACAGTCGCAGCACGATTGCTTAGCTTCAATCGACCTAAACGTCTGGGGAGGAGGTCAGATTCACTTAACGACCGTGCAGCTAACTTTCCACTTGTGGGGATTCCCTTCGCCAAAAATCGAGCCAAACTCAACAACTATCTCCACCTTGTGGTCACGGATGCTTTTATTTCAATCGCGGCCGTGCGCAGAGCGGTACCAGTCCTGAACGGTTTGTCCCCTCGTTTTTGTTGAGCGGTGGCCGGAGTGGAACAATGGAATACGTCATGCCACGATTCAGCCAGGGGACTCCATAACCCAGCCTTCCCTGCTCACTTGGCCTGACCTTGAGAGAAAAGGAGAAAGCCCTATAGGACAATTCGGCATCCTCCGAAATATATCCAGCCTTGTCTCTAGCGGTTTCTCCCTGTGGGCAACACCTGTCCACAAACCGATACACTCACAGCAACCTTGTGACCTCCCCTGTCCCATCCCCTACCCAAACCTGCTCGGTCGCCAAGTCTCACAATCTGACCGGTGGTCAGATTAGAAAACATGGGTCCCAGTCTGATAGCACCATGCGTCAGACATCAGGACGCAAGCACAACGGCCTGGGGCAGCAGCCGCAATGGCGCAACAGCTGTTTTGCCATTTCTGTTATTGTCGCGTTCTGTACTGCACACCTTGGGGGTTGAGCACCACCGCCATGTTTCTGCACGTGGTTTGTGGCTTAGCCTCCAGGGTGAACCAAGGCATAATGGCCACAGTTCGGGCGGGCGGGCATGTGGGGGAGTCCACAGGGTGTGGTCAAGAATGTCAAAAGAACAGAATTCGTTGCAGCTTGTGGTTGAATGGTGGAACTCTGAGATCGGTAGTTCTGGTTTTCTTGTGGACGTTTTCATAACCCAGCTAGATGGCATCACCAGCGCTAGAAGGGAGTGCAGTTTGCTCAGGGAGTTTGCATACTCCACATTCACTAGCACTGATGATGTTCTCTAGTTGGGTCATGAAACATCTGCGATACAAAAGAACTAAGCTCAGACAGAGCCGGAGACTTCAAATACGTCAAGACGTCGGCCACAACAATCCTATTTTTGTTTCATTTATGCGCGTCACAGACACGGCTCAGATCTCCCGCCCACCGTGTTCCCATCCTTTGAGCTTCGGGCTCGGTTGGTCTCTAAAATGGGAGCAAAGCGGACGGCCAGAGGCACGTCTTGAGCCCCGGGCCCACAAAGGAGACCTTCAGCGGGAAAATGAGGCATAGTGGATGGCAATTCCGGCCTGGCGAAGATAAAGGCCGCCCTGTGCCCAGACAATGAACACAGCACAGCCTCGTGGCGTAAGCGGAGCCACCCACGAGGGCAAGGGAGATCCCTGCATCTTTGTGTGTGCACACACGAAACATGGAGCCCAGCGAGAGCCACAGGCTCCCTGTGTAAACTTGCCGACCGAAAATAGGCCTACAGGACTGTCTCAAAAATGCCTGGCCAAAACTGACTCAACAGGGACGGAGGTTTTGCATGTGCGGGGAAAGCAAGGTCCCAAATACAGGCAGTCCTCGACTTACGGCCATAATGAAGGTCCCAAAACCTCTGTACCTCAGCAAAGGGGTTGAAGTGAAGGGAAATATGACACGTTTTACAACCTTCCTTGTCATTCGCCGTTAAGGGAATTGCTCCCGCTCTTGAAGTTAGCGACACAGGGTTGTTCAGTGAATCCGGCCTTCCCCATGGATGTCACTCATCAGAAGGCTGCCAAAAAAGGGATTGCAGGACAGCCTGGGACCCCCACAACTGTAATAAATGTGAATTGGTTGCCAAGGGTCCGAATCTTGATCGCGCGACCACAGGAAGGCTCCGACGGTTGTCAAGTGTGAAAAATAGTCCTAAGCTGCTTTTTTCCCCCAGCACCGTTGTAACTCAATGAATGACCATAACTCGAGGACTTTTCCAAAAATATCAAATCAGATGCCCAAGAGTTTGGGACTGGTATAATTGCAACCCCACGGGCAGCAACTCACATCTGTTGAAAGAAAACTTTTAAGAGACCAGACAGACGTTTGTCTGAAACAGCGCAGTTTCCTACCTGAGCATGGGGCGCATGTGAGAGACATGTGAGCCCCCCCCCTCAGCCTCTTTTGGGTCCCAGAAGGCCACAGGGAGGACTGCTAAGTCCAAAACGTCTGAGGGGGGTATTGCGCCCTCCCAGCAGGCTATTTTTGGTCGCAGAAGGCTGCAGGAAGGCCTGCTAGGCCCAAAATGGTGCAGGGGCGGGTTGCGGCATCCCTCCGCAGCCCAGTTTTGGTCCCAGAAGACTTCAGGAGGCCTGGTAGGCCCAAAACAGTGCTTGCAGGGTGGAGCATCCCCCACACCCTATTTTTGGTCCCAGGAGGCTGCAGGGAGGCCTGCTAGGCCCAAAACAGTGTGTGTGGGGCCCTCCACGCTCCAGTTTTGGTCCCAGGATGCTGCAGGGAGGCCTGCTAGGCCCAAAATGGTGCGTGGGGGGTGCAGCACCCTCCACGCTCTAGTTTTGGTCTCAGAAGGCTGCAGGGAGGCCTGCTAGGCCCAAAATGATGCAAGGGTGGGTTGTGGCTTCCCCGCACCCTATTTTTGGTCCCAGAAGGCTCCATGGTACGTGGGGAGTGCAGCGCCCTCCACGCTCTAGTTTTGGTTTCAGAAGACTTCGGGAGGCCTAGTAGGCCCAAAACAGTGCTTGGGGGGGTGGGGCATGCCCCGCACCCTATTTGTGGTCCCAGAAGGCTCCAGGGAGGCCTGCTAGGCCCAAAAAAGTGCATGGGGGTGTGGCGCCACCCCCCGGCAGCCCATTTTTCATCATATGAGGCTGAAGTGAGGCCTGCTATGCCCAAAATAGGGCAGAGGTGTTTGCATGCACATGCGCGTGGTGGAGGGAGGGACACAGGAGCCCATTGCCTTATGGGTGTAGGTGCGCGCTTTCGGCAGGCAACGAGAACAAGGTTAGCCATCCCTGGGCTAGATGACCTCCGGGGGTCCCTTCTGATTCTGTTAATTCTGCTAAGCAGACTTGAATTGTCAAATTTAAATCCCATGAAATATTTTTTCTTTTTTTTAAAAAAAGAAAAATCATGTTTAACCGAACACAAGCTTCAACCTGGACAGGTTGGATAGAGAAACACTCCGGCGCATGGCTTCCGCTGATGCGCCCCAGCTGCCCTCGTTGCCCAGTGATGCAACCCAGCGCAATCAGTTGCGTAGCATGATGTAACTGCTTCCTTAGTTGGCCAAGCAGCTGGCTGCACCCAGGGGTCTCTGCATAGGTTATTTCGGGACTAGCCCTCCCTTGAGGACAGCCACCTATTCTGACCCAGATTAATTAGTTTAAGATTAATTTCTCTCGTTTTGTTTCGTTTAGCGGTGGGTTTTAATATCCCTTGCACAATCTGGGAAGCGTTGCAGAGAAGAGCAACAAAGACGAATGAGGGGACCGGAGGCGAAAACATAAGAAAAGAAGAATTAGAGGTGACATGATAGCAGTATTCCAATATTTGGAGGGACTGTCACAAAAGAGGGGTTCAAATTATTCTACAAAGCCCCCGAAGATAGGAGATGAAGCAACGGGGGGAAACTCATCAAGAACAGAAGGAATTCAAGAGAAACAATTCACCAGTGGAACTGCTTGCCACCAGAAAGTGTGGATGCTGCAACATTGGAGTTTTTAGATCAGGCAGACATTTGTCTGACATGGTACTATAGCCGTGAAGGCGTGTGTGTCGCAGACAGTGTGCGGAACGGTATCTGAGGACACCTGAGGCATTGCCTTATGTCCATTCCACCGTGCATTTGTGCTGGCCAGCTGATTTTCGGCATTCTGGAGGGCAGGGCGAGGCTATTTTCATCTTCCCCAGGCTTTAGGAGGGCAAAAAAAGGGACCCAAAGCGCGTACCGGAAGCTCACAAATGAACTTCCGGTTGGGCCATTGGGCCATTTTTCACCCTCCCCGGGCTTCAGGAAAGCCTTGGGTACATGTGAATGGTGAAAAATGGACTCAACAGGCCCACCAGAAGTTCAGAAACAAACTTCCGGTTGGCTGTTGGGCTATTTTCGCCCTCCCCAGACTTCAGGAAAGCCTCCGTAGGGCAAAAAACGGACCCAAAGGGTCTACCGAAAAAACGGACCCAAAGGAAACTCACAATGAACTTCCAGTTGGGTTATTGGGACACTTTTCGCCCTCCCCAGGCTTCAGGAAAGCCTCCAGAGCCTGTTTGGGGGCGAAAAACACATTCAATGGGCCTAAAACCACTCATTTTGCGAGTGTTTCAAGTGGCTCTCAATTTAAAATAATTCATTTAGTGACCATTCCAAGTTACAACGGCAGTGGCGGGGGGAACACAAACCATCACCCGGTCCTTGCAGTTATGACCATCACAGGATCAAAGACTTGACGCCTGTCAACAGCCATGTATTTACCACGATGGCAGTCTAAGGGAGGGAGCAAAAATCTCAATTCACTCAAGGATATGTGATTGGTCAACTGCAGGGGTCTGTTTAGCCAAATAAAAAAAACTTGTTAAGATTTGGGCACGACTGACCACCTTGACGACCACCCTGCTTAGCAACGGAAGGGATGTAACTCGAGGACCGCGAGAAAAATCATCTGCGGAGCATCTGATGCCAAAATAAAAAGTTGCTAAGATGGTGTTTCTCAACCATTGGTGGACTTCAATTCCCAGAATTCTCCACCTAGATTGCTTTAAAACGAGTAGATTTCTGAGGAATTCTAGAAGTGGAAACCCACCTCTCTTAAAGCATGTTGGCTGGGGAATTCTGGGAGTGGAAGCCCACCCCTCTTAAAGCTGGCCAGCTGGGGAATTCTGGGAGTGGAAGTCCTCCCACTTTCTAGGACCTGTGTGACAAAACAAATGGAAAAAGAACTTTGGGGGTTCTTTGAGGGTTCTCTGGACCGCAACTCCAGTAGATGAATAGACACCTCACCGACGGTTTGACCTGCCGTCCCACGGTTCAAGCCTGCAACCTCTGCACATCCATTGTTTCGCTTCTGGCACCACTGAGCCGGTTGAACGGACGTTATTCAAGTCCGTCTAGTTTTTCCTGTACCTTCCTCTCCTGCATGGCAAAACAGCACTCCGGCGCAGAGGCTCCCGTTTTACTCCTCGACTTACAACTGAAAGTGAATCTGCGACCTTTCTTCCCACCACCGCTAAATGAACCACGGCCGCCGTTAAGCCAGCAACCCAGTCGTTAAGCGAATCCGATTTCCCCCTCCCTTGACTTTATGGCTTACAAGGCGGTCGCAAAAGGGGATGACAAGACTCCCAAGGACACCACGACTCGCCATAAAGACGAGTCAGCGGCCGCGTCCATTGCGGAACACGGCAACGGTCATTAAATGTGAAAAAACGGTCATTAAGTCGCTTTTTTTCAGTGCCGTTGTAACTTTGAAACCATTGCTAAGTGGTTGTAAGTCGAGAACCACCTGTAACTTCCAGTTTCCGGTTTCAACCAAGTCCCCCTGTCTTCAATCCGCCATTGTTGAGGGAACACTAGCGTCAATTACAGACCGTCCTCGACTTAACAATAGTTTGCTAAGCAACTGAAGTTAGAACGGCGCTGATCAAAGGGGAGTGATGGCTGTTTTTCCACACTTACGACCGTCGCGTCCTTCTCCTCAGTCGTGTGATCAAATTTAGACGCAGCAGAGTCATACTTAGGATGGTTAGGCAGCATCCCGGGATTCAGGTGATCTGCTTTTGCGACCGTCCGGCGAGCAAAATTAGTTTTACAACCTCGTGACTCGCTTAGTAACAGCAATGATTCATTTAACAACCATGGGAGGAAAGGTCCTAAATTGAGGTGGGGACTCATTTAGCAATATGTCTCGCTTAGCAACATAAGACCGAGGACCCCCTGTGTCTTTCCACTTTAACCAAGCGGAGTTATTGAATTGCATTGAAGGGCACAAGCATCGCTAGTCCTCATTACAGGGATTCATTTAGCGACTGCTCGGTCACCCTCACACTCACAACGGAAATTAACGACCGATCCTCACACTTACAAATGTATGGTCCTGTGATCCAAATCACGTGCTTGACAGCTGTCTTGTATGTATGCGACAAGCCTATCAAACCGGCTGTCACATAACGAACACCTGCCCAGCCGAACAAAGTCGGATTTGCTTAGTGACCGCAAGCGTCTCTTTCACAACTGAAGTATTCGCTTAAACAATCATGGAAGCAAAAAACAAAAATAGGGTAGTCCTTGACTTACAACAGTTCATTCAGCGACTATTCAAAAAGACACCGACAAAACGTTGACTCGTGGCAATTTTTCACACTTAACAACTGTGGGAGCTTCCCTCCGTGATCACGTGACCTACAACCAACTCACATTTATGACGGTTGCAGTGTCCCCTTTTGCGACCTTCTGATAAGCAACGTCAACAGGGCGGCCAGGTTTGCTTAACCACCAGGTTACTCGTTTAATGACGGCGGTGCTTCGCTTAACCAACAGGGCAAGGAAAGGTTGTAAACTGGGGCCAAACTCACTGAAGAAAATGTCTCCCTTAATGACATAAATCTTGGGCTCGATTGCAGGTCATAAGTTCTAGAACTGGCTGGGTCGTACCAGATTCATTTAACAGCCGCTGGAAATTCCCAATCCTTGATGTAAATTGAGGTCTGCCTATCAATCAAGCATTCCTAAGAGCATAAGTGATCAGGTTGAGCTAGCGATGTCCTGGACTCCACTGCCCATCTGCCCCAGCAAAATCTGGGATAAGGGGAGAGATATACCGATGGTCCTTGAGTTATGACAGTTAACTCAGCGACCAAAGTTACAATGGCACTGAAAACAAGTGACTGAGGACCCAATTTTCACACCAACGATGACCGCAGCACCGCCGCAACCACGTGATAAAAACACTCAACAAATGATTCATATTTATGATGGCTGCAGTGTCCTACGTGTGTGTCGCACAATCCTCTTTTGTAACCTTCCGATGACCAAAGTCGACGGGAAAGTCAGATTCACTTAACAACTGGGTTATTAATGTATTAAAAACTTCAGCAAGCGCAGCCAGAAAGGTGGGGCAAAAACTCACCAGATAAATGTCCCACTTAGCGACAGAAACCCTGGCCTCCATTGCAGTCATAATTCAAGGACCACCCTCAGCGTCTGAATTGATTCGGATTCTTCCTAGCCAGATTTATCCGATACGGGAGGAAAATAGAAATAGGCAGCCGGAGGGAACAGCAGCTAGTCCTCAACTTATGAATGTTGGCTTAGCAACTCTTCGAAGTTACGATGAAGCCACTTACGACCACACCTTGCACTCGACAACTCCTGCAGCGTTCATCCCCCCCACGGCTCACGTGCTCCACATTTAGCGACTGGCACGGACTTATGGTGGTTGTGACCTTCTGACAAACAGAGCCAATGCAGGAAAAGTTGGAGTCACTTACTACTCTGCTACTCATTCAACAGCCGAAAAGCTACCTGCTTAACGCCCACACACAAAAATATTGTACGCGGCTCAAAAACTGTAAGAAATTCTAGCTCCCACTGCGGGGGTCGTAAGTCGAGGACCCTCTAAAAAAGTACACACGCTTGCCGTCAGGCCGCTCCTTATGGGACCACAGAGGCACGGGCAGTCCTTGACTTACAACCATTCACTTAGTGACGTTCGAAGTTACGGTGACACCGGGCAGAAAAAAACCCTGGCTAATGTCACTTTTCCCAAACTTACGACCGTTGCAACATTCCCTCGCGTTTACATCCAGAGTTCTCAACAACGGATTCACCTTTACGGTTGATCGCAGCCCCCCGTCGTGGGGTGAACACCTGATTCCCTTTTGTGACCTCCGGATGAGAAAAGACGGCAAGGGATGGGGAGACTTTATTCGCTTAGCAACCAAGCGACTCGTTTAACAACGGTGCCAAACGAATATGGTGAGGAAAACAGACATGAAAATCAACCGAACAAAGGTTGAAACTCTCCAGGGATGGAAGACAACACATCCGTGGGCTCAAAATGCCACCTGCCAGCATGAACGTGGGGGGCGGGGGGGGACAGTTAAAAGTGAGCTGCCTGGGTATGTATACACATACACATACACACACACACAAGAGCAGCCACCTGAATCCATTCCTTCCCGCCGCCTCTCTCACTCTCCCCCCCTCCCGGAAACAGCCGCCAGCCACAGACTGCCACCCACCCAACCCACGACCACGTGGCCCCAAGCCTTCCTCCTTCCTACGATAAGACAAAAGCGATTAAAATACACAAACGTGGATAAAATAATAGTCTGCATGCAGGAGGTGTGTGTGTGTGAGAGGAGCCAATCTGTGGGAGGGGGCTGAAAGCGCAGGGGGGACACGTTGGCGACGTCGGCGTGTCAAAGGAAGACAAGAAGCCACGTGGCACACTTAACGTCGGACACTTAACGTCGATCGCTAAATGTGGAATTAAAAGTTAGACAAGTGAAAAGAAAAGATTTTTTTTTTAATAAAAATTTTATTTTAGGTATTTTGGGCCAAAGGGATTCAAAACGTTGCTATTGGAAAAGATTTGTGCAGCCTTTGGAATGTGTGTGTGTCTGTAATATATTTTTGCTGATAATGAAAAGGAAGGGAGATTGGTATAGATCTATTTCAAGCTATTTTGTTCTCATCGGTTAGAGATATACCGGTATATATAGATCAAATAGATCTATAGTAGACTCCCTTCCTTTTCATTATAAGCAAAAATATGCTACACACACGCATACACATACACACATTTGATATATATATAGGTAGTCCTTGATTTACAACCTGAAATGAGTGACATTCGTTAAGTGAATTTGGTCCCCTTTTTAACGACTATTCTTGCCGCCCTGCGGCCAGGGCATGAGCAACACAGTTGTTAAGTGAATCTGGCTTCCCCCGCGTTGACGTTGCTCATCGTAAGGTCACAAAAGGGGATCACGTGGAAAAAAAAAACCTGCCTGGACACTGCGACTGTCCTAAGTAGGAGACAGTTGCCGAGTCACCAAAGTTTGGTCATGTGAACAGGAGAAACGCTGTAACGGTCGTCAATCTGAAAAACAGACATACGTTGCTTTTTTTTTCCTCACTCCAAGCAATCGCCAAACAAAGTTGTAAACCGAGGACAATCTGCTATGTGACTGACAAAGCTTGCCTAGGAGACCTATAGACATTTTTAGGCAAAATATTTGAGTTATTTCAATATGTGCTGTATACAGTATATGTAATTCCCTGGACATAACATACAATACCAGAATGACAAGAGCTATTTAGGCAAAGTATGAAAGGACTGGGATGAACCTAATCCTAATCCTAACCCTAACTCTAAACCTTTATCCCTAATGCTAATCCTAACTGAAACCCTAACCCTAATCTTTAACTACAAACCAAGCCCTAACCCGAATCCTAACCCTAATTCCAATCCTAATCCTAAACTCTAACACAAGCCCTAACCTTAATCCCAACTCTAATTCTAAATCAAATCCTAATCCTAACTCTAATCCTAATCAGAATTAATCCTAATCCTAACTCTAATCCTAATCCTAACTCTAATCCTTAACTGTAACCCAAATCCTAACCCAAATCCTAACACTTTATAAATCTAACCCTAACCCTAACCCGATATCCTTAATTCTAACACAAACCCTAATCCTAACCCTAGTCCTTAACTCTAACCCTAACCCTAACTCTAACCCTACTCCTTAACTTTAATATGTCCTAACCCTAATCCTAACACTAATCCTAACTCTAAACCAAACCCTAATCCTTAACTCTGACACAAGCCCTAACCTGAATCCTAACCCTAATCCTAACCTTAATCCTTAACTAGTCTAAAGCAAACCCTAACCCTAATTCTAATGCTAATTCTAATCCTAACCCAAACCCTAATCCTAACTCTAACCCTTAATCCTAATCCTAACTCCAACCCCAATCCTTAACTCTAATCCTAACCCTAACTTTAACCCAAGCCCTAATTGTAATCCTAACTCTAATCCTTTATTAAAATGATATGTATATGCAAAATAAAGTATACCGGACTTTCGTAATTAAAAAGAAAAGACAAGAGGAAAAGGCCAGTATTGGCTTAAAGGTAGACCTTGATTCACGAAAGACCGTTCGAAGTGACAACAGCCCTGAAAAGAGTCACTTAGGACTGTTTTTCACACACTGATGACCGTTATACCAAGTCCACGTCATGTGATTTACGTTCGGATGCTTGGTGATTGACCCACTTCTAACGACGGTCGCAGTTTCCCTGCGGAGGCCACGCGATCCCGTTTCGCGACCCTTCCAACCAACAAAGTCAACAGGGAAGCCAGATTCGCTTAACGTCCAGCGGGGCCAACCTAGCAACGGAGGGGATTCGCTTAACAACGCCGGCAAAGAAAGATCGTAAAATGAGACAAAGCACAGCTTCACAACTCTCTCGCTTAGCCACACCAAATTTGGGGGCTCCATCGCGCGCGTAACTCAAGGACTATCCGGACTTTGCCAATGTGCTTCCTGGCGTTACACACAGAATTCCTAGGAAATAAATGTGTGAAGGTATTAAGCAATTCGTATTTTGATGTCTCAATTTCTGATAATAAACCCAACTGGGCTTTTGAATGCAATGCAATAAGACCAAGCACTTATTTCAGGGTTCAGACAGTGCGTGCGTGTGTGTGTAACATAGTTTTGCTGGTAAAGAAAAGGAAGGGGAGACTACTATAGATCTACTTCAAGCTATTTTGCTCTCATCAGCTAACCATACCCTTCCCAGGATTTGAACCCGTATATAATATACTGCTCAACAAAATAAAGGGAACCCTCAAAGAACACATCCTAGATCTGAATGAATGAAATATTTTCATTTGCACAACTATTTCATTTGCACAACAGCATGTGAAATCGATTGTCAATCAGTGTTGCTTCCTAAGTGGACAGTTTGACTTCACAGGAGTTTGACTGATTTGGAGTTATATTGTATGGTTTAAGGGTTCGCTTTATTTTTTTTGAGCAGTGTCTATATTATATATAATATATATAAAATCATCATTCATATGTCATCAAAGCAAATGTGTGTGTAAAACACACTCCCTCCCACACACAATTATCATCAGGTTTAAGCATCTATTATATATTTTTAAATCTGACGGTGTGTGTGTGTGAGAGAGAGAGTGAGTGACATTATATATAACCCCTTTATTTGGCTTCCTTTTTTGCCTCTCGGACCCTCCAAGGGTCATACCCAAGGCAGTTCATTTTTTTATAGCCAACAAACTATATTCTATATGTGTAACATATTTTTTTGCTGATAATGAAAATTAAGAGAGCCTAGTATAGATTTATTTCAATTCAAACTACCCTTCTTGGGATTTGAAAACATATAAACAAAACATATAACTCTTCTCTGGTACAAGTTGAGACAAGGAGGAGAATCCTGTGGCCTAGAGGTTAAATCTACTGCCTTACTGGCAGAGGCTGCCCAGGTCCAAATCCCAGGAAGGGTATGGCTAGCTGATGAGAGCAAAATAGCTTGAAATAGATCTATACATGTACTAGGCGCCTTTCATTTTTATTATCCGCAAAAATAAGTTACATACCTGCAAATATATGGTATATATGGGTTTTTTTTGCTGAATTTGAAAATTAAGGGAGACTAGGATATATCTATTTCGGTCTTATTTTGACCTCATCAGCTAGCCATACCCACTGGGACTTGAACCTGCAACCTTTGCCTTGTAAGGCAGAGAATTATCCTCTAGGCTACAGTATCCAATCCCTTCAGCTCTGGGTATATATATATATATATATATACCGGTATGTTTGTGTGTGTATATATATATATATACATACACACACACACAAATATAAAACCTGCTTTGATGACGATTTCAAACAGCTTTCCCAGGGATAGCCTGGTTAAAAAAAAATTCTGTCCCGAGAGTTGTGTGGGTGTTAAGTTAACGCAACAGACACACGCAAATCGGCACCCCACCAAAGCCCTTGGGGATGGTTTCCCCCACTACCCATCATCATCATCATCGTCATCGTCAGCCAAGCCCAAACCGAAGCCAAGAAGGGAACGCCACAACGCAGCCGGAAGCCACAATCACACAACGTGCTTCCCAATTGTGCAAAAAGAAAAAAAAGGTTTCACAACTCTAGTCTCAGGGTTTTTTTTTTTCCCTTTCCCAAGACTGGGAAAAATGCAAATCACCCGGAAATTGGAAAAGACCTCGGGGCAAGGGCTGGTGTTGTACCCCCAGAACACGACAACTTGGGTGTGGGGATGGGAATTGTGATCCCAGGCCAGGCGGAGGGGCCCAGTTGGGCTCCATGGTACCTGATGCTTTGGGGTTTTCGAACTACATTTATTTGGATTCAGAAGGGCTGCCCCCCCCCCCCAAAGTGGCACTCTACCCACAACCTGTCATTTGAAAAGGGGGTGCAAGGGGGGGAGAAACCCCCTCCCACAAAGGAGCCTTTGCTACTTAGAGCTCAGCCACCTGAGCCAAATTGGGAGAAAATTTCTAGGGGGAGATTGGGGGGGGGGGAGGCGCCTAAACATCTCATTCATCTCCGAGAGCCGTCTGGATGACCTCACGCGACCCACCAAAGGGCTGAACTCTGCCTCGGTGGAAAAGCACAAGGCAAAAAAGAAAGGGAAACGAAATCTCTCCGTGCATGCACACACCCAATCACACCTGGTTCTCTCCCCCCCCCCAAAAAACCCTCCCCACACTTCCCCCCACCTCCCAGAGCAAAATTCAGCCCAGGGGTCTCATCTGTCGCCTCCCCCCACAGTCCCTGCCTGCTTGTCCCGTCCTCAGCGCCTGCTCACTTTGAGGAGGTTCGGTTGGCCTGCCCGACTGGTTGGTGCCACTTTCATTTACCTGGCTGGCACACACACCCTGCCTGGCTCACCTGGGCACTCTTAAAGGGCCAGGCGCCTCTTTTTCGAAACACCTGGATGGAGAGGGAACTTGTGAGTGAGAACGGGGGGGGGGCAGAGAGACCCCTCCTACTCCTCGCCTCTGCCGCTTAACTCCCAGACCCACTCAACCTGCCACCCAAAATATTGTTGTTGTTTTTTTAAAAAATCCCACTCTGTACATGCTCAGGAGAGTACTGCCCCTCTTTTGTAACTGCTGTGGGAAAACAAGACCCCCCAGGGCAATGCCCCAAGCTTCACTTTCAACAGACTTCTTGTAACTCAAGACACCCACCCACCCCTCCATAACCCCCCCACCCTAATTCTGCCCTTCTACAACACCTTGGCTTGGCAGGGTTTTTACATGGGGAAAGTTTCTACCCCCCCCTCCCAGCCCTCCCCCTCCCCCCCAGGCCGGAAAGTCAAGGCTGGCTGAGCAAGGAAGCTTGAAAGCCCCCCCTCCGTCCCCATTTAATTGTAAACAGAGCCCTCTCCCCTTTCTGCCTTCCGGACCCGACTTCACCCCAAACTTCCAGGGCCTCCAAAATGTCTCCTGCTCGGCCTCCCCCTTCCATCCATCACTGTCCAGAGATTCCCAAGCTCCCACGACCCCCGATAATCCAGCCCCGGATCCTGCTGACAATACAATATGTTTTTTTGCCCCAGTTGGTTTCTAGTGATTCCCAATACGACGAACTTGGGGGGGGGGGAGGGAGATTAACTTTAGTGGGAGAGTTCAAAAAGACCCCCCCGCGCCAAACTTTTCGCCCCCCCGAAACTTCTTCCCATCCGGACCCTCCTCTCCAGCCGCAACCCTCAGCAACAACATACACACACCACACCCCGCCACGCCTGCTACACACACACACACACCCAGACCCCCTCCCCAAACTCACACAACTCGACTCTCTCCCCAAACACTGCCCCCCCGCCGTCGCTCTCTGCCCCAACTGGGCTCTTTTGTCCGATTTTCCTCAAAAATGCAGCACGGGTTTTTGCGGGGGGGGGCTGCGTTGAGATTCACACCCCCCACCCTCCGCCAAGTTGGGAGTTGCACAACCAAAGTGTGGGTCGAAGCTCGAGCGTTTCCCCAGTCGGGAGGAAGGGATCCAAATCAAAAAGGCACCAAAGACCCAGAGATCCTCCAGATCCTCCGCTCAGCGCTGGCCTCCCAAGGGGACCAGATCCACTTAGAAAACTAGCAACTTTCACCGGATTTGCGCGCACACACACACTCCCCACTGGCCCGATCCTAACTAATCCAGGGGAAGGGTCTCCTTCCCAACCGGATAATTTGCTGGATCTCTCCCGCGGAGCTTTTGGGCATCCCGACAAGCCGGAAGCTGACCCGCTGTTCGCGGGGGTGGGGGGGCTGTCAACTGCCCCCTCTCGAACTCAAGACCTCCCGGTCAAGGATCTTGGTTAGTTGTCACAAAGACGGCCAGCATGGGGGGACGGGACGGGACACAAACCACCCACCCCTATCCCGTCAGGATTCCAAATGTCCAAAGAAGCTGCAAGAGTAAGAGAGGCAGACCCCTGCCCACTTCAGCAAGTTCTTGCCCACCTGGGACCCCGGCCCAGGGTAGCAACAATTCCGAGGAGTGCCAGGTGCGAATTCTGCCCCCTGCCACCCTCCCTGGATGGTCTGGCCACCCCCAATTGGGAGGTATCCAGGAGGCCTGGAGGCCGGAGTGGGGGTCTTTGCAGCTGGGCTCTAGTGGGGGGGGCATCTGGGTGCCACCGAGACAGGGGTGCCCACCCACTCGCTTGGCCGGAGACGGAGGAGGGGGCGGAGGGAGGCCAGGCCTGTGCCAGACTGTGTAGGGGGGGGGTCCTCCATCCGTCCCTTCACTTTTCTTCCCATCCGATAACAAAGCCACCCGAAGCAGCCAGGAAGCCTTGGGCGCACACACACACACACACCGCACACAACACAACACACACACGCAGGGCTGCCACTTTGCTCCCCCCTCCGCAATCAAACAGGGTCAGTTCAGTCCAGCATCGACCTACCGCCCCCCCAAAAGGAAAAAATAAAACGAGAGAGAGGGGGGTTAAAAATAAAAGGAGGGAGGCGAGAGCGCCAGACAGACGGAAGCGGAGGAGAGGAAAACGAGGGGTGCGGAAAGAAAGAAAGAAAGAAAGAAAGAAAAAGAAAGAAGGGACAACAACGTTACCTGCAAAAAGGGACGGCTAAGATTTTTGGGGAGGGGGAGGCAGGAGACCCTCCCCTTCGCCTGGCAAACAAAAAAAAAAGGACCCCCCCACAAAAAAACTGTAGATTTCCTCCCCCAAAAAGAGAGAAAAAACCCTCCTCCTTCTTCCTCCGAGGAAAGAAAGAATGAGAGGGGAAAAAGAAGAAAGAAAATCGGAAGGGCAGGAAGAAAAAGGGGAGGAGGGGGGAGAAAAAGAGCCCCCTCCTCTTCCTTCTCTCCCCTCCCCCAAAAAAAATCAAGCGGGGGCTTTCTCCTCCGGTAAATCCAGCGCGGAGCTGGGCTCGGGCAGCGCGATCCTCCGGGCTCAGGCGCTGTGGTTGGCTCGGCTCGGCTGCGCCCCCCCCTCTCTACTCAAACAAAGAAATGAGGGTTGTGTTCCGTGCCCAGCCCCCTCCCTCCCTCCCCCCCTTCCCCAGCCCAGACAGATCCTCCCCCGCCCCCTCCCTTTCCGGCACAAGGCCGCCTCGCTTCCATGTTCCCAATGCGCTCGCACACATGGGCTGGAGAGGCGGCCAGAGGGAAGGAAGGACGCAGGCAGGCCACCCCGCGCTCGGCCGCCCCGGGCCCCGCCGGCCAAGGGAAGGGAAGGCAGGCAGCGAGAGAGAGAGGGAGGGAAGGAAGGATGGAAGGAAGGAAGGGGAAGAGAGGGAAGGAAGGGAGAGAGGAAGGAAGAGACAGGGGAGTGAAGAGAAGGACTGTGGAAGGAAGGAAGGAAGGAAGGAAGGAAGGGGGAAGGGGGAAGGAGGGAGAGGAGTGAAAAAAGATTCAAAGAAGGGAGGGAGGGGGAAGGAAGGACAGAAGGAGGAGAGAAGGAGGAGAGAGGGAAGGGAAGACAGAAGGAAGAAGGAGAGAGAGGGAAGGAAGAAAAGAAGGAAGGAAGGAGGACGAGAGGGAAAAAGGAAAGAGGAGAGAGAAGGAAGGAGAAAGAGGAGAGGGAAGGAGGAAGGAAGGAAGGAGAGAGAGGGAAGGAAGGAAAGAAGGAGAAGGAGAGGGAAGGAAGGGGATGGAGGAGGCAGATGAAAGGAAGGAAAGAAGAGGAGGAAAGACAGGGAAGGAAAGAAAGAAGAGAAAGTAAGAGAGATAGAGAAGGGAGGAGAGAAAGGGAAGGGAAGAAAGAAAGGGAAGAATAAAGAGGGGAGGGAGAGGAAGGAAGGAAATAAGAGAAAAGGAAAGAAAAAGGCAGGGAGAAGGGAGAGAAAAAACAGGGAGAGAAGGAAGGAAAGTTGGAAGTAAAAAAAAAGGGGGAGGAAGGAGAGGGAGGGGGAAAAAATCGTTAAGTGACAGAGGAATTCTAGGAGTTGAAGTCTCCCTTCCCTCAGTGGGCCTAAACTGGATTGGAGAGATATTCTGCCTTAAAAAGACCCCCCCCCCCAATATTTGCATGTACAGTGTTCCCTCAATTTTCGCGGGTTCGAACTTCGCGGAATGTCTATACCACGGTTTTTCAAAAATATTAATTAAAAAATACTTTGCGGTTTTCCCCCCTATACCACGGTTTTTCCCGCCCGATGACGTCATATGTCATTGCCAAACTTTTGTCTGCCTTTAAAAAACATTTTTAAAATAAACTTTAATAAATAAACATGGTGAGTAATAATCTGAATGGTTGCTAAGGGAATGGGAAATTGTAATTTAGGGGTTTAAAGTGTTAAGGGAAGACTTGTGATACTGTTCATAGCCAAAAATAGTGTATTTACTTCCGCATCTCTACTTCGCGGAAATTCGACTTTCGCGGGCGGTCTCGGAACGAATCCCCCGCGAAAATCGAGGGAACACTGTATGTTTAAAAATTGGGGGAGGGGGCGATTTCAGAAATCCAGCAGAAGTCACAACCTCTTTTTCCTGGGGGACCTGGGGTTCCGCTCAGATGCTCAAAAACGGCAGCAGGTCTCCTGCTCGAGCAGGGGGTTGGACTAGAAGACCTCTGAGGGGGCCCCAACTCCATTATTCTGTAAGAAACATGGGCACCTACCTTGCAACGCACTTTTATTTATTTATTTATTATTTATTTATTTATTAGATTTGTATGCCGCCCCTCTCCGCAGACGCGGGGCAGCATACAAACCTTGCCATGTTGACATTTTTAAAAATCTGTGGGCAGCAATGCCCCCCCCCAATTAGGTACCCACCATGTGGGCAAGCAGAAAATTCCAGGACCAGCACCCTAAGTGAAGGACTACCCAAAATTTTACTACCATACTGTAGGGGGAGGGGGTGCTTATGCAGAATGCCCTGCATTTTCTTTTCGGTATAAGATTTTTTTATTTTTTCTCCACCATAAAATAAAACAATATACAGTTATAAACACAATAACAATGCTTAAAATCAATCATATACACTACAAACTTTTCTCATTACTCTCTCAATGGAGGCTCTTATATCTCTCTGTGTAAACTTTTCTGTTAATTTTATACAATACTTAGCAATTCTTAAAATTCTAAATTATAATTTTTCCATCACCATCTTACAACAAACGGTTACAACCATGTAAAGAATAATAAAATCTTTTATCTAAATTTTAATTCGTATATCATATAGCTAATTAAAAACATCATTCAATGCAAATTGGGTATTATGGGGTGGAGCTCCATTTTCGCTACCCCACTGTACCCCTACCCCCCGTCCGGGCAGCAGCCCATCCCTGGCGATGTAACAGGTGCCCGCAACTGGACAGTGCGAATGTGCTTGTCCACCCGCCGTGTGGCATATAATCCATATGAAAGGCGCCTAGTGGCACCCTTGTGACTTCAGACTTGAGGGTGCCAGCTGTTGCACCCACGAAGCAGCCCAGACGCCCCCCCAATGCCCAGCTGCACCTGGGCAGTTCTTCTGGTCATGCGCAGAAGAACGCCTTTGCTCTAGAATTCCAGCTTCAGTTTCCCAATTGGGTTTAAGAGACGCAAAATTGGCCAGACTATTTATGTGACCGCATACTCCCTCATACCTCGTTGCAGCCAGTCAGGGCCTTCTCCAGGTCCCGTCCACCAAACAAGGTCGGCTGGCGGGACTTTGGGAAGAGCCTTCTCTGTGGTGGCTCCTACCCTGTGGAACCAACTGCCTCCAGAGATCTGCATTATCCCCACACTACCGGTCTTCCGGAAAGCCGTTAAGACCTGGCTTTTCTGGCAGGCCTGGAATAAGCTGATTGCAAGTATAATATGTTTTTATATTATTATTATTATTATTATTATTATTATGATTTTTATTATTAGATTTTAATTGTTTTTATTGTTGTATTTATTCCGATCGTTAGCCGCTCAGTCCTTTTGGAGTGAGCAGCATATAAGTACAATAAATAAATAAATAAATTGTTTTCACGCCTGCTTCGCACACGCGGGTCCCCAATTCCAGGAGGGGGGGGAACCCCATTAGATTGGCATGGCCTTTTCCCCCCCTCCAGCCTGCAACCCCCTCCCCAAATCAAACCCATTTGTTTTGCCCCTTCCTAGAGAATCCACAATCGTTCCCAATTAGAGTCGGTCTTCAATTTACAACAATTCGTTTAGTGACCGTTCCATGTCACCACGGACTCGTGACCGTTTTTCACACTTAACAACCATTGCCGCCTCCTCTCCATCAAAAATTCAGACGCTCGGCATCGACCGACCCGTATTTATGACGATCGCTGTTTTTGCGAACTTCCGACAGGTGACGTCGTTGCCGGATTCGCTTTAACGACTGGGTTAGCAACTCATCAGCTGCTGCAATCCGCTTTAACGAC
This sequence comes from Erythrolamprus reginae, assembly GCF_031021105.1. Taxonomy (NCBI): domain Eukaryota; kingdom Metazoa; phylum Chordata; class Lepidosauria; order Squamata; family Dipsadidae; genus Erythrolamprus; species Erythrolamprus reginae. The sequence continues at coordinate 149,957,386 of NC_091963.1, forward strand.
GGCGGCGGCACGAAAGAACGATCCGAAACGGTGACAGTGACACTCGCCGAGCAAATGCGTCGCTCAACCACAGAAATGTTGGGCTTCCGTCGTGGTTGTAAGTCGAGGACTACAGATGGGGTTGGGGAGGCGACCCTCCCCTCTAAAATGATGAGGGAACCATGCTGCCCTGGCGGAGGAGGGGGGGGAGGAAGTCCCCTCCGCCCCCCCGCCCCCCCCCGCTCCTGCAGGCAGCTTGGGAGGGGCTCCGAGTTCTAATTCTCCCCCATGAGAATCAGGCCCATTTCTGACTGAGTCTGCTTATGGAGTGTTGCAGGGGAGGGGAGGGTGTGTGTGATTGTGTGCGTGCGCAATGCGTGAACGTGCACTCTGGCGCCCCCCTCTCTCCCTCCTGCCCCCTCCCAGATCCAGTGCACCAATCCTGGAGCAGGGTGGGTGGGGGGAAGAAGGGGGCTTCCCCATCAGCTGGCAAGCAGGAGAGGAGCCCACTCCCACTTCCAAGGGGATGGGGAGCACACTCACACGACCCCCCCTCCCGCCTCTACTAGTAAGCGGAGTCCCAGGGGGGAGAGTGGGGGGGGGAGCAGATATTGATAGCTGGGGCTTGAATGGAGAGAGAGAGAGAGAGCAGGGAAGGAGCGACCCCCACCCCGCCCTGGGTTACCCAGCAACTGGGCACGTGTGGAGGCTGCAAAGCCCCCCCCTCTTCCCCGCGACCTTTCACCCCACCTCTGACCACACTGCACTGGGAGAGGAACAGATGCAGCCGAGAGTGAGGGCAAAATGGAGACCCCCGGCCCTCCCTCCCTCTCTCTCTCCTTTTTTCCTCTTTCTCTCTTTCTTTCTCTGTCTCTCCCTCCTCTATTCTCTCTCCCTGCCCCCTTTTATTCTCCCCCCCTATTTTTTCCTCCTTCTCTCTCCCACTTTCTTGCCTGCTTCTTACTTTTCTTTCTTTCCTTCCTTCCTTCTTTCTTTTCCTTTCTTTCTTTCTGCCTCTCCTGCCTCTTTCTCCTTCTCTCTCTCTTATTCCCTCTTTTTCTCTCTCTCTTTCTGTCTCTCCCTCATATTTCCCTTTCTTTCTCCTCTCTTTCTGCCCTTCTTTCTCTCCCCCTATTTTTTCTCTTTCTCCTTCCCTCTCTTTCTTTATTTCCTCTTTTGCTTTCTCTTCCTCCCCATCTCTTCCTCTCTCTTTTTCCTCTGTACCTCTATTTCTTTCTCTCTTTCTTTTCCTCTCTATCTCTTTCTCTCTCTCTTCCCCTTTGTATCTCTATTTCTTTCTCTTTCTTTTCCTCCTCCTCTCTCTCTCTTTCTCTCTCTCTGTCACACACACACACTCTTTGTCTCCTTTCAATTTCCTGCCACCTCTTCCGGGGGCTCATGTTTCTGCAAAAGTCCTGCCTCCCCCCCCCCCCAATATTTATATATCAGAATAAGGCCGAAATAGCGCTATCCTAGTCTCCCTTAATTTTAAATATCAGCAAAAATATGTGATATATATATAGTATATATATATTATATATGACGGTCTTGGTATATTCGGGTTTCTTCCCGTGTAGGATTCAGA